>NC_053035.3:462857554-463160584 GCF_002575655.3 Aegilops tauschii subsp. strangulata
TGGTGTGGTGATTATACACACACGCACGCATGCACACGAACTGCATCCACGCAATACTCACACAAACACATGCACCCACGCATGCACGCAACACTCACACGTACACACGCAGCCACGCATGCACGCAACACTCACACGCACGCACGCAACACTCACACGCACACACGCACGCATGCATGCACACACCAGTACACCACACGACCAACACACACTCTCACGCTCAAGTGCTCAACCTACACGTGCATGCGCACACATCAGGCCCTGACAGACACATACACAACCAGGTGATTCCCGCGCACGGGTTGGAGCCTTGTCGCGCCTGCGTAAATTTGTGTTTATCTAACCTTTTGCCTATGCGAACTGACAGGTGGGACCCACAAGGAACGTGGTCAATTTAACTAGTCAACATGGCGCCACGCAGACTATTTGGCCGGTTAACAGAGTGCAATCCGATGCTGAACTGTGAGCAAGTGACCGTATAATCACCGCAAAACGTATATAGTGACCGTAATCAGCTTATTCTGAAGTTCGGTGACCGTATTACGCTTTTCTCTCTGTAGGCCCTCCAAAACTACATCTCTACACGTTCTCGCATGTTACATCTAACAACTATGCAATACAGCACTACTACTACACTCTAACACAATAAATCATATGTGTTTTTAGTTTTACTAGATATCATATTGTTACTTATAATTATTCAGTTTGCATACATTAAAATTGCCTTTGAAATGTATGGCCAGTATCATCTACCGCGCGGGAAAAATCCCGCCCTTTCCTGTTTAATCGGGTTTGTATCCATGGATCGTGCGAAACAGCAAAACTATAGTACTATACAGTACTACAAGTGACAGTTCACTGGGCCGTCGTGTCGTCTACTCCTCCTTCGTAAGAGTGGAGCGCTCGCTTTCATAAATCTTCTAGTCCCTTTCGCGACATGTGGGACATCAAGCTACCGGGTCCACGTGCCATACCGGAATACAGTGCAGAGCAGCCGGGGTGAAGCACCCCAGTCATGGCGTCGGCGTAGTAATGAGCAATGAGGCGTCAAATCACAAGCTGCACCTTTCCCGCAGTTAAGTTGGAGGGACGAAGCAACCATCATTTCACTCGTTGCTGAATCCGCTTCTCCCTCATCTTCTTCAACTTAACCACGTGTTGCTTCTGTTGTTGTTCTGCCTCATGTGGGACGCGGATCGGCTTGGTAAAGCACTGACACGTGGGACCGCATGTTAGCAAACCGCCAGGACAACGTCCTCCAAAAATAAGAAGCCTAATCCTAGACTTACAAAGGGCTACGTAGCTGCTACGTATACTTTCCATCTAATCTATATATGCCCCCCTGATTTTCAGGTGGGTTGGGCCTAATCCTCTCCTTTAATCCAATCAAATAGTCCCACATCACATCAGTTCGTAACTTTATGTAAACCATTACGTGGATGTAGCACTGCTCAAATAAGAAACCTCCCCCGCCATCCGCGCGACAAAATCACCTCCTTTTTACTAATCTTTATTCTGTAATTTTTTAGATCAATATAATTGAGATTTGTATAGATAGCACACAGGAGCAAAACCAAGTGGTACGGTTAAGGGCATCCACAATGTGTAGCCAAATGTGAAAATAGCTTTTGGCATCGTGGGAACCATTGTGGACGGTGTTGCCAAAGCCAAAAAGATGGAACCGAAGCTCCCTGATTGATTGATTGAAGTAATAGAAAAATGCAACGTCTCTCCTCTTTCTCCCATGCTTGGATGCATGTAGTACAGTATAGAGCACATAGTCTACTCCCCTGTCCCTTCTATCAAAAATCACAAAGCAGTGAGGCGTCAAATCACAAAAGCACGGACGAAGCAACCATCATTTCACTCTTCGCTGACTCCGCTTCTCCATCATCTTCTTCGAGAAACCATCTCACCGCACTAGTACTCCTAGTAGTACTAGTAAAGGACTTCCTGGATGCAAATAAGGCGGTTGTCTCAGCTTGCAGGCGGCACTTGCGAACGACTTACCGTGGTCTCCCTCAATGGTGTTCTCCGTCGAACGCACTTCGCCAAACCACCAAAAAAAAGATATCGTCGACGTCACCGCAATGGGGAAGGAAGTCAAATATAGTTACTACCTCCATTTTTTTGTACACAAGGCCAGTATATCAAAATTACAATTTGCAAAGGGACACTAACACTAATCGAGGCAAAATTGATGGGGTTAGCAACCAAGGACATTAATATCCCCTGCATGCATGCGGAAGTGAGAAGGTTGGTTTGCATGGCGCTACATTAATCAAGCGATGAGGAGTGAGATGGTTAGCTCTTTGGTCTTTGGAGAAAAAAATACGCATTAATTGACACGTGGAACGAGGATTTGTATCGATTAAATCCCGTGAAGGAAAACCCCGCCTTTCTTTTTTAACACTAGTACTCCTAGTACGTACGTACTTATCCTGTTTGGGTCTAGGCCTTGCATTGCCAAACTTCGCCACACATTTTTTCCAAGCTTGCCTAAAGTTTTCAAAATGAGAAGGAGGTACACTTGCGCACGGCTGTCGCGGTCGCACCGCACCCTCACACGGTTGCTCCTGCACGCCGCGGTCGCACCGCACCCTCACACAGTCGCTCCTGCACGCCGCAAACCCAACCAAGGGAACGCACCTTCACTGACACGTGTTGTCGCATGTGAACAAACCAAACTCAGCCATCCTATCGCTGACACATTATTTTTGTTCATAGAGTATGTTTATCCAACCGCATGTTGGGGAGTATCCGTACGGCCCGTGCGGTGGTCTGTTGGGGAAGAAGAAGAGGTGAGGAAGAAGGAAAGAAGGGTTAGGAGACGTAGGATATTCATCCAACCGCCTGAAATGGTAGACTGACCCAAGTCACGCGACTTGCATAACAAATATATGTTTTTACACAGCAAAAGATCCATAAAAACAACAACATAAAGAAAAACTATCACTGCTCGCGGAAAGAGACGGCCTCGTCGTCTTTGGCTGCCGGTGCGAACCAGCCGTCGCTGCCGACGTGTGTCTCCGCAGCGTGGTTGTCCTCGGCCTCCAGCTACTCGTTCAAGCGGAGCGTGCGGGCGCTCTGCACGGACGAGAGCACAGCCCGGTTCAAGTCGAGGACGTCCGGTTCCGCCTGCAGGAGGGCCTCGATGGCAGCGGCATCCGCGCGCTCCGCGTCGAGTCGAGCCTCCGCCGCCCGGTTCAAGTCCAGGACGTCCGGTTCCGCCTGCAAGAGGGCGTCGATGAGAGCGGCATCCGCGCACTCTACGTCGAGTCGAGCCTCTGCCGCCTGGTTCAAGTCCAGGACGTCCGGTTCCGCCTGCAGGAGGGCCTCGATGGCAGCGGCATCCGCGTGCTCCGCCTCAAGTTGAGCCTCCGCCGCCCGGTTCACATCCACGACATCCGGTTCCGCCTGCAGGAGAGCCTCGATGCCAGCGGCATGCGCGCGCTCCGCGTCGAGTTGAGCCTCTGCCTCCCGGTCCTCCTTTAGTATCGCCATGTTGAACCGCTGGTCCGCCTGCACCATGGGGGACTCGGACGCCGGCACGAAGTCGACGTCCATCGTCTCATACCCATCGGGGGCCTTCTGCGCCGAGACCTCCGCCATGAACATTGGATCGGCTTCCTCCTCCTCGTAGCTTGGCTCCAGAGAACTCGGGGATTGGCCCGCCGCAAAGCGAGCTTGGGAACGGAGGTCTGTGGCGCCGACCGCCGCCGCGATTTCTGCGCGGCGCTCCGGCGTCAGCATCTTGTAGTAAATGATCTTGCGGCGCACCATGGCTTTCCGGTGAACTAGGGGACGCTTGATGCGGGCTAGGGGATCGAAAGGTGGGGGAATGGGCTGGAGATTTGGTGTGGTTTTAGGGCAGTGGCTGGCGTAGGCCGAGTAGCGAAGGTTCTGGTGTGAATAGTGGTTCCGGTGACGACCGGTCAATCGGTTTTGACTGTACATCGCTCTTGTCGCGTTCGCGTTGCAGCCCGGCACGCTGGACCCTCCACGTCGCTCACCGAATGGAACGCGCTTCGTCTTGCGTTTTCGCTCGCTTGTGGGACCGTAGCTGAGAGCAAACCGATGTCCCTCCCCCTCCCCCGCCCGCGTCATTTATTATACCAGCACTCCCTCCGTTTTATGCAGAGTAAATAAAAACAGAGGGAGTATACTACGGATGAGGATCCCCTGACATGGCCGAACCCATTGAGTAACTGACATGGGGGGCCTAGCAAGCCTGGGGTCCGCCAGTAAGTGACCGAAAGGGAGGGTAAGGCAGGGATACCTACGTCAGAGGATCCACTTCCACTATACTACTTTGACCAAATGTTAGAGTAATAATATATGACATGCAACTTACACAAATGTTAGAGTAATAATATATGACATGCAACATACACAAAGCATAGAGTCTAATGCGTTTTTCGAGGCTAACTTTGACCAAATGTTAGAGTAATAATATATGACATGCAACTTACACAAAGCATACGGTCAAATTCGTATGTGAAAGGAGTTTCCAATGATATAATTTTCATATTATACATCTCATGTACTATTAATCTTGTCAATAGTCAAATTGGAAACCATCTCGAGTACAAATCTAGGAGTACGTACGAATCTAACAATATTGATTGGGCGTTGTTGAATGTTGATACCTTTTTTATCAAAGTAGAGATACTTTGACTACACATAAAACTTATATGTAAACTAGAAAGGATAGGGGGAGTATATTGTACGTTCAAAAACGAAACGAACATTGAATACCCTTTATATATGATTTGCGGATGCTATGATCACTGGTTCAAGATTTTGAATCCGCCTTAGGTATCACGTGCCCCACTCATTCCCTCTCGATTTCATCTTGGGGTCCGAAGTTCTATTGAAAGAGGACTAGGGTGGGTACATGCGAATGATACTCGGCGGAATGTTCAAATGAGGCATGAGGAAGGATGGACTCGACTGGAGGCCGACATGATCGATGGAGAAGAGGGTTGGAGAGGAATGAGAAATAAGCAAACGCCACATGATTATACTTGAACGGCTCAAATAAACAATAAGTTGTCTCGCTTGGCCTACATAGTGAAAGGCCTAATGCGCAACGCGGAGCACTGACGCTCGAATATGGCCGGGAAAACAGGGAAACCGACATGTGGGGCACACCCGTCGGGACGATGTAGCGCAGACTAGTCCAATGGAGGAGCTGGCCCACGACCTCCTCGCCACCGACAACCGTTCATGTGGGTCGTTGGGGCCAACAACGGGGCGCAGCTCCAGCACCGCCTCTGGACACGGCGACCGCGGTGAGCGACACGCTCATATCGTCGCTAGACACGGTCGGTTTCAGTGTGCCGAGGGTGGTGCTAGTGCTGTGGCACGACCAATGGTATGTTTGGTTTCTGCCCAAGGTTGCCCCATCAAAGCATTGGGTAACCAAAATTTTGGTTGAGGTATTGGTTGCCCATGATTTGGCCGACATTGGCAAGAAAAATGAACTAGAGTTGGCTAGAGTTCATTGGCATGCCAAAGAAATGGCAACCATCCAAACAAAGACCAATCTTTGGGTCATGACCAAAATTTTGGTTAAGGTATTGGTTGCCCATGATTTGGCCGACATTGGCAAGAAAAATGAACTAGAGTTGGCTAGAGTTCATTGGCATGCCAGAAAAATGGCAACCATCCAAACAAAGACCAATCTTTGGGTCATGACCAAAATTTTGATAAGGTGCACTTGGCCACAATCCAAACACACCCCAACACTCGGCTTGTCGAGGATGCACGGGGCGCCGCGACGCGTCCGCGGAGTGGTGTAGCGCGGCCAACTGCATCCTCTGGACCTGAGACCATGCCGGGTCGTCTTGCTTTTTCAATGACATGTGGGGATCGCATGTGAGCAAAGGGCATCTCCAACATTGCCACGACCGCAGCTGACTACCCTGGCACACCAAAACCCTCGTCCCTCGCGCCGTCGCGCGGTGCGTTCCCAGCCGGCGCCAGCTGCCCGCATTCATGCCGTACATTCGTATGTCGTCGTTAAGAGGCTCGGTGCCCGAGGAACCAACTCCGGCGACTTAATGACGCACCCGGACGCTTGGCCTCACCGGAATGCACTACTTAAAGCGGCAACGCCCAGCTAACCTCCACATCATAGTGCATCGTCCTCCTACCTGGCACCACATCCGCCATGACCGCAAGTGCGAACGCTCTGCAGGAGAGCATGTCTTCGGGGATGAAGCTCGAGATCGCCGCCCTCGCTCAAGTTGCCTCTCGCGACGCAATAGCGGCATAGCCGGACGCGACCGCACAAGCGGTGGCCACGCTGGCGGCCGATGACGGGAGCACCGTCAGCCACGCGTCCTACTTGCTGTCGTCCAACGTCCGGCACCGCCGAGGTCGGGGACTCCTCCGAGGATGAGTAGGGCATGGGAGGCGGCAGGGCATGGTGTGCCAACTGGCCGGTCCGTACCCCGTGTTCTACTCTTCCTCGCCGGAGACCGCACCTTCACTTCACGGGTCTGGAACCCCGCCCGCGTACATAGAGATCGCAGATGGAGGACGTCGGTCGCCGCCGTAGAATAGGTTTAGGGTCAGGTTTCTTCACATTCACGCATTTCACATCTTTCTACATCTACGGGAACCTACGAAAGGGTTAACGTAAATTGCCTCTCTCTCTCCTCCCCTGATTTTCATGGTGGTGGGCCCCTCCCTCCCCCCAATCTACAATCAACAGCTCACACGTTTCACATTACGTTAATTACGTAACTGGGATTACGTAGGTGTAGCATTACTCGTCCTAAAAAACCCAACTAAGCCAACCTCCTAGCATATCGCGCGGGAAAAGACCCGGCCGCGCCGTTTTAGTCGGGATTACCGTATTACTAGTAGTAGTATCGATGGATCGCGCGAAGCAACAAAAAAATTTTGAGGGGGCAAAGCACCTAGTTTAAAAGGAAAAAAGGCGGTACACTCACAGCACTCCTGTCGCGGTCGCATTGCACCCCACACATGTTCGGTCCTACACACGGCTCACGCAAACGGAATGCGCTTCGGCTTGCCTCTTCACTGACACGTGGGACTGCACTTGGAGAAACCGACCATGCGCCAAACTCCCCCCGCCCACCGCGCGAAAATCCTCCCCCCCCCCACACCCAAAAAATTCCCCCCAAATCCGATTCAACCGCCCTTCGACCAACTAGCCAATAATATTCCCCAAACCCCCTCCCCCTCTGTCCCCCTCCACTCCATTCGCTCCGCCAAAGCCGCCCTCCCCGCCGCGCCGATACATCGGCACCGCGGTTCGGCGATCCTCTCGCTCCCACAGTACGCTCTCGTAGACTGCCGTCCTCTAGCCGCGCCGCCACCTCTGGCTACGTTCTTGTGGAGGCGCACGGCGGTCAGCGCCGCCATCGCTGGCGGCGTTCGTGTGGAGACGCACGGCGGTCAGCTTCTCCCACGGTACGCGCATTCTAGACTGAGGCCCCGTTCATGTCGGTGTAGCGCTGAATGTTAGCTGATAGACGCTGTTAATCTCACTATTTGCCGAAGTAGTTTACTGTCAATATGCTCTGCTTAAGAAGCTTCCTTGCCCTGTTCTGCACTCAATCTGCTTAGCTGAGATGGCATGCCAAGGCCGATTAGTTGCTAAAATATCCTGCCATATATTTATTGTGACGTAGATTGCCATGGTCTAGTAGCCAATCTGTTAGGTGAAATAGCTCTACACCGTTTTATACTCGATCTTTGTTGCTGCGATGGCCTTCGATAGTTTGATGGTTGTGTGCTCGCCCTCATTGACTGCTGAAACAGCCTGCCATAATTTGGCACTCAAATCTGTTTGCTGAATTAGCTTTACATATATTTCGTTACTTAGATCTGCTCGTCCAAATATCTTGCCATAGCTTTAGACATCGACCTAGGTATTTTTTTTCTGGCCTTCATAAAAAAGCATATATGTTTTTCCTGTAATATCTAGTAGAAGAACTAATTTGTATGTCTAACAGATGGACGGGACTTGGATAACTTCTGCTCGAAGATTCTCCGCTGCATATGTCGAGGGGGTTGAAAACTTCATGAACTTTATCAGAGCTGAGTACGGTGGTCCGAAATCAGATGTGCTCTGCCCGTGTAGCAGTTCTATGAATTCAGTTACAAGACCCCAGTCAACTGTGCAAAATCATCTACACTTGTATGGGATGTCGGTCACATATACTAGGTGGGTTCATCATGGTGAAGCTGTGAACGTCAATGTTATTGACTACGTGGAAGCAGCAGATCACCATCTTGATCTGCCTGATGCTCAGGTGGAAGAGGAGGAGGAGGTGGTGGTGGCGGAGCCAGTGAGTTTCACCAACATTGAAACAATGCTACGAAATGCTCGTGCATTCCGTCAACTTTCAACTGCAGAAGAAAAACGGTGGGCCCGCATGTTGGAACAATGCAACGTTGCTGTCACCCCAGGAAATAAGCTGTCAGTATTCTCAGCTATGGTCACCTTTCTTCAAGTGAAGACATCTGAGTGGATGACCAACAAATGATTCGATGCGATGTTGGATGCTTTCCGCGAATCTTTCCCAGATGCGTCTAAGCTGCCACACACACCTACAGTAAAATGAAGAATTTCCTTCGTGCAGTTGGAATTGGATATGATATGATCCATGTTTGTAAGAATAATTGTGTTCTGTTCCGGAAGGATTATGCCAACTTAAGTGAATGCCCGAAATGAGAATCATCAAGATGGAAAGATGGCGATGCTGTGAAGAGGATTCCTCATAATGTTCTGAGACATTTTCCAATTATACCAAGATTGCAGAGGTTATTTCATGATGCTGAAACAAGAGAGCATCTACTGTGGCATTCTAGGAACCAGGAGTACAGAGATCAGAATGTAATGAGCCATCCATCTCATGGTAGTGAGTGGAAAAGCTTCAATGATAAACACAAAGAGTTTGCTGCTGACCCGAGACACATTAGACTTGGCTTAGCTTCAGATGGATTTAACCCATTTGGCCACCAGAGCGCCACATATAGCATGTGGCCAGTGCTTGTTATCCCTTACAACATGCCTCCAAATGTCTGCACCAAAGAATCAAACTACATGATGGCCTTGCTCATCCCAGGTCCAAAAAGTCCTGGAAAGGATTTTGATTTGTTCATGGAGCCTCTTATGGAGGAACTTCAACAGCTATGGAAGGGTGTTCTCACTCGAGACCTATATAGCAGCCCACCAGCTGATTTCTTTCTGCGTGCTGTTATAATTTGGTGCATCCATGATTATCTGGCTTTGGGCACTATGTCAGGGCGAACGACACATGGTTACAATGCATGTGTTCGCTGTGACAGGAATCCGCTGTCATACGCAATACTTAGCAAGATCTGTTACATTGGACACCGCCGTTTCCTTGCCAAGGACAAGCCACATCCTAGAAAATACCGAAGACATGTGTTCAATGCAAAGCATGAAAACCATGATGCACCAAAGAGGCTCACCGCCGATGAGTTGCAAGTGGAATAAGAGAAGGTCAGGCATATTACACCAGGAAACCATCCTGGTAATGGTAGCGGGAAAAGGAAGCGTGGCAGGGTAGAAGAGAGATTATTGTTTACCCGCAGGTCCACTTTGTTGGACTTGGAGTATTGGAAAGATTTGGATCTGTGGCATAATCTTGATGTGATGCACATCAAGAAAAATATATGTGACAGCATTATCGGCACACTTCTTAATATTGAAGGCAAGACGAAAGATACCTTAAAATCTAGGATTGATTTGACACACCTGGGTATCAGAAAGGATTTGCAGGTGCAAGATGAAGGTAAACCACGGGATATGGCACCAGCTGTGTACGTCTTGGACAAGGTAAAAAGAAAAGAATTCTGCGAGGTCCTGTCACGTGTGAGATTCCCACATGGATTTGCTTCCAACCCTGAAAGGAGAGTCAGTGCAGATGGAAACAAGGTACAAGGGTTGAAAACTCATGACTGCCACGTCCTACTTCAAAGGGGTTTACCTATTATCCTTAGAGGATTGGGCCGCCCTGACTTATACAGAGCAGTTGCAGACTTGGGACAATTCTTCAGGGAACTCTGCAGTAGGAATATCAGGATAGATGCTTTGGAGCGTCTTAGAGACAAGATACCAACTATCCTATGCGACCTTGAGAAGATATATCCTCCAGCCTTCTTTGATGTGATGGTGCATTTGGCTGTTCATCTACCTGATGAGGCACTACTTAGAGGTCCAGTACAGTATGGCTGGATGTACCCTTTTGAAAGGCGGTTAGGCACTTTCAAGGGCTATGTTAGGAACAGAGCTAGACCCAAGGGTTCCATTGCATAGGCCTACATTGCTACAGAAGCGTTGACATTCTGCTCAAAATACATTGAAACAGCTGATCAGCTTAGCAAAGAGGTGGGTGAAGACAATCCCGGGCTCAATGTTTTCGATTATTCTGTTCGAGTTACAGGGAAGAGTCGACAAGAGGACAAACCTAAAGATTTGGACAAAATGGTTTGGTATGTGTTGAATAACTGTCCTGAGATACTACCTTATATCAAGTAAGTGCAGTACTGCAGCTTATACATCGTAATCTACTAAACTTGCAGCACATTCTTATATATTTAGATGTTTGACGCGATCACTATGTTGTGCAGCATCTACAAAGAGGAGTTACTGCCGCAAAATCCAAGAAACATTGACAAACTGGTTATGGCAGGATTTGCGAAATGGTTCAAGAACCATGTAAGCTTTTGAAGTGCACTGTCAGTTTTTTTAATATATTGAGTACATAAGATGATCAGCTTGTCTATTTTCTAACCATAGGTTAAGAAGATGCGGGAGGATGGGCAGGCAGTTGATGATGCCCTTTACTCACTAGCAATGGGTCCTGATACTCGGGTAAGACATTATGAATCTTGCGTTGTTGGAGATGTGCACTACAACACCCTTGCACGAGACGAAGGCAGGAAGACACAAAACAGTGCCATCATGAGCACGGATACGTATGACAAAGAGACAACTGAAATGTATGCTAACATAACAGACATTGTTCAGTTGCAGTATATCTCCAGTTTCGAGGATCATCGGTGTGTGGTTCTGTTGTGCTGTCGTTGGTATAACCTGTTTTCCAGGATCGCAAAACCTAGAGCTGATGATTATTTCAAATCCATCAATGTCAAGGAGGCGTACCAGACCAACGAGCCTTTTATTTTGGCAAATCAAGGAACACAGATATTTTTCTTGGAAGACACATTTGCACGTAGTGATGACTGGAGAGTATTTCAAAGGTTTGAGCAGAGGAATTCGTTTAATGAAGTTGCACAACAAGATGATGCTTACACTGCTCCTGATGTACAAGATAACACAGATGTTCCTAATATCTTTGAGAACCATCACGTCAATGACGCCGGCGAAAAGATTGCATCTCGTGCTGTGGACATACAAGAGTTGATCAAGAAGAAGCCAACGTTCGAGGACGTTGAGGACGAAGAAGAAGATGACACCGTGGGGAATTATGATTCAGACTGATACACATGGCGAAGATGTTGACGCTGTTGCTGCGGATGATGATTACATTGCTTTTGTCGTATTTGCCTGTTAGAAGACGTTTTTTATCTACTATGTGAAATTGTGTTTGCTATGACAACTGAAACCTGATGAACATGTTGTTTAGTATTTTGCTATGAGAACATCACTTGTTATGTCTGCTGATTTGTGTTTGGTGATTGTATGACAACTAAAACATGATGACATTGTTGTTTAGTTGTACTCATATTTGGCTATGAAACTTGAATTTGATGACATAGTTTGCTGTTGGACTGCAATTTGCTCGACGTCTTCGAATGAGAACAAAGCTGACCTGACAGGGCCTCTGCTATTTATTTATTTATATGAGCAAAAGGGGATACCCCCTGATTTCCGTTAATAGAAACCATTAGATGTTCACAACACTACGCCTAGCCTGCTACACAAATTTCATTCATTACTAGTTTCAGCAAAGTGCTCATGTCGTAGCCACTGAATACATCACGAGTGCTACATACACTGCAAATAAAGAGACAATCATCCTACAGAGCACATCGATTTTGCCCATTATCTTCACAAGCTCTTTCATCTCCTCATTGCTGTCAAGGCCGTTCAGCAGCTGTTGCTTGGCCATGATCAGAGGAACTGCATCTTTAACCTTCTGCTCTGCATCTTCCTCTTCTGTCGTTCCTTCAGTTACTTGTCCAACACCCCAACCTGCTGGTATTGGGATTCCTCGGCTAACCAAATAATCAGCGTAGTTGCATTCCCCCACATCAGCAACTTCCCAGAAATACAAATCACACGAATCTTCCCTTTTCTGCATGAATCAAATTGGAAGATCATCAACCAAACTATTAAAAAAATCAGCAACTGAAAACAGCAGAACAACACTTAAACATATTATTACCCCATGATTTGGGCATTTGTAGAAGACTCGGCCAGGGTTGCGGATTGTGGTTGAGACGCGACGGATGACTCTGCGTGATTTGCAGCAGTGGCACCACACCAATGGCAGCGGGTTGCGATGAGCAATCGGCTGCGGTGTGCGTGCCGGCGGGGGTGTGATGAGACCCACAGGCGATGGTACGGGTGGCGACTTGGCGCATATCTGGTTGTTGCCTGCTGAAGAGCAAGTGGACGAGCAACCAGCGAACATGGTTGCTGCGGCCAGAGCTTCTGATGCTAGGCAGAATAAGTAGAGAAGAGGAGAAGCGAACGTTGCATATGTCAGTTTCATTACTTGCAGAGTAGCATAGCACCATATATAGTCATAGACTAGGTTTGGATTCGAACCAGCTACAGGAGGGACCTCCTTGTTTTGTGAAAAAAATTATTTCTCCACCTGACAGCTGGGACCCACCGGCTGTATCTTCGCACGGAAGGAAGTGCCTCCTTGTTTTGCGAAAAAATTATTCATCCCGTTGACAGCTGGGACCCGTCAGATTTGGTGACTGACTTGTGGGCCTACTAAGCGGACGTGTACGCACGGCTTTGTCAACTTAATCAACAAATGATTCTAGCAGCTTGACCGCTGGATGTTAATCCAACAGCCGTGCTCCTTCTTCAACCTCTGTTCTTGCTCATGTTTCCCGTGGGCGGCACCGCGGTTGTGCTGCCGCGCACCCGAACCAGTGAAGTTTCCCACTCCTCTCCATCTGCGACTCCACTGCCCCGTCTTCCCCATCTCCGGGTCGTTCCCGTCTGGGTGCGCTCGGCACGGTGTGGTCAACGTGGTCAACAACCGAGAGTCATCGGAAGATGACTGTATGTGAGAGGCTGACAGTGGGGACGCATCACGCCCATGGACGCATGCATGCAACGGACCGCGGCGAGGTCAACGTGGTCAAGGAACGACTTCCTACGGAAGTATACTATACGTGGAGAGTCTCAGCTGGGTCCACGGCCGCAGCAAGTAAGTGCCTCCTTATTACGCGGAAAATAATGATTCCTCCAACTGACAGCAGGGAGCCACTGGACGGGCCACCGTATTTTGCGAAAAAAACGTTTGCCCCCTGACTGCTAGGACCCACCTGACGGGCCACCGTATTTCGCGAAAAAAAGTTCCCCCCGCTGTCAGCTCGGACCCACCGGAAGTGCCTCCTTATTACGCACAAAAAAATGAATACTCCCCCGGCTAGCTGGGACCCACCTTGGTGGGAGGCTGACTTGTGGGCCTACTAAGTTGACGGGGACGAAGGGCTTTGTCAACTTAGTCAATATGAACGATTCTAGCTCCAGTGACCGTATGATGTCCATCCAACGGCCGTAGTGCTTCTTCAACCTCTGGTCTTCTTGCTCCAGCCGCCCAAAGCAGCGACGGTCGTGCCGCATGCTCCTGCCTCCCGTGGCCGGCTGTGCTGCCGCGGAGGCCTCACCGCCCCTACTATTCCCACCGCTGGCCAGGCCCTGCGGCGACGGCAGCCTCACACCGCAGCCGAACCAGTGAACCCTCGTACTCCTCTCCGCGCGGGCTTCCACTGCCGCGTCTTCCCCGGCTCCGCGTCGTCCCCTTCCTAGGCCTCGCCGTCGTCCACCGCCGTGGTGCTCACCGCGTGGCGTGGTCAACGTGGTCAAGGAACGACTTCCATCGGAATATTGATATACATTTATTTTTAAAATCAGTTTGAATGTGAGTCGAAATTTCGGGATTAAAAACAGTTCGGACCGCACCGAAATATGCAAAATTTTGTATAATTTTTTAACCGTGGCCACAATATGGGCTGTAATGCTAACAAAAAGAATATGGGCTCCAAAAAAATTAATAATTAGCAAATGGGTTGTAAATCATTAGAAATAATGGCAGATGGGATGTATGCTGTTTTCCACAGATTTGAGGCTTTCCTAAAAAAGGTTGACGCACAAGCAGTGACTGTTGGATGGCCATCCAACGGCCGTCGTGCTTCTTCAATCTCTGCTCTTCCTCCTCCCGCCGCTCAAACAAGCGCCGGCGGGACTGCCTGCTCCCTCCTTCCCGCGGCCGGCTCTGCTGCCGCGCAGGCCTCACCGCCCCACCGTACTCCCATCGCTAGCCTAGCCATCCCTCTACTCACCCACACCTGTTGTTATTGTCCGGCGATGGCAGACGAACCAGTAAACCCTCATACAGTCGTACTCCCCTCCGCGTGGGAAACAACTGCCGAGTCTTCCCTGCCTCCGTGTTGTTCCCTTCCTAGGCCTCGCCGTCGTCCACCGCCCTGGTGCTCTCGGCGCGGCCTGGTCAACGTGGTCAACGACCGACATGCATCTGAAGTGGACTGTACGTGGAGAGGCCAACAGCTGGGTCCACGGCCGCACGCAAGGAAATGCCTCCTTAGTACGTGCAAAATAATGATTCCTCCACCTGACATCAGGGACCCACCGAAAAGGCCTCTATATTTCGCGAAAAAAATGTTACCGCCGCTGACAGCTCGGACCCACCAGCTATATCTGCGCACGCAAGGAAGTGCCTCCTTATTACGCACAAAAAAAATGAATACTCCCCCTGTTAGCTGGGACCCAGTATAGTGGCAGGCTGACTTGTGGGCCTACTAAGTTGACGGGGATGGAGGGCTTTGTCAACTTAGTCAATATGCACGATTCTAGCTCCAGTGACCGTACGATGTCCATCCAACGGCCGTAGTGCTTCTTCAATCTCTGGTCTTCTTGCTCCAGCCGCCCAAACCAGCGCCGGTCGTGCCTCGTGCTCCTGCCTCCCGTGGCTGGCTGCGATGCGGCGGAGGCCTCACCGCCCCCTACTACTCCCACCGCTGGCCAGGCCATCCTCTACTCACCCACACCCCCTGTTATTTTGCGGCAACTCACACCGCAGCGAACCAGTGAACCCTCATACTCCTCTACGCGTGGGCATCCACTGCCGCGTCTTCCCCGGCTTCGTGTCGTCCCCTTCCTAGGCCTCGCCGTCATCCACCGCCCTGGTGCTCTCGGCGCGGCGTGATCAACGTGGTCAAGGAACGGCTTCCATCGGACGTGGACTGTACGTGGAGAGGCTGACAGCTGGGTCCACGGCTGCAGCAAGGAAGTGCCTCCTTATTACGTGCAAAATAATTATTCCCCCACCTAACAGCGAGGACCCACCGGACGGGCCACCGTATTTCATGAAAAAAATGTTTGCCCCTGACTGCTGGGACCCACCAGCTACATCTTCGCACGCAAAGAAGTGCGTCCGGGCAAAAAAAACGATTCGCCCCCCTGACTGCTGGGACCCACCAGCTACATCTTCGCAGGCAAGGAAGTGCTTGACAGTCGGGACCCACCTGGTCGAAGCGTACGTAGCGTTGTCATTCTGGTCGCGAACGTGTACGTACATATATACTGGTGGATGTAGAGGCACGCACGTGTCATAGTAGAGGCGCGTACGTGTCGTAGTAGAGGCGCGCACGTAGCATGTACATGTACATACAGCGGCCAGTGTGCAAGAAAGAAAATACGGCCACGTATGCGGACATACGGGCGGGGTCTCGAACGCCTACTCGCGCATACGTACGGCCAGGGCTCGTGTACATGGCTGGGTCGGAACTGAGAAACAGCGTCGTCGTCGTGTTCATGGGGAGGCAACGGAATGCGTCGTGTTCATGGGGAGGCAACGGAATGCATCGTGTTCATGGGGAGGGGTGTGGCGTACCGCAAAACGGAGGAAACGGACCTCCTACGGTCGACACGGGGGTCCTGTTGATCGGGAGGAGTATGGCGTACCGCAAAACGGAGGAAACGGAGCTCCTACAGTCGAAACGGGGGTCCTGTTGATCGGGAGGGGTGTGGCGTACCGCAAAACGGAGGAAACGGACTTGTGTTGGAGCGCTACGGTCGAAACGGGGGTCCTGTTCATCGGGAGGGGTGTGGCGTACCGCAAAACGGGACTCCATGGGATACCGTTCATCTCCACCGTCGACCCCCTCCAGCCTCCACCGGCTACTGTTCATCCACCGTCGACCTCCTCCAGCCTCCACCTGAGACTGTTCATCCACGGGCTCCTGTTCATCCAGCCTCCACCACGCGCTACTCCACCGGCTACTGTTCAACCAGCCCTCTCCACGGGCTCCTGTTCAACCACCCCTCCACGGGCTACTGTTCATCCAGCCCTCCATGGTCTACTGTTCATTCTGCCCTCCACGGGGTGGTCCTGTTCATCCTGCCCTCCACGGGGTCCTGTTCATCTAGCCCCAACCGGCTCGATCGATCGGGGTCCTGTTCATCCAGAGGCAACACCGCGGGGTCCTGTTCATCCACCCCCACCGGGAACTGTTCATCCAAACCCCCCCAGCAACGCTCACTGTTCATCCAGAGGCAGCATCGATCGGCTTCAGTTAGCAGCAGTAGCGAAGGAATCGCTCGATTGGGTTCAGTTACAGCCATCGATCGATCGCTCGGGTTCAGTAACGCGTAGCCTGCAGTGCAATCGCTCGGGTTCAGTTAGAGCCCAACGCCTCGCTCGGGTTCAGTTAGAGCCAACGCCTAACACACACGCGCGTACGTGTACGAGAGAAACGCGCATCGCTCGGCCCCCGACCTCCCACCGTAACCGGGAACTCCCCAAAATTTTCCTCGCCCTCGCTTCTACCACGGTTTTTTCCGTCATGGACGGCCCAAAGAATGTCATGCAGCTGCGTCTCCGGCCCACCCAGGACGAAAAGCCCATTTTCTGTCATGATTTTTTGTCATAGAAGTAGGAGCCCACCACATCTATGATGATACCGGGTTTTGTCACAATTATCGTCATAGAAGTGTCATATGTATGACAGAAAAAAATTTCGTTCGGCCCAAAATGTCACGGATGTGTCTTTTTTTTGTAGTGTAAGTGGGATTTCTTAAGTGATATGATTAATTGAACTTTAATTTATCATGAACTTAATACCTGATAGTATTTTGCATGTCTATGTTGTTGTAGATCAATGGCCCGTGCTACCGTTCCTTTGAATTTTAATATGTTCCTAGAGAAAACTAAGTTGAAAGATGATAGTAGCAATGATGCGGGCTAGGTCCGCGATCTGAGGATTATCCTCATTGCTGCACAGAAGAATTATGTCTTTGATGCACCGCTAGGAGACAGAACTAATGCAGGAGCAGACGCAGACGTTATGAACGTTTGACAAGCTCGGTATGATGACTACTTGATAGTTTAGTGCACCATGCTTTACGGCTTAGAACTGGGACTTCAAAAATGTTTTGAAACGCCACGGAGCATATGAGATGTTCGAAGAGTTGAAATTAGTATTTCAAGACTCATGCCCGAGTCAAGAGGTATGAGACCTCCGACTAGTATTTTGCCTACAGGATGGAGGATAATAGCTCAACCAGTGAGCATGTGCTCAGAATGTCTGAGCACTACAATCGCTTGAATCAAGTGGGAGTTTATCTTCTAGATAAGATAGTGATTGACAGATTTCTCTAGTCACTATCACCAAGTTACTGGAACTTCGTGATGAACTATAATATGCAAGGGATGACGAAAACAATTCCCGAGCTCTTCATGATGCTGAAATCGATGAAGGTAGGAATCAAGAAAAACATCAAATGTTGATGGTTGACAAGACCACTAGTTTCAAGTAAAAGGGCAAGGGAAAGAAAGGGAACTTCAAGAAGAATGGCAAGCAAGTTGCCACTCCCATGAAGAAGCCCAAAGCTAGATCAAGCCTAAAACTGAGTGCTTCTACTGCAAAGGAAATGGTCACTGGAAGCGGAACTGCCCCAAATATTTGGCGGATAAGAAGGATGGCAAAGTGAACAAAAGTGTATATGATATACATGTTATTAATGTGTACTTTACTAGTGTTCATAGTAGCCCCTGGGTATTTGATACTGGTTCAGTTGCAATGATTAGTAACTTGAAACAGGAGTTACAAAATGTACAGAGACTAGTAGAGGGCGAGGTGACAATGTGTGTTGGAAGTGATTCCAAGGTTGATAAGATCACCATCGCACGCTCCCTTTACCTTCGGGATTAGTGTTGAACCTAAAATAAATGTTATTTGGTGTTTGCGTTGAGCATAATATGATTGGATCATGTTTATTGCAACGTTATTCATTTAAGTCAAAGAATAATTGTTATTCTGTTTACATGAATAAAACCTTCTGTGGTCATACACCCAAGGTGAATGGTTTACTGAATCTCAATCTTAGTGATACACATATTCATAATCTTGGTGCCAAAAGATGCAAAGTTAATAATGATAGTGCAACATGTTTGTGGCACTGCCGTTAGGGTCATATTGGTGTAAAGCGCTTGAAGAAACTCCATACTGATGGGCTTTTGGAATCACTTGATTATGAATCACTTGATGCTTGCGAACCATGCCTCATGGGCAAGATGACTAAGACTCCGTTCTTCGGAACAATGGAGCGAGCCAATGACTTATTGGAAATAATATATACTGATGTATGCGGTCCGATGAGTGTTGAGGCTCGCGGCGGGTATCGTTATTTCTTGACCTTCACAGATGATTTGAGCAGATATGAGTATATCTACTTAATGGAACACAAGTCTGAAACGTTTGAAAAGTTCAAAGAATTTCCGAGTGAAGTGGAGAATCATCGTAACAAAAAAATAAAGTTTCTACGATATGATCGCAGAGGCGAATATTTGAGTTACAAGTTTGGCCTTCATTTAAAACAATGTGGAATAGTTTCACAACTCACGCCACCTGGAACACCACAATGTCATGGTGTGTCCGAATGTAGCAACCGTACTTTATTAGATATGGTGCGATCTATGATGTCTTTTACCGATTTACCACTATCGTTTTGGGGTTATGCATTAGAGACAGTTGCATTCACGTTAAATAGGGCACCGTCTAAATCCGTTGAGATGACACCGTATGAAGTATGGTTGGCAAGAAACCAAAATTGTCGTTTCTTAAAGTTTGGGATTGCGATGCTTATGTGAAGAAGTTTCAAACTGACAAGCTCAAACCCAAATCGGAGCAGTGCGTCTTCATAGGATACCCAAAAGAAACTGTTGGGTACACCTTCTATCACAGATCCAAAGGAAAAATATTTGTTGCTAAGAATGGATCCTTTCTACAGAAGGAGTTTTTCTCGAAAGAAGTGAGTGGGAGGAAAGTAGAACTTGATGAGATATTTGTATCTTCTCTCGAGTTGGAAAGTAGTGCATCACAGAAATCAGTTCTAGTGATGCCTACACCAATTAGCAAGGAAGTTAATGATGATGATCAGGAAACTTCAGATCAAGTTACTACCAAACCTCGTAGGTCAGCCAGAGTACGATCCGCACCAGAGTGGTACGGTAATCCTGTTCTGGAAGTCATGTTGCTAGACCATGATGAACCTATGAACTATGAGGAAGCGATGATGAGCCCAGATTTTGACAGATGGCTTGAGGCCATGAAATCTGAGATAGAATCCATGTATGAGAACAAAGTGTGGACTTTGGTGGACTTGCCAGACGATCGGAAAGCCATTGAGAATAAATGGATCTTCAAGAGGAAGACGGACGCTGATAGTAGTGTTACTATCTACAAAGCTCGAGTTGTCGAAAAGGGTTTTTGAAAAATTCAAGATGTTGACTACGATGAGATTTTCTCACTCGGTTCAATGCTTAAAGTTTGTCCGTATCATGTTAGCAATTGCCACATTTTATGAAATCTGACAAATGGATATTAAAACTGCATTCCTTAATGGATTTATTAAAGAAGAGTGTTATATGATACAACAAGAAGGTTTTGTCAATCCTAAAGGTGCTAACAAAATGTGCAAACTCCAGTGATCCATCTATGGACTGGTGCAAGCATCTCGGGGTTGGAATATACGCTTTGATAAGTTGATCAAAGCATATAGTTTTATCCAGACTTGCAGTGAAGCCTGTATTTACAAGAAAGTGAGTGGGAGCTCTACAGCCTTTCTGATAAGTATATGTGAATGACATATTGTTGATCGGAAATGATGTAGAATTTTCTGGAAAGCATAAAGAAATGTTCGAAAGGAGTTTTTCAAAGAAAGACCTCGGTGAATATGCTTACATATTGGGCATCAAGATCTATAGAGATAGATCAAGACGCTTGATAAGATTTTTCAATGAATACATACCTTGACAAGATTTTTGAAGTAGTTCAAAATGGAACAGTCAAAGCAGGAGTTCTTGCCTGTATTGCACAGTGTAAAGCTGAGTAAGACTCAAAACACGACCACGGCAGAAAATAGAAAGAGAATGAAAGTCATTCCCTATGCCTCCGTGATACGTCTCCATCGTATCTACTTTTCCAAACACTTTTGCCCTTGTTTTGGACTTTAACTTGCATGATTTGAATGGAACTAACCCGGACTGACGCTGTTTTTAGTAGAATTGCCATGGTGTTATTTTTGTGCAGAAATAAAAGTTCTCGGAATGACCTTAAACTTCACGGAGAATATTTTTGGAATTAACAAAAAATACTAGTGAAAGAATCAAGGCCAGGGGGCCCACACCCTGTCCACGAGGGTGGGGGACGCGCCTACCCCCCTGGGCGCGCCCCCTGCCTCGTGGGTCCCCTGGTGCTCCACCGACCTCAACTCCAACTCTATATATTCACGTTCGGAGAAAAAATCAGAGAGAAGGATTCATCGCGTTTTACGATATGGAGCCGCCCTCAAGCCCTAATCTCTCTCGGGATTGCTGATCTGGAGTCCGTTCGGGGCTCCGGAGAGGGGAATCTGTCGCCGTCGTCATCATCAACCTTCCTCCATCACCAATTTCATGATACTCACTGCCGTGTGTGAGTAATTCCATCGTAGGCTTGCTGGACGGTGATGGGTTGGATGATATTTACCATGTAATCGAGTTAGTTTTGTTAGGATTTGATCCCTAGTATCCACTATGTTCTGAGATTGATGTTGCTATGACTTTGCTATGCTTAATGCTTGTCACTAGGGCCCGAGTGCCATGATTTCAGATCTGAACCTATTATGTTTTCATGAATATATGTGAGTTCTTTATCCTATCTTGCAAGTCTATAGTCACCTATTATGTGTTATGATCCGTTAACCCCGAAGTGACAATAATCGGGATACTTACCGGTGATGACCGTAGTTTGAGGAGTTCATGTATTCACTAAGTGTTAATGCTTCGGTCCGGTACTCTATTAAAAGGAGGCCTTAATATCCCTTAGTTTCCAATAGGACCCCGCTGCCACGGGAGGGTAGGACAAAAGATGTCATACAAGTTCTTTTCCATAAGCATGTATGGCTATATTCGGAATACATGCCTACATTACATTGATGAATCGGAGCTAGTTCTGTGTCACCCTATGTTATAACTATTGCATGAGGAATCGCATCCGACATAGTTCTCCATCACCGATCCAATGCCTACCAGCTTTTCACATATTTATCTTTGCTTAGCTACTTTACCGTTGCCATTGTTACAATTACTACAAAGCTGCTATTGTTACTTTTGCCACTGTTACCGTTACTTCCGTACTACTTTGCTACTAAATACTTTGCTACAGATATTAAGTTATCCAGGTGTGGTTGAATTGACAACTCAACTGCTAATACTTGAGAATATTCTTTGGCTCCCCATGTGTCGAATCAATAAACTTGGGTTGAATACTCTACCCTCGAAAACTGTTGTGATCCCCTATACTTGTGGGTTATCAAGACTATTTTCTGGCGCCGTTACCGGGGAGCATAGCTCTATTCTTTGAGTCACTTGGGATTTATATCTGCAGATCACTATGAGGAACTTGAAAGACGAAAGAACGAAGATTTTTCCCTCAACTACGAGGGGAGGTAAGGAACTGCCATTTTGCTCTGCACTTAATTCTCCTTCTGTTTTGAGTAAACTTGCGACACCTAAACCTGCTTCTGCTATTAATTCTGATATGTCGCATGTTATTGATGATGCCACTTCTGCTATGCATGATACTTATGATGAAACTACTTCTATGCTTGATACTACTGTGCCACTAGGTGAATTTCTTGATGAACAACTTGCTAGGGCTAGAGAGAATGAAATTATTGAAACTGATAATATTGATGGAAGTGATGATGCATGAAGATTCTCCCCCTAGATATGAATTGCCTGTTGTGCCTGAGGGTTATGTTATGGATGAAGAAACTCCTAGAGACTTTCTTGCTTGCAATGATAGATATGATCTTAAGAAATTATTAGCTAAGTTGGAAGAAAAGTCTTTGAATGCTAGAATGAAATATGACCCTGCTTTTGCTACTTCACCTATCTGTGTTACTGATAAGGATTATGATTTCTCTGTTGATCCTGAGATAATTACTTTGGTTGAATCTGATCCTTTTTATGGCTATGAATCTGAAACTGTTGTGGCACATCTTACTAAATTGAATGATATAGCCACCCTATTCACTAATGATGAGAAAACTCGTTACTACTATATCCTTAAATTATTTTCGTTCTCATTAAAGGGTGATGCTAAAACATGGTTTAATTCTCTTGACCCTGGTTGTGTGCGTAGTCCCCAGGATATGATTTATTACTTCTCTGCTAAATATTTCCCCGCTCATAAGAAACAAGCTGCTTTAAGGGAAATATATAATTTTGTGCAAATTGAAGAAGAGAGTCTCCCACAAGCTTGGGGGATGCTTCTCCAATTATTTAATGCTTTGCCTGATCATCCTCTCAAGAAAAATGAAATACTTGATATCTTTTATAATGGACTAACGGATGCTTCCAGAGACCACCTGGATAGTTGTGCTGGTTGTGTTTTCAGGGAAAGAACAGTTGATCAAGCTGAATTGCTATTGAATAATATGTTGACTAATGAAAATAATTGGACACTTCCTAAACCAACTCCTAAGCCAACTCCGAAGAAGAGGGGTATTCTATTTCTCAGTCCTGAAGATATGCAAGAGGCAAAGAAATCTATGAAAGAAAAGGGTATTAAAGCTGAAGATGTTAAGAATTTACCACCTATTGAAGAAATACATGGTCTTGATAACCCGACATAGGTAGTAAAGGTAAATTCTCTCTATAGATTTGATGAAGGTGATATTCCTCATTATAAGTCTGCTAGCCAATGCTTAGATGAGTTTGATAATTTTATTGTTAAACAAGAAAACTTCAATGCTTATGTTGGTAGACAATTGCAACGAAATGCTTATATGATTGAACACTTGAGTGATTATATGTCTAGAGTTAAAGGTGAACTTAAACTCATTAGTAAACATGCTTCTATGGTTACCACTCAAGTAGAACAAGTGTTTAAAGCTCAAAATGATTTGCTCATTGAATTAAATAATAAGAAGAATGATAATGCTATTAGAGTTGTGACTAGAGGGGGTAAAATGACTCAGGAACCTTTGTATCATGAGGGCCACCCTAAGAGAATTGAGCAAGATTCTCAGAGAACTAAAGTAGATGCACCTAGTCCTTCAAAGAGAAAGAAAAAGAAAAATGGTAGGACTTTGCATGCTTCTAGTGAACCTGTTGTTGACACACCTGAGAATCCCAATGATACTTCTATTTCTGATGCTAAAACACAATCTGGTAATGAGCATGAACCTAGTGATAATTTTAATGATGATGTTCATGTTGATGCTCAACCTAGCAATGACAATGATGTAGAAATTGAACCTGCTGTTGATCTTGATAACCCACAATCAAAGAATCAACGTTATGATAAGAGAGACTTTGTTGCTAGGAAGCACGGTAAGGAAAGAGAACCTTGGGTTCAGAAACCCATGCCTTTTCCTCCCAAACCATCCAAGAAAAAGGATGATGAGGATTTTGAGCGCTTTGCTGGAATGATTAGACCTATCTTTTTGCATATGCATTTGACTGATATGCTCAAAATGAATCCTTATGCTAAGTATATGAAAGAAATTGTTACAAATAAAAGAAAGATACCGGAAGCTGAAATTTCCACCATGCTCGCTAATTATACTTTTAAGGGTGGAATACCAAAGAAACTTGGAGATCCAGGGGTACCAACTATACCATGCTCCATTAAAAGAAACTATGTTAGAACTGCTTTATGTGATCTTGGAGCCGGTGTTAGTGTTATGCCTCTCTCTTTATATCGTAGACTTGATTTGAATAAGTTGACACCTACTGAAATATCTTTGCAAATGGCCAATAAATCAACTGCTATACCTGTCGGTATTTGTGAGGATGTGCCTGTTGTGGTTGCAAACGTTACTATTTCAACGGACTTTGTTATTCTTGATATTCCCGAGGATGATAGTATGTCTATTATTCCTGGAAGACCCTTTTTGAATACTGCAGGGGCTATTATTGATTGCAACAAAGGCAATGTCACTTTTCATGTTAATGGTAATGAGCATACGGTACACTTTCCGAGGAAACAACCTCAAGTTCATAGTATAAACTCTATTGGAAAAATTCCATCGATTATTTTTGGAGGTTTTGAATTTCCTCTTCCTACTGTCAAGAAGAAATATGATATTTTTATTATTGGGGACGTGCGTATCCCTGTTGAGGTAACCTAGTGCTATTCGAAAATTCTCCGTGCGATTCGGAATGAGTTTGTTAACAAGACTTGATCAACCTTGTTAGTGGATTCCTTTTGATGAGCATGAGATGGATGAAGTTAGAAAGCACAACCTTCTGTACCCTCCTTTTACTTTCTGTTATTTAGATTAAATAAAGCAAAAATATTATTTTCTGTCTGTTTTCTGAATTATCCGTGCAATAAAAAAATACCCCGAAAATAAAAGTTCTCCAAATGCCCCGAAATTGAAATATGATTTTTTCTAGAATATTTGAGAATATCTGGCATTGAGAACACAGCAGGGGGAGCAAGCACCTGGCCATGAGGGTCCAGGGCGCACCCCCCCCCCATGCCTCGTGGGCCCATGGTGGCTCCCCTCCACTTATTCCAGCCACCACACACTCCTTCTTCCTCCCAAAAAAATCACCAACCAGCTCAAGCACGAGTTCTAGCTCATCTTGCTGCCATTTTCGATCTCCTTGCTCAAAGCTCCATTCACAAAACTGCTTTGGGGGATTGTTCTTCGGTATGTGACTCCTCCAATGGTCCAATTAGTTTTTGTTCTAGTGCTTTATTCATTGCAAATTTTTGCTGCCTAGGTGACCCTGTTCTTGAGCTTGCATGTCAAATTTATATGGTCCCAAGTAGTTCTAATGCATGATATAGTCTCTAGGCACTTGTGGGAGTAGTTACTATTAATTTTGTTGAGTTTGGTTCACTTTTATTTGAAGTTACTAAAAATTTCAGAAATTTTCAGAAAATGATGAAGAGATTTTTGAGGGGCTCTTCGAGCCGAAGCTCGAAGGATAAGCACAGTGAAGAAGACGAGAGGCCCAAATATAATCTCCCTCGCACCGCGGAGGTTCGGCCGTGTGAATGGCCTTGTGATGATTTCTTGAGAGCAGCCGGGATTTATGATGATTTTTATGAGTTGGCTGAGAATGCGGGCCTCACCGACTTCCTCCACGACCAACGCGAACAGTATCTCCTACTCACTAATATCTTTGTGCAAAACTTTCATTTTCATGCCAAGAGGTCACCACCTTCAGTGGATTTTTATTTATATGATGAGTATAAGGAGATGACCCTCTTTGATTTTTGTGCGGTTTGCAAATTGCCCTTTACGGGCAGCGTAGAGGAACCACATCGTAACGATGTGGAAGGGTTTATTGATACAATTGCTGTAGGGGAAACGAGGAAGGTTTCTGATGCAAGAATTACTAGCATACATTTTCCTGTTCTACGTTACTTTGCAATATTTGCTAGTAGATGTTTAATTGGTCGCGGAAACTGTGGAAACCTTAGTGCCCCTGATATTGTTATTTTGTGCCATGCCTTGTTCCGTGCCAATACATTTAGTATGGGCGCTATTGTGGCAAACAGTTAAATCTGAACCGCATGAAGGGTCCCATCTTGGGAGGTATCTTCGCCTCGCGCCTCGCTGCACACTTCAACATACCTATTAGTCATCATGAGAAAGAAGAAAAGTTGCTACCTCCTGTTTTCCTGACTATAAGAGTATGGTAGCACATGATTTTATTGTTAAGAATAAGAAAAAGATGCTTAACTACAGACTGTTATTTGATAAAAATAACCCTGAGACTATTACTTTGCCTGCTCCTTCTTTGTTTAACTTATCTTCAGGCAAGTATCTTGTTCAGCCGGAGGCACTTCATGCCTACCAAAACCCCACACCAGCTACAGAGCCAGAGCCGGAACCACAACTTGATCTTCCACGTTAGTCTGTTTACCAGTGGGATCCGGAGGAAATTGCCAACCAGTGGCATTTGGATGCTCCTTCTCAGTACGACCCCAATTACAACTTTGATCCATGGGCTTAGACCAACTTAGGCCAAAAGCCTAATCTTGGGGGAGTACGTATTTCTCACCGACATTACATTCATGTTCACACACTCATGCTAGTTGTCGGTGCTCATACTTTTTCATTATACTATCCATGGTAGTTTATTTTCTTTTCTCGCTTTCTTCTTGTGCATTTGAAAAACCTTAAGAAAAACAAAAAAATTAGTAGTAGCTTTTAGCTAGTTTACTTTCCATGCTTGTAGTGGTATTAATTAAAAGAAAACCCAAAAAGATTTCTTGTTCTTCTTTTGCTTGTTGGGAGCTTTCCCGTGTAAATAGTTTTATTTCTTTTCTTGTTCTTTGGGGGTCGAGAGGAGAAGACCATATGAAAATGTTGGAGTGGCTCTTATATGCATTATTGTTGATTTAACCAAGAGCCCATGTTATCTTGTCTTCTCCTTTGTATTGAATGCCTCCAAATTCCAGCTTAGTCCCATGCACGTGCACTATTATTATTATTCACATCGTTCGGTCGTGCAAGTGAAAGGCAATAATGACGATATATGATGGACCGATTGAGATGAGAGAAGCTGGTATGAACTCGACCTCTCTTGTTTTTGTAAATATGATTAGTTCATCGTTCCTGATTCAGCCTATTATGAATAAACATGTTTGCAATGACAATTAGAGATTATAGTTGCTTATGCCATGCTTAATTAGCTAGGAGTTTATAATGGTTCACCTTGCGTGCCAACATGCTATTAAAATGGTTGTGATGTGGTATGATAGGGTGGTATCCTCCTTTGAATGATTCAAGTGACTTGACTTGGCACATGTTCACACATGTAGTTGAAACAAATCAACATAGCCTTCACGATATTTATGTTCATGGTGGATTATATCCTACTCATGCTTGCACTCAATGTTCATTAATTTTAATGCATGTTCATGACTATTGTCGCTCTCTAGTTGGTCGCTTCCCAGTCTTTTCTAGCCTTCACTTGTACTAAGCGGGAATACTGCTTGTGCATCCACTTCCATAAACCCCAAGTTATTCCATTTGAGTCCATTATACCTTCCTATATGCGGTATCTACCTGTCGTTCCAAGTAAATTTGTATGTGCCAAACTCCAAACCTTCAAATGAAATTCTGTTTTGTATGCTTAAATAGCTCATGTATCAACTAGGGTTGTCTGTATCTTCCATGCTAGGCGGGTTATTCTCAAGAGGAGTGGACTCCGCTCTTCACTCACGAGAAAATGGCTGGTCACCGGGATGCCCAGTCCCATGCTCTAAGCAACTCAAATCGAAATAATTGCAAACAAAACTCCCCCGGGACTCTTGTTAGTTGGAGGCACTCGTTGTTTCGAGCAAGCCATGGATTGATGCTTGTTGGTGGAGGGGGAGTATAAACTTTACCATTCTGTTTGGGAACCACCTATAATGTGTGTAGCATGGAAGATATCGAGATCTCTCGGTTGTTATGTTGACAACGAAAGTATGCCGCTCAAAATATTATTCATCTCTATTTCAAAAATCGAGCTCTGGCACCTCTACAAATCCCTGCTTCCCTCTGTGAAGGGCCTATCTATTTACCTTTATGTTGAGTCATCACCCTCTTATTAAAAAGCACCAGCTGGAGAGCACCGCTGTCATTTGCATGCATTACTATTAATTTATATTAGGTATGACTATGACTGGATCTCTTTTACCATGAATTACAATGTTTAGTCAGTCCTTGATCTTCAGAGGTGCTCTGCATTTATATTTTGTGGTCTCAGAAAGGGCTAGCGAGATACCATCTTGTTATATCATATTATGATTGTTTTGAGAAAGTGTTGTCATTCGAGATTTATTATTATTGCTCGCTAGTTGATTATGCCATTGATATGAGTAAACATGAGACCTAAATGTTATTGTGAATATGGTTAGTTCATAATCTTTGCTGAAAACTTGAATGTTGGCTTTACATATTTACAACAACAAGAGCAAACAGAGTTTGTAAAAGTTTTCTTTATCACTTTCAGTTTATCAACTGAATTGCTTGAGGACAAGCAAAGGTTTAAGCTTGGGGGAGTTGATACGTCTCCATCGTATCTACTTTTCCAAACACTTTTGCCCTTGTTTTGGTCTCTAACTTGCATGATTTGAATGGAACTACCCGGACTGACGATGTTTTCAGCAGAATTGCCATGGTGTTATTTTTCTGCAGAAATAAAAGTTCTCGGAATGACCTGAAAATCAACGGAGAATATTTTTGGAATATATAAAAAATACTGGCGAAAGAATCAAGGCTAGGGGGCCCACACCCTATCCACGAGGGTGGGAGGCGCGCCTACCCCCCTGGGCGCGCCCCCTGCCTCGTGGGCCCCCTGGTGCTCCACTGACCTCAACTCCAACTCTATATATTCACGTTCGGGGAGAAAAAAATCAGAGAGAAGGATTCATCGCGTTTTACGATACGGAGCCGCCGCCAAGCCCTAAACTCTCTCTGGAGGGCTGATCTGGAGTCCGTTCGGGGCTCCGGAGAGGGGAATCCGTCGCCATCGTCATCATCAACCATCCTCCATCACCAATTTCATGATGCTCACCACCGTGCGTGAGTAATTCCATCGTAGGCTTGCTGGACGGTGATGGGTTGGATGAGATTTATCATCTAATCGAGTTAGTTTTGTTAGGGTTTGATCCCTGGTATCCACTATGTTCTGAGATTGATGTTGCTATGACTTTGCTATGCTTAATGCTTGTCACTAGGGCCCGATTGCCATGACTTCAGATCTCAACCTATTATGTTTCCATGAATATATGTGAGTTCTTGATCCTATCTTGCAAGTATATAGTCACCTATTATGTGTTATGATCCGTTAACCCCGAAGTGACAATAATCGGGATCCTTACCGGTGATGACCGTAGTTTGAGGAGTTCATGTATTCACTAAGTGTTAATGCTTTGGTCCGGTACTCTATTAAAAGGAGGCCTTAATATCCCTTAGTTTCCAATAGGACCCCGCTTCCACGGGAGGGTAGGACAAAAGATGTCATGCAAGTTCTTTTCCATAAGCACGTATGACTATATTCGGAATACATGCCTACATTACATTGATGAATTGGAGCTAGTTCTGTGTCACCCTATGTTATAACTATTGCATGAATAATCGCATCCGGCATAATTCTCCATCACCGATCCAATGCCTACGAGCTTTTCACATATTGTTCTTCGCTTAGTTACTTTACCGTTGCCACTGTTACAATTACTACCAAACTGCTACTGTTACTTTTGCCACTGTTACTGTTACTTCCATACTACTTTGCTACTAAATACTTTGCTGCAGATATTAAGTTATCCAGGTGTGGTTGAATTGACAACTCAACTGCTAATACTTGAGAATATTCTTTGGCTCCCCTTGTGTCGAATCAATTAATTTGGGTTGAATACTCTACCCTCGAAAATTGCTGCGATCCCCAATACTTGCGGGTTATCATAGCACACGGCCGCTCTCTATGCAGCGACGCAACTATCGTCCGGCTTGTAGGCGACCATTTCCTGCGTGTTCAACTGCTCTATGCGTGTGGTTGCTTGCGGTTCAGGCGGCTGCGGCACGCTCTGCTCGCGTCTCGCCGCGCGCGCTCTGCTCTCGCGTCCCTCCAGGTGCTCTGTCCTCGTCCCTCCATGCGCGCTGCCAGTGTTTGGGGCCGGCGCACGTTCGTGTGCATGCGGTTGCGCCGGGCGCAGCGCGACAATGCAGTTAGCCGCTGCAAAAAATGCCATGCGGACGCGCAGAGAATCCAGGCCGCCCGGCCCCCATTTATTCCTGCGTCCATTTACCTTATATCTCTCGCGTCACACCACACAATAAGCACACCCACATATAGAGAGGACATCCAGCGGTTTCAATGGCGCTCCCCGTGGCTCCAATGGCGCTCCCAGCGGCCGACGACGACAACGGCGGGCAGTTCACCACGCAGCACGTAGTGGACACCCACGTGAGGGGGAAGGCCCTCTCGGTGGTGTACACGAATGATCCGGTCTCGGTGGAGAGCTCCATCCAAACTATGGAGCAGTTCCTTGCCGAGGACAAATACCGAGTGGTCGGCTTCGACCTCGAGTACACCATCGGTCGTGCCGGGCACGATCAGAAGGTTGTTGTTGCCCAGTTGTGCATGCGACATGACATCCTTGTCTACCACTACCACCTTGCCACAAGGCCTTGCGAGCGTTTCTCCAGGTTTATCAACAGCTCCGACTACAGTTTCAATACGGTGGACACCACCAACGATCTAAAAGCGCTCAAGGTTTCGGACTTGAAATGCCCGAATCTTGTCAACATTCAGCACCACTACAAGGTTTGGGGCAGCGACAAAAACAAACTGGACTCCCTGGTTGACCTCGCCACGGCCATCATCGATCCCTACTACATGAAGATGAAGAATGAGAGCAATAAGGACAAGAACGCCTGGCATAGTGTGTGGCATGAGAGACTGGATGAACAACATGTCAAGTACGCGGCCATGGACGCATACACAAGCTACGAGATGTACAGGCGGATCGTTGACATGAGAAAGTGTCTTCTTCCTGCCCCGGACGAGGGATCGAGCCACAGAGCAGCGGCGGGAGTGTCACAAAAAGTAGATGACTAGACGATCGTTTCTCCTACTTTAGAATGCATGCAATTGTTTATTGAGGTGTGTGCGAATGATGCGTATAGTCACTTATGTAATTGGATGTTTATTTCAGTTATATATATATATATACATGTTATTATACTGTAGACAGAGCAAATCACACGGCTTATTCGCTGCAATCATCTCTGTTATTATTGGTCTTCGCACACATTTCTGATTACGCACCTGTTTGCCGCGTATCACACACATCTTTTTCAGTTGAACCGTTTCCATTCTGTTGTTTAATCACACACGGTTCATCCTAGTGAACTGTATGGTGTATATCGTACACGCCTTCATCTGGTTGCCCGTTTCTTTTGTTCCTCCTCATCCCAAACAGTTAATTGAACTGAACCATATGCCCTGCATCGCACACGCAACTAAAATCTGAACCGTGTTTGATGCATCCGTCATCGCAAATGTTTTGCACCTTTTTTGACGGGTTTTTTACACCACCGTTTGTGATTATGGCATCGCACACAGTTTCGTCGAAGGGTCTCTGATCGTAGTTTCGCGTTTGGACCATCCTGCAGTAGTGTTTATAGAGGCGGATGTCAGTGGAGAAGCTTCCTGTGGGCTCCACTATCCACCAGGGCGTGCCCTGGTGCCTAGTGGGCCCCACGGGCCTCCTCCCATGTGTTCCTTTGGCTCCCTGGGTATCTTCTGGGCAGAAAAGAATCTCCAAAAGTTTCATGGCATTTGGACTTCGTTCGGTATTGATTTTCTGCGAAGTAAAAAAACAAGCAAAAAAACAGTAACCGGCACTGGGCACTATGTCAATAGGTTAGTCCTAAAAAATGATATAAACTTGCTACTAAATGAAAATAAAACATCCAAGATTGATAATATAACAGTATGGAACAATCAAAAATTATAAATACGTTGGAGACATATCAGTGGACACATGTCTTTTGAACTTTCACAATTATTGTGAGAATTTTTACTTTTAATTTGTTTTTTTAAACTAGAAGCATGAGAGCATATGAATGGTGGTATTATTGGATATTCTTTTGGGGCAGTGTTTTTTATCATATATAGTACTCCCTCCATTCACAAATACAATATGTTCTAGCTTTTTATGAATCGTTGTATGTAGACATGTTTTAATGTGTTTGTTCACTCATTTCAATCCGTATGTAGTCTATATTAAATATCTAAAACATCTTATATTTGTGAACGAAGGAAGTAGTTGTTTGGATGTTGATGTATGAGGTGAGCGTAGGAGGAACTATGTTCAAATTTTATGTGCGAGGGTGAGACTCGGAATCGGATTGTTTAGCGCATCAACTTGTGCTGCTAACCGGTATGACTCTGGGCCTTTCTCACTATTTTCTGATGAACGTATAGAAATTTTGGAATGTTCTTGTTACCCTCATGAAACTTACTTCTTCGACCCAGCCCATCTGCAAAAATTACGCCGGCACGTGCAATGGAGGATTTCTATTCCCATTGTTCCTATTTACATGGTGACGTTGATTTCCATGATTAAAAACTCGAATTTAAATGTGTCAAAAGATTTCTGATCTTTTATGAATTTTTCATGAGACATGTGCACATCCCCCAAAAATTCAAAATACATGATGAAAACAAAAAAACGGCATGAAAAGTGTCCAAGAGGACAAAAGAAAAAGCTAACATTATTCATGTTGAATCTGTCTTTTTTGTTTCTCTTTGTATATTATGATTTTTATTTTATTTTTTAGAGGGGGTGGACACACGTATTTTTTGAACATTCACAATTGTTTTGAGAATTTTTAAAACTTTTAAATTTGTTTTTTGTAAACTAGAAGCATGAGAGCATATGAATGGTGGTATTACTGGATGTTCTTTTGGGCCAGTGATATTTGTTTATCATAGTACTCCCTCCATTCACAAATACAATATGTTCTAACTTTTTTGTGAATCGTTTTATGTAGATACGTTTTAGTGTGTTTGTTCACTCATTTCAATGCGTATGTAGTCTATATTAAATATCTAAAACACATTATATTTGTGAACGAAGGATGTAGTTTTTTGGATGTTGATGTATGCGGTGAGCGTGGGAGGAACTATGCTCAAATTTTATGCACAAGGGCGAGACTTGAAATCAGATTGTTTAGCGCATCAACTTGTGTTGCTAACCGGTATGACTCTAGGCCTTTCTCAGTATTTTCTTATGTATGTATAGAAATTTTTGAATGTTCCCGATACCCTCATGAAACTTCTTCGACATAACCCATCTGCAAAAACTACACCGGCACATGCAATGGAGGACTTCAACTCCCATTGTTCCTATTTACATGACAACGATGTTTTCCATGATTAAACTTTTTTTCATCAGGTTTGGATTGCTTACCACATGTGCCATGTTTTTTTTGAATATTTACTATGAGGCAAAGCCCCACAGCCCTTTATTAAGATAAACAACTGTACAGGCAGAATAAATAAAATTATGTACAAGATCTATGAGAAGAAAAGGCTACCTCTACCTACTTGAAGTAAAACTAGGGAGCCAATCCAAGCAAGCAATTTGTGCATGGTGTCCTCTCTAAGCCTATGAGCTAGAAGAGTAATATCATGTACAAATTTACACCTCCAAGTACTAAAAGTGGCTCTCTCCCCTCTAAAGGTTCTTCCATTCCTGAGGATTCAAATATTCCAAGCTGTTGTTAGCATTACTTCGAAGAAGAAAGGATGCTTGAAACTGGATCTTGCATGATGGATGCAGTGCTGAATATCAGGGCCTCTGGACCAGTTAATGCAGAGGTAGTTCCAAACTCTGCGACTGAAATTGTAGTTGAAGAACAAGTGCAACATGTCCTCATACACATATTCATTGCAGATTACACAAAGATTATCATCCAAAGTAGATCTCCAGTGCCTAGGTACCAACAAATCCTTGGTATTAAGTCTGTCAAAGAATAACAACCAACCAAAGACTTTGATCTTCATGGTACACCTACCCTGCCACAACCATTTACAGGGCTGAATTGTGGGTAAATGTGAATGCATGATTGTACAGAAGCTCTTGGCAGAAAAACATCCTGATTTGCCTGGGCATATCCAAACATCTGGCAGGTTAGGATCCCTGTTTAAGAACATAATCCAGCCTTCCAATACTTGCAACTCCAAGGCAGCCTCTTGAGAGAGGGGCAAGTAGAACATGGAAAAAAGATCATGCGATAGTAGGAATTCGCGCACTGATACCTTATCATCGTTGACAAAGGAGAATAATCTAGGCAACCTTCAACACAAGGGTCGTGAGGAACCACCAATGAACCAGGCATCAGTCCAGAAAAGAGCAGAGTCCCCCATGTTAATATGCACAGAAGCAATAGAGTGTAGGCATCATGAAGTTTGAGCACATCCCTCCACCAGAAGGAACCAACTGGAGTGGTAGCATGAGGGACACTGATGTCTACTACGCAACTTTATTTTGTAGACTCGTGTTGGGCCTCTAAGCGAAGAGTTCTGTAGGACAGTAGCAATTTTTCCTCAAGTGGATGACCTAAGGTTTATCAATCCGTGGGAGGTGTAGGATGAAGATGGTCTCTCTCAAACAACCCTGCAACCAAATACAAGAAATCTCTTGTGTCCCCAACACACCCAATACAAGGGCAAATTATATAGGTGCACTAGTTCGGCGAAGAGATGGTGATAAAAGTGTAATATTGATGGTAGAAATATATTTTTATAATCTGAATAAATAAAAACAACAAGGTAGCAAATAGTAAACGGGCACAAAAACGGTATTGCAATGCTTGAAAATGAGGCCTAGGGTCCGTACTTTCGCTAGTGCAATCTCCCATCAATGCTAATATAATTGGATCATATAACCATCCCTCAACGTGCAACGAAGAATCACTCCGAAGTTCTTATCTAGCGGAGAACGTAAGAAGAAATCATTTGTAGGGTACGAAACCACCTCGAATCTATTCTTTCCGGTCGATCTATCCAAGAGTTCGTACTAAAATAACACCAAATAATTTCATAATACTCAATCCAACACAAAGAACTTCAAAGAGTGCCCCAAGATTTCTACCGGAGAAACAAAAGACGAGAACATGCATCAACCCCTATGCATAGATTACCCCAATGTCACCGCGGGAATCCGCGAGTTGAGTGCCAAAACACATATCAAGTGAATCAATATGATACCCCATTGTCACCACGAGTATTCATATGCAAGACATATATCAAGTGCTCAAATCTATAAAAGTATTCAATCCGATAAAACGAAATCTCAAAGGAAAAACTCAATTCATCACAACAAGATAGAGAGGGGAAAACACCATATGATTCAACTATATTGAGTGATCCCATCCCTCACCCATCCTCCCCTTCATCTAGGTGAAAACCTTCGTCTTGCTTGGGGACGAATGCGGTGCTACAACGACGTCCCCTTTCTGATGGCGTCGTACATGGACCGTGGGGGTGGCTGCCGTGTTTGGATGTGCTAGTGGTTGCCGCATCGACTTTGTTCTCCAGTGTCGAAATTGGTGCGGTATCGACCCTTACCATTGTGTCGATCTGGTTCGCGTTCATTTCCCGCAGTGCACATCTCTTTCGTTGTAGTGCCATGGCGACAACATGTCTCTTGTGGAGCTCAATATGGTTTGTTCATTGATGATGTCCCTCCCTTGGTACTCCTAGTTGCCATGTGTGCATTCAGGCTCTTAGGGGGCGGGGCAGTTCAGCTGCCGACGGTGTAGCGTCCTTTCAAACAAGGATGACAAGGTTGTGGCCTTCTGCAGCGATGAAGACAGATGTCATCGTGGAGAGGTTGTTCATCATTCAACAGTGGACTTGGGCGTTTTCATTTCATATTGGTGTTTCCCATAAGTTTTGTGTACTTGTCTAGTGCTAGCTGCTTCGCCGGATGCATACCTCGACTGATCAAGCTCAGTTCTTTAGTTACATCTTGGTAGTTTCTTGTGTTCTTTTTCGCATGTATGTTGTCTTGTTTGCACCATGTATGTGCTCATGTGGTCGTTTTGCCCCAGATTCTTTTTATTTCTCTTTTATGTTGCTTGTAAGTGGTTGATTGTTGTAATTCTGGTCGGTTGATGCCTTTGTTAATTCATAGTTAGGCTAGATTCGAGCCTTTTCTCAGGCATGAACAAGAGACATAAAATGGGGAAGTCAAAGACACAAAGGGGAGAGGTCAAATGACAAGTCAAATTGTAATCTGATGATATAAGGGCTAAGGAAAGATGAATCCCACAAACCCATCCTGCTCATCCCTTATGGATCAATGCAACCTCTATATATGGACCAAGTGCACGGACCAGATAAAAGCAGAATGCACTTGCTTTTCTTTTATATTTATGGACAATTTAGACTTTAGTAGAACATACCAACTGGTATGCCCGTCCTTACTTATCGCTCCTATCAAGGGTATTGATATACTTTAATACAAGGTCCTCGGTCCTTTAATCCATCTCTTGTTTGAAAGAAGCGAGCTCTTGCAACATGTGAGACATAACTTTCTTTTAGACGTTCTGCTTAGACAATATAAAAAGCGAATTTCCCTTCAGGGTGCATGCCTGGAACAGAAATGTTCCGAGGAAAGCTTGTCTAGTGTCAGTGAGTCGATCGACACTTAACCAAGTATCAAATGATACTTGAGGCACACCCATCAACAGGGTTACACTTTGCTCGTTAGGAGAGTGGCAAAATCGGTTAAAAACATCGTTGTTCGACTCTGTCAAGTATACACTGGCACGTTAAATGGTAGTTGTATACACATGTTTTTCATGATTGCCGACGAAAGACGAATATTAGCCCTCTTCCTCCAACATAAATTTTCCAACCCGCCCCTTTCATATGTTAGCTGGTGCCTTTCGCCAGTCCTGGCCCTCCTCACCGTTGAGGCCATGTTATTTTTGTTTGTTATGCAAAAAGAGAATTGAAAAAATGAGTTAGAGGTTTAGGGGGGGGGGGGGGGGGGGGGTGTTTTTCGACAAAGAGTGAATTTTATTGGCTTAAAATGAAGCATCAAGAGAATACAAACACAATGAGCACGCCCAGCTTCTGCATAATTAGGACGCACATAGCTAACACTTACGCACGCACATAAGAACACGCTAGCAAATAGCAAATTCATATAAGACTAAAGCTATGTGTAGGCGATGAGAAAAAATAGAGCGATCAAATCCACCGCCTGCAAACTGCATCAATGGTCATATCCGCACCAACCATCTCATGACACACAAGAAAAATATCACCGATGTAGAGAGTCCTGGAATGATGTTTAGAGAGGCAAATTTAGAACACATAGTTGAAGTAGACCCCCCCACCACAGCGCGCGCACACACACACCACTAGATATTTTGCAGATAATATCTTACCTGTACATCTTACCGAACAAACATCATACCAGAGCTAACTCAACCGGTCAAGAGTAAAGTCTGAAATAAACCCTGAGGTTGTAGGTGCCGACATGAACAAACCCTCATCTCCAAATTCTTGAAGTTGGTACCCTGCATTTACATATCCCGGTCAATCCAAACCCTATATGAGTAAAATCTTGCTTATTCCAGTCGGCCTCTACAACCTCAGGGTTCATTTCAGACTTCACTCACCGGTCAAACCAAACGGAAGAGCGATTTGTGCAGTGGCACGCTCCGGCTGCCGTTGCCCTGCCTGACGCAATATTCAGTTAGTTAGGCGCCCACATTATTCCAGCATGCACGCAGCTGAACCTTCCGCCCAAACCTGCATCCCTGTAGAAACTTCCCAGAGCCGGATATGCAACTAATATCTAGGCGAATATCCAGTGTGTGTGTGTGTGTGTCTATCTATCCCGGCGCTGATGTAACCCGGCGGATTTGGACGAGCGTCATGGATAATAACCAACTGCACCGTGCGCCCAACCGATGGTGCTTTCCTGCCAACAACCTTGGCCAGCTTATGAGCTGCCGGACGGCGTGCGCGGCCGCCCAACTGCACAGTCGCCCCTGCCTGCCACTTGGACGATCGGCCCACGAAAGCTGGCCAGACCAGCTGTTTCTGCAGTGCAACGGAGCTGATCGGAGGTTGCAGAGCACGCACGTAGGTGCCTCTGCCCAGCTGCTTGCCACATTTGTCAGCAATTGCCAAGGGTCGCCACGGGATTACGGGCCCTTTTTTCGCTCGCCGTTGCTTCCAGTTTGAGGAACGCGTGCACGATCCATCCATCGGGATCGGGTAGATGGGGTGTGGTTGAATTGGGTTTCTGAGTTGTCGGCAGTGGAAACGGATGAGACGCCGTCGTTTTCATGCGTTCGTTCCGGTTGATCGACCAGCACATTGGTTTCAACTTTCAACTCCAACAGTTGCTGGAAGAAGGCAGGTGCATTTCCAGTGATGGAGTTTGTGGTACGTTCTGCTCATCTGCTCGACGCCGTGATAGCTCAGGCGATCTTGTGATGTACGTTATGATCTGATCTGACATCGTGTAAAAATGCGAAAGGAACAGAGGAAAGTGAAGCGAGAAATAGAGCAAATTTGGCATCTTCAACGACTTTACTGGTAGTATTTCTTTGTCACAGCTATCAACACTAACTACAGCCGGATCGCTAGCGATCGAATCCGGCGAATGTACATTTTCCCCCTCCTGCTGCTGCTGATTTACTAAATCTTCATCGGCTACTCCTACATTATGTACAACGAGCTCGCCGCCGGCGTCGAAAGCCTCGGCGTCAAACTCTGCTTCCAGTAGTAACGACGATCCTTCGTCCCGGAAGCCTTCGTCGTAATCGTACGCCGTCTCTTCCCACGGCGCCGCGGCCACCGGCACGGCAGCACCAACGACTCCAGCTTCTTCTACTCCTAATTCTGCTTCTACTCTTTCATCATCCCAAATATATACATTGGACCTCGCCTCCTCAGCCGGCGCGGTCGCCGGCGAATCGGGAACTTCACTGCAGGACTGCTCGGCCGGCGTCTCAGATTGGCAGCTCAATACATCGATCCAGCCGTCGTCGGACTCCCAGTCCGGCAAGACCGAGCAGAAGGCCGCCAATGCCCTCATCCTCTCGGCCGTGTCATCATCGGGCACGTTCTCATCCTCGTCGGCGTCGGATTCCCACATTGCGGCGTCCAATGTGCTCTTGGGGGAAACCCACTTGCCCTTCAGCTCCGCCGACTCGACGTCGGCGCCACAGCCGGCGAACGCCAAGAACGGGTGCTCCAGCAGCTGCTCTGCCGTCCACCGCTCGCCGGCGCACCGCCTGAGGCACTTGTCAAGGAAATCCTTGGCCTCCGACGACAGCCGCTCGGGCGCCTCCGGCACGGCGTCCGTGTACCCGATCAGGCGCACCGCCGCGACCACGTCGTCCATGTGGCTCCAGGGGGCGCGGCCGGTGGCCATCTCGATGACGGTGCAGCCCAGGGCCCAGACGTCGGCGGCCGGGCCCTGCTCCTCCCCCCGCGCCACCTCCGGCGCCATGAACGCCGGGGTGCCCCCAATCGGCCCCGCCGAGCCCACGCTCCGGGCGCACCCAAAGTCCGCGAGCTTGGCCCAGCCGTCGGCGCCGATCACCACGTTCCGGCCCTTGACGTCGCCGTGGACCATGGACTCCCCGTGCAGGTACGCGAGGCCCCTGGCCACGTCGGCCGCGTAGGCGCGGACGGCGCCTTCCTCGAGGCAGCCGCCGTTCCGCTCCACCTCGTCGGCGAGCGAGCCGCCAGGCGCGAACTCGAGGAAGAGCTGGTACTCCCCGCCGGCCTTGGACCGAGAGCCGAGGCAGGGGAGCACGTACGGGGAGCAGAGCGAGGCCAGGATGCCGCCCTCCCGCCGCAGCAGCGCCTGCGCGTCGGCGGCCCCGGCCGACTTGACCGCGAGCAGCTCGTCGCCGTCGCCGTCGCCGGCCGCGAAGAGCGACACGACGGCGCCGGACGCGCCCCGGCCGAGCGTGCGGACGCGCGTCAGCCGCCGCGGCCGGCCGGTGGTGCCCGGCGCGTCCTCCGCCATCCGCAGCCCCTCCTCCCTCATCCCCTCCGGCGTTTTCTTGGAAGATTGGACCGGTCTCGCTCGGAAGCCGACGATGATTATCGAAGTCTGTGCGCGCGCGCGCGCTGATCGATGCCTGGATACGAATGTGTTGTTGTTGCGGGATGGGGGGTGGAGGATTTGTATTTATGGCGCGCGGGGGAGTGCCAATGCCAAGTTCGGCGCGAGATCTTGCGTGCGGGGCTGGGTGCCGATGGCGGGAAAAGCACGTGAGGATTTCGCCATGGCGCGCGGGGCCGGGGTTTTCCTCGTGCCGGGAGGGGCGGGGCCTGACCTGTGGGCCTCTCGTGGTGGGTCCCACCTAAGGGAATGTGCTGACCGGCCACGTGGAACGGCCGGCAGCGCGAGTGGAAAACGGGGTCAAAGAGTCAAATGGGAAGGGAGGGGCCCTTTTTGCTTTTCCTTTTTTTTCTTTTTCAGAGAGAATATAGGAAGGAAGGGACTATTTGCTCGTGTGGATTTGGGAAGGGAGCTGTGAATTCTTGGGTGAGCCTAAAAGAGCAGGACGGGCTAAAATAAGCACATTATGAAATAAGCAATGGGGTACCTATTTTTTGGACTGCCCCCTCTCTCTCTCTTTCTCTCTCTCTCTCGCACGGGGCACGCATGTGCGATGACCCCAAACGCATGACAAAACTCCGACTTCCCTTTGACTTTCTTTTCCTTTTCGGTGTGCGGCTGTCTTCTTCCCGTTTCATCCAGGCCCCGACATAGCTCTTTTCATTTTTGTAGAGACGACACACATTGCTTTCACCATGCTCTATTGCTTTCCCATCAAGAGACATCGTTCATCGCCAATGGCTTTAGATGAGATATAAGTTATCGAGTTGACAGACGGGGGTGAGTTGAAAAGTTTGAACTTTCAAGATAAAAGGTTGGAATCCTCAAGGGTCGTCTTTTGAAGTTTTGAAAGTGGAATTATTTAAAATGAAAGGGACTCTTCACTTGATTTTGACTATTTTGCTAAAAAAATCAAATTTGGTTCAAAATTTCGTATTTATCAAAATATCCAAAAAAAAAGGGTGAATGCTACATGCGCCCATTTGTAATTTGGGAAATTTTGAGACTATTTGGAAATAGGATTGGGAGATGTTGATTTGCTAGAAAGATTCAAATTTGGTCTAAATTTTGATATTTTTCAAATAAAAAAATCAAATTTTCCTTTAACTTCGACAACATGATTGCGAGATAATGACTATTTTTCTATAAAAGAATGTTTAATATTTCACCATTAACTTTGAGTCCACCCTCCATTTTCTTTCTAGGTTCGCCAAGGAATTCCATGGAATACTACTGGACTAGGACAATGCACGTGCAATGCAATGGGATATAAATATTCTATTACGTTAGATTGTGATTTACCTACCCATATTAATTTGATTGTGTAAACAAATGTTTATCAAATCTTGCCTGTGATTTACCTTATATTTTTTATGAGAAGTTTGCTATGTAAATTAAAGTGAAATTGGTTCAGAAGATAAGTAAATTAAGGTGATTGATTATCATACGGGGAAGGTTGGATGAAGGGTTGATGGTAAAAAAAGTGAAACATAGAATCTTACATTCTTCTAAGCAAGTAGAGATAATAGCCACAGGATCATTTTCTCTTATGCAGGTTGGTATTGTTGCATTTTCAATCGATCTACTATTCCTAAATAGTTGATCTTCATTGACTCTAATTCTCTCAACATGCGGCCTTCCACCTCACCAAAATGTGTCATGTTTGCATCCACTAACACTATTTTGCATTCTCATACAATGCATGCATGAAACATTTCTACATTAAAAAGCACTAGCTTATGAATAAGATCATTTTCTTAGTAAATCTTTCATCTGAAAATAATCTATAAATTCTTGCCGCAACACGAGGGCAAATCACTTAGTTACTATAAGAAGAAAAGGGTGAGAGGCACGTACACCATAGTTGGAATAGCCTGATCACTGATCTAACATAGCCAATCTTGTTACATGAGCCAATAGAGTGAGGGTCATGTTACATCACTCTGGATGTTAGATGAATATAAAGTGCACCTAAAATAATACAACAAAAATAACATTAGCGGGAAGGGGGCATATTTGGGTCCAAACTTCATTTGATGGGTCATCTCTTATAGGTCATGAAATCCAAATACTTACAAGTGTGTAGTGTGTGAATGTAAAAGTGATACGGGAGTAGTATAAGGGCATCTCTAGGATCCTCAAATCTCCCGCAAGCGTCAGGATCTAACTATCTGGACGCAGTTTGCCATCCAACTACGTCCCGTATCGGTCCGCAGATCAGTCCGGAAGTCCGTTTTCTAGCAAACTAGGGGGCTTTGTAGGGGTTCATACACCAACCATGTAGGCCTCCGACACACCCGCCGCACCCAAAACCCCACCCAAAACCTTGCCCAGACCGCACGTCACCATCCTTCCGTCTTTCTCCGTATCCGTTATGTCTCTCGCCATCACCACCGCTCGGCCACCCCGACCGCCCGCCAACCATTGTCGGAACTTCGACCTCCACCGCTACACCAGGCCTCCATGCCGCTTGTCCTCCACCGGCGGTCCACACCTCTCGTCCGTCCATTGTCGCACAGGTACCATCCGCCCCTATGATAGTCAGCATGCCCAACAATGTCTGGTGAAATGCACGTGCTAAATATTTTTTCCTTTCCTTGAAGCAATGGATTTGGACATGGAATACATATACGAGCACTACGTTGAGTTGTCTGACGAGGAGGATTACACGAATGAAACGGTGATGATGCAGGTGGTCCTTGCAGACGCAAAGCAAGCGGAACAACATGTTTTCAGTTTCAAGGGATCGACCAAGGGTCATCGAGTGCCTAGTCCCAACAAGGCACGGGGCCGTGGACGACTACTTTGCCCTCAATGCGCTATTCGCTTACAATTTTTGCCAGCGCTTTCGGCTGCAAAAAATATCTTCGACCGCCTCTACCATGGCGTCTGGTAATTTGATGACTGCCTCATCTTGAAGAAGGACGCACATAGACTTAAAAAGAAAAGAGGCGAAAGTTTTTAGGCTAACTTTGGATACTGTTTATTTGGGGTCATCGCTGGAGATACCCTATGCTGACCCGCAACCGGACAATGCATCAGTCCACAGACAGGGGAGCCAGCTCATGGACATGGATGCTAGATCTAGCCGTTCAATGTTAGCCACTATATGTTCGCCAGTAAAGGGCAATTTAAAATTCAAATATGTCTGATCCATAGCGCGTACCGGATCACACCAGCGCCAGATCACATCATCGTCCGATCACATCCAAAAAGAGGCAAGTATGCTAGTTTTTACATGCCCGATCACAAAATAATATCATTCCAGCAGTCCGTGCATTTTGCCTTGGTGGACCGTCAATCCGAGCATCCACGCTCGATCTGCTGTCGCCCGCCGTGCAGGCCGCCTGCGCCATCACCTCCTTCTCTGCTGCCTTGATCTCCTCCTGCCCCCCACCCCTCTCCCGCTCATCCTTCTGCCGCTACAACATTTTGAAACAGACTACTTGCATGATCATTCTTGCATCGTCCTCTAATTCCACCACCTTCAAGGTGAGCATCTTAGCATCCTTCGAAGCGGCTGCGATCTCCACCTTCTTCTCCTCGAGCTTAGCCTTCCGGTATGAATGTTGTCCCAAAAGTTGGGCCCTTTTGCTCAGTGCCATGGATCTGATCGAAGCTAGTAGCCAACCATGCATCACAAAACAGGTCGTCCCCCGCATGTTGAATCTTTCTCCGCTACCCCTCTTCTTTGAATCGTCATCAAAACCATACAGATCATCCTCCTCGTTGTCCTCCTCCTCATCACCATGCTGTCGAGCGGCCCAATCCTACTGTTGTGTGTGCGCGCCCAGCTCGGTGTAGTCCTGGTGCGTGCATGAGGGAAGAAGAGAGTGGGAAAAAGGATAGGAATTTGGCGGAGAGTGGCAGGATGGAAAAAAAGAGTGGGGGATTTTGTCGCGGAAACAGCGCGGCCAGGTACAAAAGCGCGGGTTCCGCCTCATTTGGTGGCCCGGGGTGTCTGAATCCTACGTGACTCCCAGCTCCCCCCCCCCCCCCCCCCCCCCCTCCCGCGTGTGCTACCGTATAGATGGGGGCAGCGTTGGATGACTTACGGAGTGGGTATAGGCGGTTTGGGAGTCGGCATTGGAGATGCCCTAAGCATGTATGAGCAAATGTGCATTATGTATGTCGATGATGGTGGTAGTTGGATGGTCTAGGGAACTCGACGTAAATAGTTACCGTTCTGTGCTGAGAACTGAAAGATGCAACGTGGCGATCAGAGCTGGGCGATGTATGTTCCGAAATGGAACTAGCGTGGGAACGACAGAGACCAAAGTCCTCACGCTCCCGCCAAATCCTGGTACCACTACGACTGTGGTCAGTTTTGCTCGGACGACGCAAGCCCGCGACACCATGCATGGACGAGCCGTGGTTGGTCGCTGCCGGCCCCGCAAAGCGCAGCATATTTCCGTCGACCCGCCGCCGCGCCTGCTGCTGCCATCTGTTCCTCCTTGCTTTCCCTCGGTAGCTCTCCGGCGACTGCGAGCTGGCGATGCGCAGGTCGGGTAGGTGCGCTGGTGCAGACGTTGGGGGATCGTCTTGCTCGTGGCGTCGACAAGTGTGCTACGCTTTGCTTGTTGGCTCGTTGCCGCTCGCTCTGCCCCTTTCCTGTTGTGGAAGCGGAATGCACTACACTTGTCCTCCCAGCGTCAATGCCCATAAAAAACACCGCGCCGGGTGCGGTGCGGTGCGAGTTCTCGGCCTGCAACTGCAAGCCAGCCGGGTCAGAGACGCGTCGCCGTGAGGGGTTCTGGCAAGCATAACAATAATCGGCACCGTCGCATTGACTGGTGTTGTACACGGTAACATAGGCATCAGTCCCACTCAAAAGAAAATTTACATAGCCATCAGTGATCAGTTGTGCCGGGACTAGCAGTGCTATTTTTCTAAGCGGCAGTATTGAGTAAGTTTCGCTGTCGTCAACTGGTGTGCTCCATCTGGCTGCCCTTTTTCTGCATTTTAAAATAACTGATCCACGCGTACGGCATCCATAATAAAAATTATAAGCAACGGCAGCTGGAGTCAGCTCCGTCGATCTGTCGGTCGGTCCTTGTTTATCCCGTGCCGGTCCTGCGCACCAACAACGGCCTAAACAAACAACGACGGCCAGAATAGCCATGTGGGCAGGGCGACTGGCAGCCGTGTGGTGTCGCCCGTGACAGCCGTGACAGGAGGAGACGATCGACACGATACAGGCGTAAAGTATTGAGGTGTCGCAATGCGCGGGCGCTTTTTTTTTTTTTATAGAACTCGCGGGCGCTTCTTTTAGCTCCAGAATCAATACAGTTGGCGCGGCGCCTCTGGATCGACGGTAATATATCATGGAGAGCTAGATCATGTGCTGTTTGGTGGGCTGAACCCCGGCATTTTATTTGCACAGCAGACGTGGTATATGAAATTTGCAGATTGGCATTAAACTATAAAAAAATATAGATACGCCCGGACCGGAGCGCCCCCGCCGGCCGTTTCCCGTTCACTCTAGCGCACACCCTCTTCCACGCCGGCCGTTTCCCGTTCACTCTAGCGCACACCCTCTTCCCCGCCGGCTGTCTCCCATTCACTCTAGCGCACACCCTCTTCCCCGCCGCCGCCACCAGGGGCGTCGTAGGCAAAGCCTGTGTGCCGCGGCGGCGTTTCTTCTCAGCCAGCGATTCGGTCAGGACAGCGGCGGTCCGTGATGGCCGGATCTACAGCAGTGGTGCGGGGCAGCGGCGGCGGCCAGGCAGGCGGCGACGTACCCACTCCCCTGGGATCGACCCGCATCACGAGGACGTCGGGGACTCCGGCCCTGGGCGTGGCGGTGGTGGCCAGCTCCTTCGCCGGAGATGGTCAGCCCGAGGCTGGGTGGTCGGATCTCCAGATCCGAAATCTAGTCCCAGCTGCGAGTTGGGGAGACAGAGATGCCGGTGAAAACCGAGCCGATGGCGGGCGATGGCGGCGTCTTGCGTCGTTACCTTGATGAAGGCATCGTCGTGTAACTTCTGTCGACCCACTCGCGCTGCTTCGGTGGAAACCCTAAGATCTGGTCATCCAGATCGAACGATGGCGGTACTACGGTGTCGTTACTCTCTTGGGAGCATCGTTTGTGGAGCAGCGCTGGAAGACAGAGGCAGGAGGTGGAGCGGCTAAGTCTTGCACGGAGCTTCGGTGGAGATGTCAAGTCATGCCTGGCCGACAGGTGCTACGTTGTGTCATGCCTGGTCGGCAGGTACTATGCACGACAGATCTTCCAGAGTCGTCGCGTCTGGATGAATGCGCGCAGGGCAGTGGCGCCGTTGTGCGTCGTGGTGGCGTCGACGGATGTCTGGACTGAAGGAAATATGCCCTAGAGGCAATAATAAAGTTATTATTTATTTCTTATTTCATGATAAATGCTTATTATTCATGCTAGAATTGTATTAACCGGAAGCTTAGTACATGTGTGAATACATAGACAAACATAGTGTCACTAGTATGCCTCTACTTGACTAGCTCGTTGAATCAAAGATGGTTAAGTTTCCTAGCCATAGACATGAGTTGTCATTTGATTAACGGGATCACATCATTAGATAATGATGTGATTGACTTGACCCATTCCGTTAGCATAGCATTTGATCATTTAGTATGTTGATATTGCTTTCTTCATGACTTATACATGTTCCTATGACTATGAGATTATGCAACTCCCGTTTACTGGAGGAACACTTCGTGTGCTACCAAACGTCACAACGTAACTGGGTGACTATAAAGGTGCTCTACAGGTGTCTCCGAAGGTACTTGTTGAGTTGGCGTATTTCGAGATTAGGATTTGTCACTCCGATTGTCGGAGAGGTATCTCTGGGCCCACTCGGTAATACACATCACTATAAGCCTTGCAAGCATTGTAACTAATGAGTTAGTTGCGGGATGATGTATTATGGAACGAGTAAAGAGACTTGCCGGTAACGAGATTGAACTAGGTATTGAGATACCGACGATCGAACCTCAGGCAAGTAACATACCGATGACAAAGGGAACACCGTATGTTGTTATGTGGTTCGACCGATAAAGATCTTCGTATAATATGTAGTAGCCAATATGGGCATCCAGGTTCCGCTATTGATTATTGACCAGAGAGATGTCTCGGTCATGTCTACATAGTTCTCGAACCCGTAGGGTCCGCACGCTTAACGTTCGTTGACGATATAGTATTTATGAGTTATGTATGTTGGTAACCGAATGTTGTTCGGAGTTCCGGATAAGATCACGGACATGACGAGGAACTCTGGAATGGTACGGAGATAAAGATTGATATATGGGATAATAGTGTTTGGTCTCCGGAAGGGTTCCGGAATTCATCGGAAGGGGTTCTGGATGTTTCCCGAAATGTTTGGGACTAGAACACTTTATTTGGGCCAAAGGGGAAAGCCCACGAGGCTTTTGGAAAGTGCAAAAGGAAGTTTTGCGGAGACCAGAGGCTAGACGCCAGGAACCCTGGCGTCTAGGGGGTAGACGCCGGGAACCCTGGCGTCTAGCCCTGGAGTCCGAGAAGGACTCTTGCCTTTCGGGCAAAACCGACTTTGAGGAGGCTTTTACTCCAAGTTTCGACCCCAGGGCTCAACATATAAATAGAGGGGTAGGGCTAGCACCCGAGATACATCAAGAAACACCAAGCCGTGTGCCGGCAACCCCGTCCCCTCTAGTTTATCCTCCGTCATAGTTTTCGTAGTGCTTAGGCGAAGCCCTGCGGAGATTGTTCTTCACCAACACCGTCACCGCGCCGTCGTGCTGCCGGAACTCATCTACTACTTCGCCCCTCTTGCTGGATCAAGAAGGCGAGGACGTCATCGAGCTGAACGTGTGCTGAACGCGGAGGTGCCGTACGTTTGGTACTTGATCGGGACGGATCGTGAAGGTGTACGACTACATCAACCGCGTTGATAAACGCTTCCACTTATGGTCTACGAGGGTACGTAGACAACACTCTCCCCTCTCGTTGCTATGCATCACCATGATCTTGCGTGTGCGTAGGAATTTTTTTGAAATTACTATGTTCCCCAACATGGACTGGCAAGGATGATGCGGATCTCTATCCTGAAGATGGATCAACGGTCGAGGATTATGGCGGCTTATGGCTTCTAAAACGTGTGCATGTGGTGCGTGCTTTAGGTCTGTTGCACCGACTGTTCGTCCCGATAGGTTATGTGGATGGATCAGCGACGACGCCGGTTTTAGATATGAGGGTGAGAGCACTCCACATTATCGAGTTTGTAGGTGTGAGTGATGGCTTCGGGTGGTTTGATGTATTTTCTTGTCAGACCTTTCTGGAATAATTAATAAAGATGGTTGTATGCGTCGATTGATGCAGATGCCGGGGGTTTAACCTCCTTTTCCAAAAAGAAAGATACGACGGAGACGTATCAGGCGTCAACTTGCTCCGTCGGGCTAGGCGAGGGAGGTGGAGTAGCGAGGTGTCTCGCTCGTACCCGCCGGGCTCCATGGGCCACCCAGCCGGTTCTTATGTCGGAGAACTGCTCTTCCGGCTCATCAGATGCCATCGAAAGATTGGAGAAAATGGTTGAAGGAGAGATGGGGAGCGGCGGAGTGGTGCGATTCTTGCCCGACGTTTGGCCTCGTTTATATAGAGGGCGGACAAGAGGAGCCTTCCCGGCACTGCATTTAAGGTCGACCCGCTTGTGAACGGACGTGTGGCCGGAGTAGATTTTTCGGCTTTTCACACGGGTTTAATGAATGCGTTTGAATGCGGCGAGGAGGCGTGTTCAGCCAGGCGTGTAGCGACCGGCGCCCTCGGCCAGCCGCCACTTCACTGGCAGAGGTAGTGAGAGGTCGCGTCTACCCTGAACCGCCTTCAATGTGGAGCGGCGCGCTCTATAGCGGCATGAACGCGGGCAGCTGACGCGGGGCAGGAAGTGCGCGCGGGAGGGGGAAGGGGTTTTTGGTGGGCCAGGGCGGTTAGGAGCGGACGTGACAGCAGTCCGGACTCCCACAAACCTCCCCACGTTTGTCTCCGATTTGCGGGAGAAAACACGTTCGGACCGTGCCACGGACCGATACAGTCCCGTGTTGGATGATTTTCGCGATCCGGACAGCATGGTCCGGACGGATGCGAGAGGTTTAAGGGTCGGCGTTGGAGATGTCCTCAGAATCTGAAAATGCATGGCAGAAAATTGTAAGACTGAGATGTCAAGCACGGCGACAACGGCACATCAAAATCAGTGGTCGTCCGCTGGTCCAGAAATCACGATATAAATTTTAATGTGTTTTGTGGTGCTTTGTATTTCTGGTGAACCCGGATCATTTTCAAGAGAAAAAAGATGTCATAAACTGTATATATAATCCTACAAGATTTTAACACACAAGAGTTCTACAATATGTGCCAAACCTTCGAAGAATCCTAAAAAAGAAATCCTACAATTCAATTCAGAAAAAAGAGAAGAAATCTTAGAATACGAAGAGGGCCTTGTAGAATGATTTTCCGCAAAAATAAATAAACAAGAAGACTGAACTGAAGCCAATCAAATCGAATTAGTTCTGTTGACACACGAACACGTCACGTGTACCCTCGATGCCGGGGGTGATGCACCGCAGCTCATGTCGAAGGAGACTCGACCGACAGCGCGATACGCAAGACAGTCGACGGGCGCTTTTGCAGACCCGAAAACCCCACACCCCCGGGAGGGACCCCCTCAGGGAGTGCGGCGGCTATGGGCTGCCCTAGGTCGATTCGCTCGCCCCTAGAGCCTCGGGATTCGCAGCTCTCAAACACGAAGAACAACGAAGAACGAGAGAGAAAAAACGGTCATATGTTTTCGGATTAAATTTTCTGGCCGACTGTTTATAAGGTCTAAAACCGACCTTTATAGGCAACCGATGCTCCACTAGCTCTCGGCTTAACCCTGGCATCTCATGATATTCCCATGCAAAGCAACAAACATATTCTTTCAATAGCTCGATTAACTTAGCCTTACAATCAGCTTTCAAATTTTTGTTTATAAATGTCAGTCAAGTGACTGAACCATCTCCAATATCTACCTCTTCTAACGGATCGGCTGATGTAAAACCTTGTCCAAGTTTATCCATGTCATCCAACTCCTCTATAGACTCATACACATCGTTCTCACTGGACCGATACTTTACAAGACGTTTTTGTAACCACTCGGAATTAGGATCCATTTAAACATATCATACCTTGGAGCCGATTGCATTCAGTCGGCTTTAAAGAGACGGGCACAAAACCATTCTTGGTCGCGCTGAGAAAATCAAATTCTGATAAGTCACGTCCCGTCAAGCAAGTAGCATTGGGATGTTGCCAATCCACCGATGCATCGACCAAAGCAACACAGGCCGAGTTATCCGCATGAATGACTTCCACTTCATCATCAACCCACTGAATAAAAAACTGATGCATAGTGGATGGCACGCACTGGTTTGCATGAACCCAATCACGGCCTAGTATAACGTTGTAGTTACCTTGCACCTCAGTGACAAAGAATGCAGTAGCCAAAGTTTTGCTTCCGACTGTAAGCTCCACATACATTACACCTTTGGCTTCAGTTTTCTCTTTGCCTTCAAACCCGTTGAGCACCATATTGGTCTTGATCAATTCTTCATCAGGCAAACCCAATTTCTTGAAGACCGAATAGGGCATAAGATTTACCACAGCACCTCCATCAACAAGCATCCGAGTGAGCGGCGACCCACTGATATGACCTCTGAGATATAACGGTTTCAGATGCGTTACTGGTTCTTTTGGCTTCTTGAATATTGCATTTTTAGGGCCAAAATCCAGCTGAGCCACTTCCCCTTCCTCATCTACAACACGAAACTCAGCAGGTAAGTAATGCACCATATTGATATCCATACCTTCATGAACCGGCGTAGACTCATAGTCCAACATATCAGCCTCCTCCTCGAGTGCATCCACCGATTCTGAAATTTGTCCGAGTGAAGAGGAAGCAATAGGTAACATAGACGATGCAATGATTGTGTCGTCCTCTTTTGGTAATGTAGGTGCTGCTGTGATAGGTGTAGAAGCCACTGCATCTTGTATTTGTTTGGGCCTCCATAATTGTTTTGTAGGTACCATAGGTCGAGTGTCATTGAACAACTTATCCCTTTGCTTCTCGGCCTCTTGTTCTGCCATCTCTTGACTCCTTAACCTCTGTAGTTTCCTTTTTTTGTGTCTTTGTTAGCCCTGGAGGACACCACTTTGGCTGTGTGTATTTAGGATCTCTCGTTTTTACTTGGCTGGTGCTTGCTTCATGGTCATTAGCCGAGTGCTTTGGCGCAATAGCAAGTATCAGCTCAGTCGGATTGCTATGCACAATCAGCTGCTGTATGGCGAATGTTTTGGTGCCCAAGATAAGTGAGTCGGCATCCATTTTCTCCTTGCCTTTTCCCGACTCAACCGCTGCAACACTTGGTGATTTAACACGCCATTCTTTTCGACTTTCCAGATGCATGAAATTTCCACTCGGGCACACCTTTTTACTCTGATGGAATCCACTCGGATGAATGTCACTCGGATGGAATTCACTCGGATGAGATCTACCCATCCACATTTTTTCACTCGGATAGCTCCCCCCTGAGTGCATTCTTACACTAGGATAGTTTCCACTCGGTCGCATATTTTGACCAGCCGTCTGATAGCCACCAATGTTCGGTCGGCATCTATATGAATAGTCAAGTCGATCCCAAACAGATTGCGTATGCTCTTCTGGAAGCAGCACCCTTGGTCCACTCGGTTTCATATACTAACTGAACATATCAGCTGATGGTGACCTTGGTCGCTTCAGATGAGTCGGCCGATTAAAGCTAGAACCGACCGACTGGTTGGTGTACTTGGACAGCAACATATCAAAAGTTGGCTTGATCCGCTTGCGCTGTACTCTAACTTCATTCCTTTTCCACTTGCCAACTTCTGGACTCTTGGGCTTGACAAATCTCACACGAGCATTTTCTTGCACTTGTAGTTGCCCCCCGAGTGTAGGATTCTTGATGGTAATTTTGATCACTTCCTTGCCATCGGGTTGCTTACCAAGCACAACCTGTCTCCCCAAGACCTTGTTGTCCTCCTTGTCTTTCCTGGGCTCACCAACAATGACATTAGCTTTATTAGCAGATCCGGCTACCTCCGGCCGAATGAGTAGCTTCTTCCTCTCCAAATCCATGGTATTCATTGGAAAAGGCTATTTATCAACTTGCATCTCAGAAAAGTTCAATCGTCTGTCATTAATGGCCGATTGTATCTGTCATCGAAAAACATTGCAATCTTTAGTAGCATGAGAAAAAGAATTATGATACTTGCAATAAGCACGCCGTTTTAGCTCTTCAAACGGTGGAAAGTATGAGATATTCTAATAATCTTAGCCTGCATCAAAGCATCAAATATTCTATCACACTTAGCAATGTTAAAAGTAAACTTCATCTCTTCATCACGATTCTTATGAATCGGTTTTAGATCATTGCAAGTAAAGGGTTTGGCCTTAGATGGCCAAACAAATTCAGAAGAAAAAACATCACCCTCATCGTCCGAGTGATCACTATCATATTCCACCATATTCATCTTTGGACGATCGGCTTTGTATCTATGCACTTCTTTGAGGTCTTTGCTTCGGCTTTCCTGAGCCAAAGCCCTTTGTAAGACTTGGTTGATATTTAAGAACTCATAGCCTTCTAGCTTTTATCTAATGGGAGTTCTCAAACCACTCAGCACTAGGTCCGCCAAATCCCTCTCGGTTATCACCAAACTAAAACACCGGTTTTTTATTTCTCTGAATCTCTTGACAGAATCGGAGACCGATTCATCATGCTTCAGTTTAACCGATGTTAGATGTGACAACTTGAGTTCATTGTCGCCGCTATAAAAGTGATCATGAAATTTCTGCTCTAGCTGCGACCAAACTCGAATGGAACCATGTGGTAAAGAAGAAAACCATGAAAATGCGGTACCAGTTAATGACGAAGGAAATAAACGCACTTTCAACTCATTTAGTGAGCCTGCTTCACCTAGTTGTGCTAAGTATTGACTAACATGCTCCCATGTGGTTTTTGTGCCCTCTCCATTGAACTTAACAAAATCTGGAATCTTATATCCCGGAGGGCACTGATGGCATCAAAGTACTCGGGGTACGGCTTTTGGTACATCCGATTCCGAGGTAACTCAACTCCAAAATTCTCTCGAAGCATCTTATCCATCTCTTCTCTAAGATTAGCTAGACCATCATCCGTAGTGGACGATGAAGCTTGTGGCAGTGACATAGGAAGAGTATGGTTACTAGCTGTAGGTAGGAATTGTGGCATGTATGTCGACCCATAATTTGGTAGTGGTTGAGTGGTTGTAGCGGTAGGTAGAGTTTGGTTCGGCGTTGCCACCGAACCTGGCATGCTCATAATAGGATTAATGGGTGCAGCCACAATCTGATTTGTTTGGGTAGGATAATAAGCCATCGGCACGGGAGGCGCCGATGCAATAGGTAAAGCTAGATTAGGGTTTTGCACACTAGCAGCTACACCATCATTACCATTAGACGATTGAGATATATTCTTCTGAGCATTAGTATTTTCTATGAAAGTTTGATAGACTAGATTGTTACCATCAGCAATACGACTTTCAATCTCAGCCCACTGCTCAGGAGAAAAGGCAGTAGTTACAGAGGGTTTAACCTGTTCAGTTTGAAGAGGAGGGAACTTGATTTCTTCAATCGGAGTGATGTTGCCTTGGCGATCTTTCTTGAATTTTGCAAGGAACTCCTGCAGGTCCTTCTCCTCGCGCGCCTTCTTGTACTCCTCATAAACTTGGCGATGATCGGCCGATATCTCATCAAGACTGGGCTTAATGATGTTATCGGCGTCTACCTCAGATGGCTTGGGAAGATCGGACATGGTGGATGATGATGATTGATCTTCGGTCCCCAGCGGAGTCGCCAAAAAGTGTGTTGACACACGAACACGTCACGTGTACCCTCGACGCCGGGGGTGATGCACCGCAGCTCACGTCGAAGGAGACCCGACCGACAGCGCGATACGCAAGACAGTCGACGGGCGCTTTTGCAGACCCGAAAACCCCACACCCCCGGGAGGGACCCCGTCAGGGAGTGCGGCGGCTATGGGCTGCCCTAGGTCGATTCGCTCGCCCCTAGAGCCTCGGGATTCACAGCTCTCAAACACGAAGAACAGCGAAGAACGAGAGAGAAAAAACGGTGGAGAGATAAAACGTAGATGAAAAAGTAGTATATTGATTTGTTCGATTGTGTGTTGTTTAATCAGCCTTCACCCCCAACATATATAAGAGGCGGCTGGACTTCCCGTACAAGTAAAGGATTCATCTAGGCTTTCCTTACACGAAAAATTACATAAACTCACGTCCTAGAGTCCTAGTTTTATTCCATCTCGGCTTCAGTCTGAATCTGGCCCAACTTCTGTCTTCCTCCTTGCGCGGGCCGCCGAGCTTGCATATGATCTCCGATCAAGACGGCCCAAATATCAAACTTGTGCGCCTCAATGATACGAACAACCCTCATGTTGATCACTTTTTCAAATAAGGCCATCTTGAATACTTTTCGAGGTCATCTTTACCTTCCAGTCGGACTCGGTCTTGCAGTAGACTGGATTATCCGAGTCTCGTAGTGAATTTGCAGGCCATATATTATCTCTGATGATGATGACTCCAAAACCAAAGTTTACCGTCTTGATGATACGCACAACTTCTGTATTGAACACTTCTTCATCCGAGGTCATCTTGATAAACTTTCGGGCACATGTTCAATTTCACTCGGATTCGAGCTCATCCACTCGGATATTAGAGACTTTCGCTCGGATCGTCCGACTGGATTTTTTCACTCGGAAGACAATCTTTCACTCGGATTACTATATTTCCACTCGGATGACTATATTTCCACTCGGAAGGCAATATCTTACTCGATCGACAAGTTTTCGTTCCGATGGCAATCTTTTCACTCGGAATATTTTCACCTGGAGGACAATTTCACTCGGATGACCATATTTCCACTCGGATGACTATATTTCCACTTGGATGACTATATTTTCACTTGGAAGACAATATCTTACTCGATCGGCAAGTTTTCGTTCCGATGGTAATCTTTTCACTTGGAATATTTTCACCTGGAGGAAAATTTCACTCGGATGACTATATTTTTACTCGGATAATAATAAGTTCATCCGGTCAGCAAACTTTCACTCGACGGTAAATTTTCACTCGGATGGTAAACTTTTTCACTCGGATTTCCGACTGAAAACACAGCCTGATCTTGTCTTGCCTCCCCAGGTCGCATACTAACTCGGATCGAGACAATTTATATATGAAAATCGATCGGCTTGACGAGACGAAAAACTTTCATGTTGAACACTTTTAGATCTGAGGTCAGCTTCAAGGGCTAATTGCTCACGCATTGTACCAGATACCCATCAACATGTGTCTGATGTCTAGCGTAATATTTTGATTCCTAACTGGTCCGTACCATATTGACTGTCACTTTTGTATACGAATTCGGATTGAGATGATTTATATATGAAAATCGATTGTCGCGACGAGACGAAGACAATTCCTTTAGAGCACTCCTTCATCTGAGGTCATATTGAGGGGATAATCGACCGAAAGGCACTCAGAACATTAAATTTTGTCACTCGGAGTACAACTTCGGCCACTGAGATGAGATCGAATGGCGATAGCCTAAACATCAAAGTTGTTCCACTCGACGATGTGAAACTTTCTCACGATGAAAACCCTTTCACTCTGTATCTTGTCAAAATCAGGTGTCAACAAGTTCACGTTCTATGCTCAGAACTGAAGGATGCAACGTGGCGACTATGATCCGAAACGGAACCAGCCTAGCGTGGGGAACGATGGAGACCGAAGCACTCACCCTCCCGTGAAACCTTCGTACTAGTACGACTCTTGTCATTTTTTATCGGACGGCATGGGCGTGGTTGGTCGCTGCCGCCCCCGCAAAGCGCAACCCCTTTCCATCGATCCGCCGCGCGTGCTGCCATCTGTGCGGTGTGCAAGCCGGCCGGCCGGAGAAGCGTCGCCGTGGGGGATTCCGGCAACGGAAAGCATATTAATAATCGGCACCGTACCATTGACTGGGTGGAGTACAGGGTAACATACATAGCCATCGGTTGTGCTCCATGGAGTGGTGCTACTGTATTTTTCTACGCAGCAGCATTCGTCGGTGTACTCCATCCGTTCCCATTTTCAAAGAACTGACCGACACGTAGGGCAAATTAACAGCTGGAGCTGGAGCCGGAGATACGACGAGATCGGGAGAGTGGAGTCAGCTCCGTCGGTCGGTCGGCCGGTCCTTGTTTATCCCGTGCCGGTCCTGCACCAACAACAGGCTAAACAAACAACGACGACGGCAAGAATCACGATGTGGGTAGCGCGACGGGCAGCCAAGTGGCCCGTGGACAGGTAACGGGAGGAGACGATGTGATACACACGTAAAGTCGTAGCAAAGTATTGCGGTGTCGCAGCGCTGAGGCGCTTTTTAGCTCGAGAAGCAGTCTAAGTTGGCACGGCGCCGCTGCATCGACGGCAATTTATCAGGGGAGCTAGCCGACGGCAACAGCATATCTGGTGCGGTTTGGTGGGCCGCACCCCGGCAGTTTGCACGGCACACACGGTGCGACTCGGTCGGCTCGCCGCCTCGTGATTGGACGGCCGTTGGCTTTGCTTGCTCGTTGTGTTGACGCCACTGAGCTCATCATGCTGACCTGTGGAGGCTGTCTCCGAAGGATGTGATGTTCTTCCGGTGATAATGGGTGGCCACTGGCTCTGGCTGTTTGATCATTTGGTATAAGAGAATCTACAACGGGATTAGCAAATCTGGCCCTCAAACACCCACGGACGCACCCGGACGCGTCCGCGGCATTAACCGGACACGTCTCAAATTAGCCACTTTGCATCTGTCTTTCTCATATTTCATCCCCTAGATTCATACAAAGCATGCAAAAAAAATCCTGCGTACTACATGTACATACTATCCTAGCTACTTTACGTTGTCAAAGATGTCCATGACGACGGAGCCGGGTAGGAGGGCTCCGGCTCATCCTCTTCCTGCTCGGTCTCATCCATGTAGGCGAACACCGCCTCGTCCGTGGCCTCTTGCGCCTCCATCTCATGCCGGCGACAGCATCTTGCCTTCGAGCCGACTTCGATCGGAGGGAATCGAGGATGGAGTCAGCTCTGTCGGTCGGTCCTTGTTTATCCCGTGCCGGTCCTGCACCAACAACACCTTAATAAACAAATAACAGGAGCCAGAATCACCGTGTGGGTAGCGCGACGGGCAGCCATGTGGCCCGTGGAGACGTAACAGCAGGCGCTTTTTAGCTCGAGAAGCAGTCCAGTTGACACGGCGCCGCTGCATCGACGGCAATGTATATGGCAATTAGCATATCTGGTGAGGTTCGGTGGGCCGCACTCCAGCAGTTTGCACGGTGCGACCCGGTCGACTCGCCGCCTCGTGATTAGCCGGCCGCTGCCTTTGCTCGCCCGTTGTGTTGACGCCACTGAGCTCATCATGCTGACCTGTGGATGCTAGCTGTCTCCGAAGGGTGTGATGTTCTTCCGGCGATCATGGGTGGCCACTGGCTGTTTGATCATTTGGTATAATAAGGGGACTAATGATTGGTGTGCGTGGGGGTGCACCATGCATTCATGCACATGGAATGAGATAAAATAGATGAGAATTAGCAGGGTCTCATCTAACTCTTACACTATTCAGTTAATCAAGTAAGAAAATAAAAGGAAAAAAATTCACACGTAATCTTCAAACGGTGTAGGAGTTAGATGTGACTTAGTTAGAGAGCTAGGCTGTAACACCCCGCATGTAACTTGCCATATTTGTAACTCCGACTCTTGCCATTTCCGGCTATGTGTTTTGTTTTTCCCTCCGTTGTCGGGTTTTGTCTTTCGTTTTGTATTTTGTCATGTCATGCATTTTCTGATCATGTCATCATGTGCATTGCATTCGCATACGTGTTTGTCTCATGCATCCGGGCATTTTTCCCGTTGTCCGTTTTCCAATCCGGCGCTCCTATCTCCTCCGGTGCACCCCTCTAGTTTTCTTTCGTGTGCGTGTGTCAAAATTTCTCGGAATGGACCGAGGCTTGTATAGCGGTTTTATTATACCACCCGGAGTCTACCGGTCAAGTTTCGTTCCATTCGGAGGTCGTTTGGTACTCCAATGGTTAACCGGGCCTCCGCAAAGTCCATTTGAGTGTCCAGCAAAAACCCCCTCCAAAACCAGCCCAAAGCCCACCAAACTCTCTTCCATGCTCTAGGTCGTTCGATCACGATCGTGTGGGCGAAAACCGCACCTCATTTGGAGCCTCCTAGCTCCCTCTACCTATTTATATGTGGGCATCCCGAAAACGAAATCGCAGTCTCCCGTAACCCTAAATCGCCTCTCCGCGGGTGGACGTGTCCAGCCGCCGCCGGACGAAACGCGCCGCCGCTCCCGGCCAGTGGCATCGCGCCACGTCACCCCCGCCGCCGTCTCCGCCGCGCCAGGCCCGCGGGGCCCGGATCGGGCCCGCGGGGCCCATCTCCGCCGCCGCGCGCCCGCGCCTCCCCGCGCGCCCGCTGCCGCCGCCCATCGCCGCCTCGTCCCGCGCGCCTGCCCCGCCGCCCGTGCGCTCGCCGTGGCTCGCCGCCTCGCGCCGGCGCGCCCCCGCCCGCCGCCGGTCTTCCTCGCCGCCGTCGCCGCCGCCCTCGGGTGCTCCGCCACCGGCCGGCGCCGCCGCTCCCCTGCGCCCCCTCGTCCTCTCCCGTCGCCGGCCTCCTCCCTTCTCCTCCCGCCGGCGAGCCGCGCCGCCGCCTCGGCCGCGCCCGAGCCCGAGACGACGCCGGCCCCGATCCCATCTGGGTCAACGGAGGTTGACTCCCGAAACCCTAGTTTTTTTCGCTAAGTCCTCATTTATTCTCAGCAACTTGCTATGTTTCCGATGCCGTAACTTTGTGCATGTAGCTCCGATTCGCGCGTATAATATGTCAAATTGTTCGTCTCGTGATGCTCTTCATTTTGTTCAATTGCACCATTTTCATTAGAGGTCATCTTGATGCCCAAATCTTCGTTGGAAGAGGGCTAGTTGCTGTTAATCTCTGGTTCTTAACAGAACTTGGAGATTTGTCATTTTTGTATCTTTTATTCTGTGCATCTTTTGAGCATGAGCTCTACATGTGTTTTGAAGTATGCCATGCCATCTTTCCAGTGGTATAGTCCATGTATTTTTGTGATCTTTGTGGTGACTAGCACAAGCATGCAAAGTAGGTCCCGTAATATTTCTGATTTCAGGGACTTAGTGATTTCTCTAAGTCTTTGTCTGCTGTAATTTTGTTGCCATGTAAACTTGATGTTACAGAGAGATCCATGCATATTTTGGAGATGTTCAGTAAGGATGTTTTGTAGCTATAGTTGAAATTGATCCATTCCTGCAATTTTTTGCAATTTTAGAGTACCGTAGCATGACTCAATCTTGCTCTACTTTTGCTATAAAATATTTCTGGCAGATTCTTAACATGACATGCATTTTTGCCAAGCTTATTGTAGTTGATCCACACATGCTATGTAATTGTACTTGCCATGGATAGCTTCTTAAACATGCCATCTTTCTGTAGGTATGCTTGGTTTTTCATGCATTGCTCTGTAGTGAGTGCATCAAGCTCACAAAGAGGCCTACATATTAATATTTTTGCCATGCTCTGTTTTCTGCTAAGTCTGAAACCTGATAACGAAACTTGCTATGTTTACATGCTTGCCATCATATCTTCTGGTCCTTTTTGGCTTATGGTCAGTAAGGGACTTTTGTCATGTGCATTTAGTAGAACACTACCATGCCTTGTTTTGCTATGTTAAGTTCCTGTAGCATGTTGATTTCGTGCTCTGAACATTGCTACCTGATGCTGATTTCTGCCATGTCCAGTTTTTCACTAAGTCTGTGAACCTGTAATCTTTTGCACTATTGCCATGCTTGTTTGAGCTTGATATGTTGTGAACTAGCAGTAGCTCAGTGTTCATCTTTTGTCAAGCATCTCCTGTAGATTACTTCCATGTGCTTTGTTGCTATGTTGGGGTGCTGTAGCATTGTTGCTTGTTGTATTTTAAGTGCTATCTTGCTGTTTATCGCAGATTATTGTCATTCTTGTTTTGCTTGCCATTTGCAAACCGTGCATCCGATTCCGGTGATCTTTATATCGATTTCGACCGAAATCATCTCATCTTTCCAGTGGCATGCTTGGTTTGTCAAGTTACTGCCATGTTCATCATTTTCCTTCCGGAGCACGCATATGCATCGCATATCATAACTTGCATATCATACATGTCTTGCATCATGTTGCTTGCGCATTTCTCGTTGTTGATTGTGGTTCCGTTTATTTGTGTTCTTGTCTTGGGTAGAGCCGGGAGACGAGTTCGTGAACGAGGAACCTGTCGAGTACGCTTACGAGGATCAAGCTTTCGACAACTCTGAGAATCTTGCAGGCAAGATGACCACCCCTCGAAATCACTTCTATCTTTGCTATGCTAGTTGTTCGCTCTATTGCCATGCTCCGCTACCTATCACTTGCTATATCATGTCTCCTATTTTAGCCATGTCAGCCCCTAACCATCCTTTCCTAGCAAACCGTTGTTTGGCCATGTTACCGCTTTTGCTCAGCCCCTCTTATAGCGTTGCTAGTTGCAGGTGAAGTTGAAGTTTGTTCCATGTCGGAACATGGATATGTTGGGATATCACAATATCTCTTATTTAATTAATGCATCTATATATTTTGGTAAAGGGTGGAAGGCTCGGCCTTATGCCTGGTGTTTTGTTCCACTCTTGCCGCCCTAGTACTGTTATACCGGGATTATGTTCCTTGAGTTTGCGTTCCTTACGCGGTCGGGTGATTTATGGGACCCCCTTGACAGTTCGCCTTGAATAAAACTCCTCCAGCATGGCCCAACTTTGGTTTTACTATTTGCCGCCTAAGCCTTTTCCCCCGGGTTTTCGCGAGCCCGAGGGTCATCTTATTTTAACCCCCCCGGGCCAGTGCTCCTTCGAGTGTTGGTCCAAACTGAGCAGACTGCGGGGCCACCTCCTGGAAACTCGAGGTCTGGTTTTACTCGTAGGATGTCTCATCCGGTGTGCCCTGAGAACGAGATATGTGCAGCTCCTATCGGGATTTGTCGGCACATTCGGGTGGCTTTGCTGGTCTTGTTTTACCATTGTCGAGATGTCTTGTAAACCGGGATTCCGAGACTGATCGGGTTTTTCCGGGAGAAGGTTTATCCTTCGTTGACCGTGAGAGCTTATGATGGGCTAAGTTGGGACACCCCTGCAGGGTAATATCTTTCGAAAGCCGTGCCCGCGGTTATGAGGCAGATGGGAATTTGTTAATGTCCGGTTGTAGATAACTTGTCACTTGAACCAATTAAAATACACCAAGTGCGTGTGTAGCCGTGATGGTCTCTTCTCGGCGGTATCCGGGCAGTGAACACGGTCTGTGTTATGTATGACGTAAGTAGGTGTTCAGGACCTCTTTTTGGTCTTTGCCAGATGACGCTCGTTCCATTGCTTCTCTTCTCGCTCTCATTTGCGCAAGTTAGCCACCTTATATGCTTTTGCCGCTGCAGCTCCACCTCTTTGCACCTCTTTGCCCTATAAGCTTAAATAGTCTTGATCTCGCGGGTGTGAGATTGCTGAGTCCCCGTGACTCACAGATACTTCCAACACCAGTTGCAGGTGCCGACGATGCCAGTGCAGATGATGGCGTCGATCTCAAGTGGGAGTTCGACGAGGAACGTGGTCGTTACTATGTGTCTTTTCCTGATGATCAGTAGTGGAGCCCAGTTGGGACGATCGGGGATCTAGCATTTGGGGTTGTCTTATTTTCATCTGGATTTTGACCGTACTCGGTCTATATGATTGTATTTTGGATGATGTATGAATGATATTTATGTATTGTGTGAAGTGGCGATTGTAAGCCAACTCTTTATCCCATTCTTGTTCATTACATGGGATTGTGTGAAGATGACCCTTCTTGCGACAAAACCACTATGCGGTTATGCCTCTAAGTCGTGCCTCGACACGTGGGAGATATAGCCGCATCGTGGGCGTTACAAGTTGGTAATCAGAGCCATCCCCGACTTAGGAGCCCCCTGCTTGATCGAATCGCTGGCGTTGTTGAGTCTAGAATAAAAATGTTTTGAGTCTTAGGATTATATATATCGGAGAGTAGGATTCTTTTTACTCCTCAGTCCCTTCGTCGCTCTGGTGAGGTCTCCTGACGTAGAAGTTTTGACTACTCTCTCCTCAAATTTCACTAAAAATTTTTTTTAGGATCACGCGGGTATCTTGGAATTGTTCCGATCGATTTGTGATGAGAACATTGTTCTTGGTGCCTCCTGTCATTTAGGGGTTGTGGCAGTGTCCCGGGGAGTTGAGCTCCGAGGTGTTGTCGTCACAATTTTATCGTTGCAGTTCTGGAATACCTGAGTTTCGCCGACATCGAAATCTCTTTTATGCAGTTGTTGGTGAGATCACCTCGACGCCACCCAGTACTGGGGCGGGAGTTCGGGAGTATTGCCATAACTTGTATAACGGTTGTTTTTCGAAGGTTGAGGTAAACGATTTCCGAAGGTTTCTTGGTTATGTGTTGACGGATGGATACAGCTGGATCTAGGGATTGTTAGTTTGGGTGATATATATTTGTGTCCCCTGTATCCCCTACACCAGATTGCATAACCGGAAAGTTTCGGGAGTTTATAAGTGGGAATTCAAGTAGCCTTAGGATTTCTTTCCGACAGACGCATGATATGAGATTGGGGTTCGACGTCTAGTGGTCCGCCTGTATACGGTTGATTTTACAGTGGTCTCGTTGTGTCTTAAAGAGTCCATGGCTTTGCCGACTCGGGGACGCTTCGTATGTCATGTGCACAGCCTTGTACATGATGGTGCTGTACGATTGAGCCCGTGTGGGCCCCACCACGAAAACTTCGGACGAAATTTCTATCATATGTTTGTTCCGGCTTATTCTGCAAGCCAATACTTTGGTTTTATTTTGTTTTGTGGTATTCGAGTTCCCTTCGAATTCATATGTTCATTCCATATCTTTTGCAAGTGGCTTCTCAACTTATGGAAGTGTGATGATTTACTACGGAAGTCATTCGTCCATCTTCGTTCGAATGTTTGTTGTGAAGACTATATGTTGCAATTTCTATCCGTTGATTCTACTTATCTTTGTCTATCAAGATGCTAACGGATGTCACCCTCTTCAGGATGGCTCCGCCAACGCGTCAGAATCCGGATCGAAATGAAGGGAGTCAAGCGATCCCTCCGCCACCACCTCCACCTCCGGAGGCATGGCAATCAATCATGGCAGCCACCAACGCCAATGCTCAGATGATTCTGCAACTCTTGCAAGAACGTACTCAAGGGCAAGGCAATCAAGGCAATCAAGGTCAAGGCAACAATCAGTTTCACTTTGCCACTCTCAACCAGTTTCTCGCAAATCAGCCCAAGTCTTTCAGCTACTGTGCCGAGGCCACGGATGCCGATGATTGGCTCGTGGACATCAACAAGCATTTTGAATGTAGCAATGTCAGGCCTGAGGACTTTGTCAAGTTCGCTTCTTTCCAGCTCAAGGACCAAGCTGCTGATTGGTTTCAGCAATACAAAGATTCCAGAGGAGGTCGTGTGATTACTTGGAATGACTTCTGTCGGGACTTCAAAGCGCACCACATTCCACAAAGTGTTGTTGAGAGCAAGCGCGAGGAGTTCCGCAATCTCAAGCAAGGAAACATGTCTGTGTATCAATATAACACTCAGTTTTAGAAACTTGCTCGCTTCGCTAAGCAAGACGTTCCTGATGAGAAGAGTATGATCTATCACTTCAGAGGTGGTCTTAAAGAGGATCTGCAGTTAGCTCTCGTTCTTGTTGAGCCTACTCAGTTTGATCAATTCTACAATATGGCACTGAAGCAAGAGGCTGCTCAGCTCAAGTGTGAGGCTTCTAAGAAGAGAGTCAGGGATGCAGTTCAGTCTTCTTCTTCCTCACTTGTGTCAGCTAAGCAACAGAAGTTCTGGTTGCCTCCTCCTCCGTTTCGTCAATCTTACCAGCAGGAGAACAAAGGTGGCCATAGTTCTTCCAACTCTTCCAACTCTGGCTATCAGAACAAGTCTCAGAATCAAGCTCCAAAGTCCAATGCTCCTTATCACCGTCCACTCTCAGAGGTGACTTGCAACAAATGTCAGCAGAAAGGTCACTATGCTAACAAGTGCTTCAACCAGAGGCGTCTTCCTCCTCCTCCTCCTGTCAGATCTTCCAGCAATGCAGTGGTCAAGCATAATCCAAAGTTTGCCAAGGTGAACATGATGAATGCAGCTCAAGCGGAGGAATCTACTGATGTGATAATGGGTAATCTCTCAGTTAATGATATTCCTGCAAAAGTTCTTTTTGATACTGGTGCATCGCATTCTTTCTTGTCATACCCATTTGCATCGAAGCACAATGTTGACACAGAGATTTTATCCAAAGTTATGCAAGTTGTTTCTCCGGGAAAGCTTTTGTCGTCTAGTTTGGTTGCTCCCGATGTTTCCATCAAGTTGGGCGACTATAAATTTCAGTCTTCTCCAATTGTCCTTGGTGACTCGGATATTGATCTTATTCTCGGGATGGACTGGCTTTCTAAGCACAAAGCTCAACTTGATTGTGCTGCCAGAGAAATTCAATTGACACACTCGTCTGAGGATGTGATTATTTTTGCCGCTCGTGACGAAACCATTCGGTTTTTCTCTCTCAATGAGAAGGGCGAATTGGATGCCATCTCTCAAATTCCAGTCGTTTGCGAGTATCAAGATGTCTTTCCAGAAGAGCTTCCGGGTATGCCTCCGCACCGGCCAGTTGAGTTCGTTATCGAACTAGAGCCTGGTACTGTACCCGTTTGCAAGCGTCCATACAAGCTTGGACCAAACGAGCTGAAGGAATTGAAGAAGCAGCTCGATGAACAAGAACGTCTGGGTTTGATCAGACCGAGTTCTTCTCCATGGGGTTGTGGTGTTCTTTTTGTCAAGAAGAAGGATGGCACGGACCGACTTTGTGTCGACTACCGTCCATTGAACAAGAAGACAATCAAGAACAAGTATCCACTTCCCAACATCAATGAGCTATTTGAACAACTCAAGGGCGCTAAAGTATTCTCGAAGCTTGACCTTCGTATGGGTTATCATCAGATTCGCATTCGTGAAGAAGATATTCCCAAGACAGCATTCAGAACAAGCTTTGGTTCTTATGAATATACTGTCGTGTCTTTCGGCCTTGTCAATGCTCCACCGGTCTTCTCTCGGATGATGAATTTCATCTTCAACCCCTATACCAATGAATTCGTTCTGGTGTATCTCGATGATATCTTGGTCTTCTCCAAGAATAAGCAGGATCATGCCAAACATTTGCGATTGGTGCTCGACAAGCTCAGAGAGTATCAATTCTATGCGAAGTTCTCGAAATGTGAGTTTTGGCTCGATGAAGTTCTTTTCCTTGGTCACATCATCTCCGCCAAAGGCATCGCTGTTAACCCCGAGAAGGTGTCCGCAGTTCTGGATTGGGAACCTCCTCAAAATGTCAAGCAGCTCCGCAGTTTTCTGGGTCTTGCAAGTTATTGCCGAAGATTCATTGAGAATTTTTCCAAGATTGCAAAGCCTCTTTCCAATCTCCTGCAGAAGCATGTGAAATATGTCTGGTCTCCTGAGTGTGAAGTTGCTTTCAACACTCTCAAACAGAAATTAGTCACAGCTCCTGTCTTGACTCCTCCTGATGAATCCAAGCCGTATGAAGTTTTCTGTGATGCTTCTCTCCAAGGTCTCGGTGCTGTGTTAATGCAAGAGAAGAAAGTTGTGGCCTATACCTCTCGGCAGTTGAAGCCCAACGAGAAGAACTACCCCACTCACGATCTTGAGTTGGCGGCAGTTGTCCATGCTTTGGTTACGTGGAGACATCTCTTGTTGGGAAGACAAGTGGACATTTTCACTGATCACAAGAGTCTCAAGTATATCTTCACTCAGCCCAACCTCAATCTCAGGCAGACTCGATGGGTCGAAATGATTCAAGAGTACAATCCGAGTATTGAATATACTCCAGGCAAGGCTAATGTCATTGCAGATGCTTTAAGCAGGAAAGCGTATTGCAACAGCTTAATTCTCAAGCCGTTCCAACCGGAGCTTTGTGAAGCTTTCCGCAAGCTGAATCTCCAAGTTGTTCCTCAAGGCGTTCTTGCCAACCTCATAGTATCTCCTACTTTGGAAGATCAAATTCGTGAGGCACAACTCCTTGATGCCATGGTGAAGAAAGTGAAACGTGGTATCGACAAGGGTCTTTCCAAATACAAGTGCTATCGCATTGATGACAGAGACACTTTGTTCTTCGAGGACCGGATTGTGGTTCCGAAAGGTGATCTAAGGAAAGTCATAATGAACGAGGCGCACAATTCTCTCCTTTCCATTCATCCTGGAAGTACGAAGATGTATCATGACCTCAAGCAGTCGTATTGGTGGACTCGAATGAAGCGAGAAATTGCTCAATTCGTGAATGAATGTGATGTCTGCCGAAGAGTGAAAGCAGAACACCAACGACCAGCTGGTCTCCTCCAACCTCTTGCTATCCCAGAATGGAAGTTTGATCATATCGAAATGGACTTCGTGACTGGGTTTCCAAAGTCCAAGCGCGGAAATGACGCTATCTTCGTTGTCATTGACAAGCTCTCCAAAGTGGCTCATTTCCTTCCTATCAAAGAATCCATCACAGCAGCTCAGCTGGCAGAGCTCTACACCTCCAGGATTGTCTCCTTGCACGGCATTCCACAATTGATTTCTTCGGATCGTGGAAGCATCTTCACCTCTAAGTTCTGGGACTCCTTTCAGAAGGCCATGGGCACTAACATTCGCTTCAGCACAGCTTTTCACCCTCAAACTAGTGGCCAAGTCGAGCGAGTCAATCAAATTCTTGAAGATATGCTCAGGGCTTGTGTCATTTCCTTTGGCATGAAATGGGAAGATTGTCTTCCATATGCTGAATTCTCCTACAACAACAGCTTCCAAGCGAGTTCGGGCAAGGCCCCATTCAAGATTTTATATGGCAGAAAGTGCCGTACTCCTCTCAATTGGTCAGAGACTGGTGAACGCCAACTTCTCGGCAATGACTTAATCACTGAAGCTGAAGAAATGTGTAAAGTCATCCGTGATAATCTCAAAGCCGCGCAATCGCGCCAGAAGAGTTACTATGATAGTAAGCATCGCGATTTGACTTTCGAGATCGGAGACCATGTCTACCTCCGCGTCTCTCCAATGAAAGGCACTCGTCGTTTCGGTATCAAAGGGAAGCTTGCCCCTAGATACGTGGGTCCTTTCAAGATCATTGGCAAAAGAGGCGACCTCGCCTATCAACTTGAACTTCCTTCCAACTTTGCGAACGTGCACGATTTGTTCCACGTGTCACAGCTCCGCAAGTGCTTCAAGACGCCTGAGCGCACTATAGACTTCGAAGAGTTTGACCTTCAAGAAGATTTGTCTTATCATGAGCACCCCGTTGCTATTCTTGAAGAAACTGAGCGCAAGACTCGCAACAAGTCTATCAAATTCCTGAAAGTGAAGTGGTCGCACCATTCCGACCGGGAAGCCACCTGGGAACGCGAGGACCATCTCCGTTCCGAATATCCGGAGTTCTTTCAGTCCTAGATCTCGGGACGAGATCCTCTCGTAGTGGTGGAGTGTTGTAACACCCCGCATGTAACTTGCCATATTTGTAACTCCAACTCTTGCCATTTCCGGCTATGTGTTTTGTTTTCCCTCCGTTGTCGGGTTTTTGTCTTTCGTTTTGTATTTTGTCATGTCATGCATTTTCTGATCATGTCATCATGTGCATTGCATTCGCATACGTGTTTGTCTCATGCATCCGGGCATTTTTCCCGTTGTCCGTTTTCCAATCCGGCGCTCCTATCTCCTCCGGTGCACCCCTCTAGTTTTCTTTCGTGTGCGTGTGTCAAAATTTCTCGGAATGGACCGAGGCTTGTATAGCGGTTTTATTATACCACCCGGAGTCTACCGGTCAAGTTTCGTTCCATTCGGAGGTCGTTTGGTACTCCAATGGTTAACCGGGCCTCCGCAAAGTCCATTTGAGTGTCCAGCAAAAACCCCCTCCAAAACCAGCCCAAAGCCCACCAAACTCTCTTCCATGCTCTAGGTCGTTCGATCACGATCGTGTGGGCGAAAACCGCACCTTATTTGGAGCCTCCTAGCTCCCTCTACCTATTTATATGTGGGCATCCCGAAAACGAAATCGCAGTCTCCCGTAACCCTAAATCGCCTCTCCGCGGGCGGACGTGTCCAGCCGCCGCCGGACGAAACGCGCCGCCGCTCCCGGCCAGTGGCATCGCGCCACGTCACCCCCGCCGCCGTCTCCGCCGCGCCAGGCCCGCGGGGCCCGGATCGGGCCCGCGGGGCCCATCTCCGCCGCCGCGCGCCCGCGCCTCCCCGCGCGCCTTCTGCCGCCGGCCATCGCCGCCTCGTCCCGCGCGCCTGCCCCGCCGCCCGTGCGCTCGCCGTGGCTCGCCGCCTCGCGCCGGCGCGCCCCCGCCCGCCGCCGGTCTTCCTCGCCGCCGTCGCCGCCGCCCTCGGGTGCTCCGCCACCGGCCGGCGCCGCCGCTCCCCTGCGCCCCCTCGTCCTCTCCCGTCGCCGGCCTCCTCCCTTCTCCTCCCGCCGGCGAGCCGCGCCGCCGCCTCGGCCGCGCCCGAGCCCGAGACGACGCCGGCCCCGATCCCATCTGGGTCAACGGAGGTTGACTCCCGAAACCCTAGTTTTTTTCGCTAAGTCCTCATTTATTCTCAGCAACTTGCTATGTTTCCGATGCCGTAACTTTGTGCATGTAGCTCCGATTCGCGCGTATAATATGTCAAATTGTTCGTCTCGTGATGCTCTTCATTTTGTTCAATTGCACCATTTTCATTAGAGGTCATCTTGATGCCCAAATCTTCGTTGGAAGAGGGCTAGTTGCTGTTAATCTCTGGTTCTTAACAGAACTTGGAGATTTGTCATTTTTGTATCTTTTATTCTGTGCATCTTTTGAGCATGAGCTCTACATGTGTTTTGAAGTATGCCATGCCATCTTTCCAGTGGTATAGTCCATGTATTTTTGTGATCTTTGTGGTGACTAGCACAAGCATGCAAAGTAGGTCCCGTAATATTTCTGATTTCAGGGACTTAGTGATTTCTCTAAGTCTTTGTCTGCTGTAATTTTGTTGCCATGTAAACTTGATGTTACAGAGAGATCCATGCATATTTTGGAGATGTTCAGTAAGGATGTTTTGTAGCTATAGTTGAAATTGATCCATTCCTGCAATTTTTTGCAATTTTAGAGTACCGTAGCATGACTCAATCTTGCTCTACTTTTGCTATAAAATATTTCTGGCAGATTCTTAACATGACATGCATTTTTGCCAAGCTTATTGTAGTTGATCCACACATGCTATGTAATTGTACTTGCCATGGATAGCTTCTTAAACATGCCATCTTTCTGTAGGTATGCTTGGTTTTTCATGCATTGCTCTGTAGTGAGTGCATCAAGCTCACAAAGAGGCCTACATATTAATATTTTTGCCATGCTCTGTTTTCTGCTAAGTCTGAAACCTGATAACGAAACTTGCTATGTTTACATGCTTGCCATCATATCTTCTGGTCCTTTTTGGCTTATGGTCAGTAAGGGACTTTTGTCATGTGCATTTAGTAGAACACTACCATGCCTTGTTTTGCTATGTTAAGTTCCTGTAGCATGTTGATTTCGTGCTCTGAACATTGCTACCTGATGCTGATTTCTGCCATGTCCAGTTTTTCACTAAGTCTGTGAACCTGTAATCTTTTGCACTATTGCCATGCTTGTTTGAGCTTGATATGTTGTGAACTAGCAGTAGCTCAGTGTTCATCTTTTGTCAAGCATCTCCTGTAGATTACTTCCATGTGCTTTGTTGCTATGTTGGGGTGCTGTAGCATTGTTGCTTGTTGTATTTTAAGTGCTATCTTGCTGTTTATCGCAGATTATTGTCATTCTTGTTTTGCTTGCCATTTGCAAACCGTGCATCCGATTCCGGTGATCTTTATATCGATTTCGACCGAAATCATCTCATCTTTCCAGTGGCATGCTTGGTTTGTCAAGTTACTGCCATGTTCATCATTTTCCTTCCGGAGCACGCATATGCATCGCATATCATAACTTGCATATCATACATGTCTTGCATCATGTTGCTTGCGCATTTCTCGTTGTTGATTGTGGTTCCGTTTATTTGTGTTCTTGTCTTGGGTAGAGCCGGGAGACGAGTTCGTGAACGAGGAACCTGTCGAGTACGCTTACGAGGATCAAGCTTTCGACAACTCTGAGAATCTTGCAGGCAAGATGACCACCCCTCGAAATCACTTCTATCTTTGCTATGCTAGTTGTTCGCTCTATTGCCATGCTCCGCTACCTATCACTTGCTATATCATGTCTCCTATTTTAGCCATGTCAGCCCCTAACCATCCTTTCCTAGCAAACCGTTGTTTGGCCATGTTACCGCTTTTGCTCAGCCCCTCTTATAGCGTTGCTAGTTGCAGGTGAAGTTGAAGTTTGTTCCATGTCGGAACATGGATATGTTGGGATATCACAATATCTCTTATTTAATTAATGCATCTATATATTTTGGTAAAGGGTGGAAGGCTCGGCCTTATGCCTGGTGTTTTGTTCCACTCTTGCCGCCCTAGTACTGTTATACCGGGATTATGTTCCTTGAGTTTGCGTTCCTTACGCGGTCGGGTGATTTATGGGACCCCCTTGACAGTTCGCCTTGAATAAAACTCCTCCAGCATGGCCCAACTTTGGTTTTACTATTTGCCGCCTAAGCCTTTTCCCCCGGGTTTTCGCGAGCCCGAGGGTCATCTTATTTTAACCCCCCCGGGCCAGTGCTCCTTCGAGTGTTGGTCCAAACTGAGCAGACTGCGGGGCCACCTCCTGGAAACTCGAGGTCTGGTTTTACTCGTAGGATGTCTCATCCGGTGTGCCCTGAGAACGAGATATGTGCAGCTCCTATCGGGATTTGTCGGCACATTCGGGTGGCTTTGCTGGTCTTGTTTTACCATTGTCGAGATGTCTTGTAAACCGGGATTCCGAGACTGATCGGGTTTTTCCGGGAGAAGGTTTATCCTTCGTTGACCGTGAGAGCTTATGATGGGCTAAGTTGGGACACCCCTGCAGGGTAATATCTTTCGAAAGCCGTGCCCGCGGTTATGAGGCAGATGGGAATTTGTTAATGTCCGGTTGTAGATAACTTGTCACTTGAACCAATTAAAATACACCAAGTGCGTGTGTAGCCGTGATGGTCTCTTCTCGGCGGTATCCGGGCAGTGAACACGGTCTGTGTTATGTATGACGTAAGTAGGTGTTCAGGACCTCTTTTTGGTCTTTGCCAGATGACGCTCGTTCCATTGCTTCTCTTCTCGCTCTCATTTGCGCAAGTTAGCCACCTTATATGCTTTTGCCGCTGCAGCTCCACCTCTTTGCACCTCTTTGCCCTATAAGCTTAAATAGTCTTGATCTCGCGGGTGTGAGATTGCTGAGTCCCCGTGACTCACAGATACTTCCAACACCAGTTGCAGGTGCCGACGATGCCAGTGCAGATGATGGCGTCGATCTCAAGTGGGAGTTCGACGAGGAACGTGGTCGTTACTATGTGTCTTTTCCTGATGATCAGTAGTGGAGCCCAGTTGGGACGATCGGGGATCTAGCATTTGGGGTTGTCTTATTTTCATCTGGATTTTGACCGTACTCGGTCTATATGATTGTATTTTGGATGATGTATGAATGATATTTATGTATTGTGTGAAGTGGCGATTGTAAGCCAACTCTTTATCCCATTCTTGTTCATTACATGGGATTGTGTGAAGATGACCCTTCTTGCGACAAAACCACTATGCGGTTATGCCTCTAAGTCGTGCCTCGACACGTGGGAGATATAGCCGCATCGTGGGCGTTACAAGTTGGGCCCACACGGGAGAGATCAACCTAACATTCTCCCCCTTAATCTCAACTTTTACTTTTAACCTTATACTTTCTAGTTTATTTGTTTCATTGCATATTGATACATAGAGCATGTTTCATCGTCACAACTTAATTGCCGTTAGAATCATACAGCTACAACATACGTTATGTTCAGAAACAAATTCTGTTCCTTTTGGGCCTATCCAGAAATCATAAGGCTTTCCCTTAAACCCATGCCGGCTAAGTGCCGGCTAAGTGTTCCTTCAATACATTGGGTGATAAGCCTTTCGTTAGCAGATCCGCAAGCATATCTTTTGTCCTTATATGCTCGAGACTTATAGTTTGATTCTGGATTTTATCTTTCACAACATAATACCTTATCTCTATTGTTTTGGTAGCATTACTCGACTTGTTGTTGTGAGCATACAATACCGCGGGCTGGTTGTCGCAGTACATCTTTAGTGGTTTGTGAATACAATCTACCACTTTCAAGTCGGGTACAAATTTCTTTAGCCATATCACCTGCCCCGTGGCTTCGAAGCATGCTATGAATTCTGCATACATCGTGGATGATGCAACTATCGACTGTTTGGAGCTTTTCCACGAAATAGCTCCCCCAGCGAGGGTGAATATGTATCCTGACGTGGATTTTCTATCGTCTCTGTCCGCCGCAAAATCTGCGTCTGAATACCCTTTTATCTCTAGGGAATCACTTCTCCTGTATATTAGCATGTAGTCCTTCGTGCCTTGCGCATAACGCAATGCTTTCCTTACCATCTTCCAGTGCTCTAGGCCTGGATTCTCTTGATATCTACCGAGTACCCCGGTGATAAAAGCTAAGTCAGGGCGAGTGCACACTTGTGCATACTGTAAGCTGCCAACTGCCGAAGCATATGGTACTGCTTTCATTTGATCGATCTCATACTGGTTCTTGGGACATTGGAATTTCCCAAAACTATCGCCCTTGACTATTGGAGCAGGTGTGGCTTTACTCACATGCATATTATACTTTTTAAGAACCTTTTCTAAATATGCTTTCTGAGATAGTCCTAAGACTCCATTGTTCCTATCTCGGTGAATTTCTATGCCCAAAACATATGATGCTTCACCAAGATCTGTTATGTCAAAATTTGAGGATAAGTATTTCTTTGTTTCTTATAGTAGACTAACATCACTACTAGCAAGCAGGATATCATCCACATACAAGATTAGGAAAATATATTTCCCATTTTTAAACATTGCATAAATGCAATTATCCTCAATATTTTCTTTAAATCCAAAACTTTTAATCGTTTGATTAAACTTTAGATACCACTGCCGAGGCTTGTCTTAATCCATAAATGGATTTCTTCAGGCGGCATCCCATACTTCCCTTGTCTTCCATGATAAAACCCTTGGGTTGTTTCATGTAGACCTTTTCTTTTAAATCACCATTCAGAAATGCCGTCTTAACATTCATTTGATGTAACTCTAAATCAAAATGAGCAACTAATGCCATTATGATTCTGAAGGAATCCTTACATGAGACTGGAGAAAATGTCTCATTGTAATCTATCCCTTCTCTTTGTGTAAATCATTTTTCCACGAGTCGTGCTTTATACTTTTCTATATTCCCTTTAGAGTCATACTTAATTTTGTAGACCCATTTACAGCCTACTGTTTTGGCTCCTTTGGGAATTTCCTCTAAGTCCCAAACATCTTTGGAACTCATCGATTTCATCTCGTCTTCCATTGCCTTCATCCACTTCGATGAATGAGGGCTTCTCATGGCTTCTTCATATGAGGTGGGATCTTTTTCCATATGAACCATTTCTGTGTTATAAACTTTAAAGTCAGTTGAAATAGCTGACTTTCTTGATCTTGTAGACCTTCTAAGGGCCTCAGTTTCTGGCACATTTTGTGCCGCAACTTCTGGCACTTCTTCTAAAATTTGCTGTTGCACCTCCCTTTCATGCTCAACATCGGGTTCAGCCGGCTCCTGGCGAACAAGTTCCGGGTCTACTCCCATAGTTGTCATGGGTGGAGTTGCAACTGGTAGTGAGAAAAATGGCTCCTGAATCATCGGATTAGGTGCATGCACCCTCTTCTCCTCAAGATCAATTTTCCGAGCTACCAAGCTCCCCCTCATCATTTCGTCCTCTAAGAAGACTGCATGTCTGTTTCTACAAACTTTGTATATCTGTCTGGGCAGTAGAAACGAAAATCCTTTGATCTGTCTGTATAGCCAATGAAGTGGCAGCTCACTGTTTTGGGATCTAACTTTGCAATGTTTGGATTAAACATTTTGGCCTCAGCAGGGCACCCCCACACCCTGAAGTGTTGCTGGGAGGGCACCCTTCCTGTCCATAGCTCGTACGGTGTTTTGGGCACCGACTTGCTTGGTACTCTATTGAGAATGTGAATGGCGGTTTTAAGCGCCTCCATCCATAATCCCAACGACAAAGTTAGAATAACTCATCATGTTGCGCACCATATCCATAAGTGTACGGTTGCGCCTTTCAGCTACTCCATTCTTTTCTCCCAGAGTGGGATACATTAAAAGCACATGAGTTATCATATCTTTCTCTTGTCAGAATTTCTCCCGCCATACGGGATTTTTGACATAATATTATGTCAGCTTTACCCCGTTACGCAGGTATTTTCCCAAACTTTTCCCGCCATGCAGGTTTTATCATAATCATCTTTTCCCACCATGCGGTTAATTCCCTGTAAGGGAACATAAATGCCAGAATTGGCTCTTTTGACTGCATATTCAATCATCAAATTTAGGAATAAATCTGAATGCTCTTTGACACACATGCTTGATCCGACGTTGGTCAAATTAAGCACACATGTTGTTTGTTTCATCTCAAATCATGTTGACTGAAAAATCTTCTTCATAGAGAGTACATGAAAGACCTTCATCAATCAAGACTCTCAATGATCTATCTCTTTTCTTTTGATGCCATTCTTTAGAGAGAACATACTCCCTCACGTTATGACCTTTCTTAGTCATCTTTCGGGTCACAAGTACCCAGCCATTCGCTTTCACGAATGAAAGAATCAAAAAAATTTAGTCTGAGAAAACATAGCCAATAATCAACAATAATGAGCATAAAAATAACCCTACGTTGGTCTGGTTAAAAAATGCACATTAAACTTTTGAAACTTTCTTTTATATTCTAAATCACCGTTGTGGCAGAATTAGAATAAACATCATTCTTCTACATTAATTCCATATTAACGTTGGGCGGAAATGGAAATAATGCATATAACTCATAAACAATGATGATAGTATTTCTATTTAAACTTTTATTTTCTTTGTAAAAGAGCATTAATTATTTACGCAGCGGAAAAACATGAATAAAAATTCATGAACTTTTTACTTTTTACAGAAACTTTTCTATGACCGAATAAAAAATCATGAACTTTTTAAGTTCTACAGAAACTTTTACTTTATAAAATACATAATCTTTTCTTTTTCTGGAACTTTCTATTCTCTGAATAAACAGAATTAGCTGCAGCGGAGAAAAATGCAGCTGGCCCGGCCTACCGCAGCCCAGCCGCCCTTGGCTCAGCGCGGCCCAGCCGCGCGGAGGCGCCCGCAGCTGCTGGGCTCGGCCCAGCGCACGTGGCGGCCTTGCCGCAGCCGGTCCTGCCACTTACGGCCCAGAGGGCCCGTGGCCAGCTAGGGTTTGGCTGCTGGCCGTCGGATTCAATCCGACGGTCCAGCGCGAGATCCGCTCGATCAAAATCGAGGGAGCGAGGGGATCGACCGAAACCCTCGGTCATTTCTCTCCTCCCCCCGCGCCGCTCGCTCCTCTCCTTCGCCGCTGGCTCTGTCCCGTTCGACAGGCCTTCGAGCCGCGCCTGGCCGCCGGCGATGGCGACGACTGCCACCGTGCCGCGCCACGGCGCTCTTTCCCTTCCCCCTTTCTTTCCTTTCTCTTCTCTGTTGCAGAGAGAGCCCACGATGCGAGCCCCTCCTCTGCTCTCATGGCCATGCCAGCCAGCGAAAAAAAGGCCTCACTGACCGCCGGCGACGGCGTCTAGCCGCCACGCCGCGCGAGCCGAGCTGTCCCTTTTCCCCTTCCCTTCTTTTTCTGTTCTCCACCACCCGCGTCTCCTCTCTGTGACACCGAGGACAACGACGACGTGAAGCGGCGGTGCCCCCTCTGTCCCCCTTGCCGGTGTGCGCGAGCTTCCCGTCACTGTCAGCGCTAGACCTAGATCGGGTCGGGGTTTTCGGTGGGGAGCCTGGCAACTCGGTGAACCTCGTACTGCGTGCCGCCGGCCCCCACCTCTTTATGTAGCGCTGCGTGACAGGGGCCCGTCAACCATATTGCGGTTGGGCGCCCCCGATCAGGGCGCGGATCAGGGGCCCGGTGGGTCGTTGGGCCCACACGGGAGAGATCTACCTAACAGTCACATTATGGTTTTTGTACTGGTTGGCAATCATTAGTTTTAAATAAACTAACATGGACATGTGAATATTTTCTGGCATACACGGTAGGCTCATACTCTAGGTAGATCGTATTAGTAGTACTAGCATGCAAGTTGAATTTTCGTCGCTCATTATGCGAGGTTGGTTAGCTACAGGTTTTGGATAACTATCTGTTGTTCACAGCACGCAAGCTGAGTGCCAACTTTCTGCCAACCATCCCAGTTCGAGTAATGCGATCCAGCGATTGACTTATCGCTCAGCGGCTCCTGCACACAAACAGCAACAGATCATGTGCTACTTAGTTGGTATTGGTAGTAGTTAGTTAGTTAGCTGAGTTGGCACCACATGTCTTAAGTCATGGCCGTTTAAGCTGCAGTCGATGAGCAGCATGATTTCGGTTGGGGCCGAAGAGGATCGGTTGGCCTATGATCACCGGTCACGCTAAAATGATTGGCGATCAGGAGTGACACGTTCTAGTCTCCGTTAGCGACAGCGATGAATCTGAAGCGTACGGAACCGGCTCATCAAGATTCCATGGCGGTTCGATTGCGTAAAACGGCAGGAGAAAGGCGGCCCACAAAGGGCAGCACAATGACAAAAGGCGTGCGGAGAAAGCTATAGGCAACGACGACACCTGAACGAACTGAATCAGCACGGGGCGCAGCTGAGTTCTGCTCGGGTTGGCATCGCTTACGATAGCAAAGTGGCAACCAGATGTGCACGCCGACGTGCAATGCGCGCGTGTGGCGCTGCAACTGCAAGCCAGCCAGGTCAGAGACGCGTCGCCGTGGGGGACTCCGGCAACCCAAAAATAATCGGCACCATCGCATTAACTGCTGGGTTCTGGCACGGTGACACAGCCATCAGTCGTGTCCCATGGAGTATTTTTCTAAGCAAGTAAGTACTGGTACTAGAAGTAAGTGGCATGAACTGTGCGTCGGTGTGCTCCGAGCGACTGCATTTTCCCAATTTTAATTTAAAGAGCCGATCGACACGGCAACCTTAATTAACAACAGGAGTTGGAGGTGGAGCTGGAGACAAGCTGGCGAGTGCGAAGCCAGCTTCGTCGATCGGCATTCTCGTCCTTGTTTATCCCGTGCCGGTCCTGCACCAACAGCATCATAAACAAACTGCAGCTCCGAATCACCATGTGGGCAGCCATGTGGCCCGTGGAAAGTGTTGCGGTGTCGTAGCGCTCTGGGGCAGTTTGGTGGGTTGCTGTCCAGAGTTTGCATGGCACACACGGTGCGACCCGGTCGACTCGCCGCCTCGTGATTGGCCGGCCTCTGCCTTTGCTCGCTTGTTGCACTGCCGCACCTAGCTGGCCTGGTTGGTGTCACCGAGCTCATCATGCTGACCTGGGCTCGATCTCTCCGAGGAATGTGGCGCCCTTCCATGGATCATGGGTGATCATTTGGTACCATGGGTCTAATCATTGGCACTTGGGCAGGCATACCGACTCGCAAAAAATTGGAAATGTTTGTGAACATGTAGGTTTATAGTTGGAAATGGAAAGAATGTGAGATGTTGGGAAGAGTGGTGGATTGGGGATAAACCTCTTAAAACTAATTTTCCTGGGCTCTAGAATATGGGTTTTGATATAAACAAATCTTTCAATGAGATTTTGAGCAAAGGAGTAGATCTTGTTCAATTTAGGACGACCTTGTACGGTGACTCATTAGATCTCTGGAACCATACTAGAGAGGTTTGTGATGGTGTGGCTTTAATTGAACAAAGAGATTCAACCAAATGGTCTCTTAATAAAAATGGCGTATAATCTGTACAATCTTATTATAGATCTCTTGTTGAAAATGGGGCCAAATATCCCCATAACCTCATATGGGAAGTAAAAATGCCTCCTAGAGTTAATGTTTTGATTTGGTTGGTGCTACACAATAGCATCTTGACCAAAGATAATTTTCTTAGGAGGGGTTGGATTGGAGATAAAAGAAATCTCCTTTCTGTAGGATGAAACAATTAATCACCTTTTTTCATTGTTCAATTGTTAAGTTGCTCAGGAACTTAAGGAATTGTCCTTTTGATTTGCATAATATTCCTGATAATGTTCAAGTTTAACATTTGATTAAAGGTGTTCAATAGAAACGAAATAAATCTAGTGTTTGTTGGGAGTTCTGCTGTTTTTGGACAATTTGGAAATTGAGAAATGGAGTCATTTTTTTAATAACAAGGTTACCGGTCCTGGTACACCAGTAAATCTAATAATCAAAATGTTGCATGATTGGAATATTTTGTAGAGAAACCAAAAAAGGAAAAAAAAAATAGGTGGGGCACAAGAAGGGTTGAGATGATCGCTGGTGAGGTCTTCAAAACTATGCTTGGATGGAGGATGGTCAATAGGATTGTTGTTGGATTACCAAAAAAGGACGTCCTTTTGCCAGGTTGCTGCTTTTTTAGATCTTCATCTTTTGTTTGTTTCTCACTTAATATCTGTATGCTTGACACCTGTTCGAATTATTGTTTGGTTAACCATCTCCTAGAGATCCGGCTTGTGGACTCCCAGGGTGATGGAGGTTGGAGTCTCGCAACTTTTGTGGGTTATCGGCTTTTAGCTGATATAGACTTTTATGGTCTATACTAGCAGATGAGGCTAGCTCATGCTGCTTGGGTATATTCATCCATCGTGTGTTTTTATTTTGCTTTCCCTATTTGCAGTAGAAGTAAAAGACATTGTGGTTTCTTATAATAAGATATCAGAGAGGGGGCTCTCATTATAAAAAAAAGACAAAGATCAAATGTTTGGAAATAAAACATGTGAGATTGTTTCAAAACTTAAGTTGATAATATAAAATTATTATCCAATTGCATACACTAGTAGAAAAACAACTTTTAGTACCGGTTCGTAAGGACCTTTAGTACCGGTTCTGGAACCGGTACTAAAGAACCGGGACCAAAGGCCCACCACGTGGCACGAGGCGCGCCGTGGTCTTGGGGACCTTTAGTCCCGGTTGGTAAGGATTTTTTTATTTTTTATTTGAAATAAAGCAAAAACAGCCAGCCTACTGGGCCGGCACGGTCTGCATACGACTAGAAACCCAATCTCTAGTTGGGCCAGGGCCCGTACGGCCCAGTAGGCCCCACAGGGCAGAAGACTTGCAATAGGCCCACAAAGGCCTGCTTAGAGAGGAGCTCGACACGGTAGCCGCGGCGGGGCTTATAAACCAGTGCGAGCTCCTCTCAACTAGCGAGGTGTGACTAAACATTGTGCACTGCGGGTGGCAGCGCACCACCTTTAGTACCGGTTGGTGGCTCCAGCCGGTACTAAAGGGAGGGTCTTTAGTACCGGTCGGAGCCACCAACCCGTACTAAAGGCCACCACCTCTTTAGTACCGGTTCGTGGCACGAACCGGTACTAAAGGTTCACCACGAACCGGTACTAATGAGCGCCGCCCGCCTGGCCGTTGGAACCGACATTAATGGTCACATTAGTGCCGGTTCAATACCAAACCGGGACTAATGAGTTTCACATTAGACCATTTTTCTACTAGTGATATATGAGTGGCATATGTTACCACTCTAAATTAGTTCCTACTATGACCAGGCTAAATTGGGTATAAATTGAGGTTTGTTTTTCCAAAACAGGGTGAAATCTGTCACAAAGCTGAAACTTGGGATAAAAATGGAATTAACTCTAAATATACCATTGAAAAGTTCTTTCGAATATGAATTCAACGATATAATTTTTATCATATATAATTTATATTTGGTTGGTCAAATTTAGGGCCAAAGTGGAATTTTAGAATGTGTGCATAACTTATATCCATTAAAATAGAGGGAGCTAGTTAATAAGTTACTAGTTAGGTGAGTTGACATCACATGTCTTATGTCAAACCAACCATACATACTCCCTATGATCTACGTAAGCCTAAGTACACGTGCATTATTTTAGTTAGGTCATCAGTGAGCTCACCTATGATCACAAATCATGGGGAATTTATGGGGCTGTTCGGTTTCCAGCCACATATTGCCACACTTTGCCACACCTGACCTTAGACAAATTTGATCAAGTTAGGTGTGTGTTTGGTTCTAGCCACACCTAAGGCAAGAATTATTATGAGCAGTGAACCCCACGTGTCATAGCCACAAAAAGCGTGGCAAGATTTTCCTTAGGGAAGCCAAAGTGTGGCTAACAATTTGAGCAACTCAAGCTAGGCAAACGTGACAAAAATAATATCGCAACATAAGACAAATATAGTCACAATCTAAACAGTCCATATGTGTTCTCTCCCGGCCATGCACCAGGAGGATTCTCATAAGGTTCACTCGGTTTGTTGCGTAAAAGACAGGAGAACTGACAAGTCACTCGATCGGCCACATTAATAGCGTGGGTTGGCAACCAGACGAGCACGCCGACGTGCCACTTCCCTCGCGCGGCGGTGCGGCGGCGTGCGCGAGCACGTTGGCCCGGCGAGCTCCGGGAAGCTTTGCACATCCGAAAACCAGGCCTCGTGCGGTTTTCCCCTTTGTTAGGCGGCCTCGGCATCGTGCCACGCGCGCGTGTGTGTGCGGTTGCGTACGGCCGGTCGGCGATGGTTGGCCAGTCCCTACGTAGGCGACCGACCGAACCGATTAGCGATCGGCCTCGTACGCACGCATGTGCTCTGGGCGTGCCGTGTGTCCAAGTTGGAATGGAGCTCGCATCCGGCGTGTTGTTCTTTTATCGGCAAGACGGAGCTCAGCATTGACGCTGAGAAGGACAGGTGTGGTTTCCATAACGGGAAAAGCGTCGGCAACAAGTAAGCGCAGGTTTTCGCAAAAAAAAGAAAAGTAAGCGCAGGTGCACACTTGTCGTGGCGAGGAGCAAGGCGACCCCCCAACGGCTGCGCCTACCCGACCAGCCTGCGAACGCCGGAGAGCAACCTAGGGACGCAACGCAAGGAGGAACAGATGGCAGCCGGCGCGGCCGATCGGTCGGACGGCGCTGGTTGCACTTCGCAGGTTGCGGCAGCGAGCAGCATGAAAAGTGCTACTATGAAACAAGAAAGCACCACTGTTGTAATTAAGAAAGAAGGCATAGAATTGCTAGCAGTACTAATCTGGTGTGTATGCTCGTTGATCACTTGATGCTGAGGCGCTTGAGTGGTTAGCCAACTGCCATATCCAACATCCCAACTTGCAATCAGCTTATGCAAATGGAAGGAACCATATCCGAGTTCAGAGTTGGATGACTCTCGCAGGAGTCGGCCTAAAGGCCACATCTCTGCTGCGTCCCATCGCATCATGACGATCTCCCCAATCATGCTGATGCCAACACAATAATCTCTATCCTAAAAGCACTTCTATTTTGTTTGGCAGCATCCTAAAAGAAGTTCGGTGCTGAATGCCAAAAAAAAAGGGTACTTTTTCAGTTGGTCAACTTCCTCACCGTCTAACAAACTATCCGCCGACCTCAGAGTTAAATGTCAACGTTACCTCGAGATCAAAGTTCAGGCTCTCTTTTTTTTTTTTGCAGCTGCTCTTGTTTTAAGAGGACGTTGACTCTCTTTCCAAGAGAAAGATTACTGGTTTAGACGTTGACCCTTTTGGCTGGAACACAGAGCAAAGCAAGCGCACAGCTTTTCTTCCCACTGCATGTAGAGTAATTTGCAAGCAGCAGGGGTTTGACATCCCTCCAAGACTTGCTGTTCAGACCACTGATTGGAAATGATTTACACGTCCGTACTGTTCACAGTACACACACGGACCAAATTTTCTTCTAAAGGTTCCATGTATCATGTATGGAACTCGAAATGAATTACTAGCTGAACCTTACGTCTACGCATGCAGTAGTTGCTCGACGTTGAATATCCAACGCAGCGTCGCTTGAAGTAAAAGGGATCGTGTGCGTCGCTTCATATCTGCCCAAGATCCTCTCGACCGCGCAGATCATACCCGGCGCACCGTTGGCCTCTCGTTCAACTGCACCGGTCCATGCAACCTCGCCGGCGCACCGGCGTTCAAGAAGGTCAAAGGGCCGCCACCTGCTACAGACGTACAGAGCTGAGTGGGGGGTGCCTTTGGCAACGAAAAGCAAGTCTCTGAACTTCTATAGGTTCAAGAATTCTACGGTATGTGCCAAATCTTCCAAGAATTCCTAAAAAAAAAATTCCTACAATGCAAAGAGGGCCTAGACGCCTAGTAGAATGATTTCTCGCACAAAAAAACAAAAAAACAAGAAGGCTAAACTGAGGCCAATCAAATCGGATTAGTTCACGTTCTAATCGCAACGAAAAGCAAGTCTCTGAATGGAAGTAGGCAACTTGGCGACTAGAACTAGGCGACGTATATGTTCCGAAACAGAACTAGTAGCGTGGGAGCTGAAGCACTCCCCTGAAACTTTCGTATGACTATTGTCATTTTAGCTCAGACGATGCAAGCACTCGACACCTTGGAGCTTGGTTGGTTGATCGCTGCCGCCCCCGCAAAGCGCAACCCCTTTCCATCGACCCGACGCGCCTGCCGCCATGTGTGCGGTGTGGCGTGCTCTCCTCCGGCGTACGCCCGCGAACTGGCGACGCACAGGTCGGGTGGGTGCAGCCGTTGGGGGATCGCCTTGCTCGTAGCCACGACAAGTGTCCAGCCGCTGCGCTTGCTTGTTGCCGACCCGCTCTTCCCCTTTCCCCTTGTGGAAATCACCACACTTGTCTGTCTCTACACCACGCCGGATGCGAGTCCGTGGCCTGCAAGCCGGGTCAGAGACGCGTCGCCGTGGGGGATTCCGGCAACGGCAAGCATATCAATAATCGGCACCGTACCAGACCATTGACTTGTGGACTACAGGGTACACATATATGGCCATCAGTCGTGTTCCATGGAGTGGTGCTACTACATTCTTTATTTCTTTTAAGCAGCAGCATAATGAGTTTCGTCGGTGCATGTAAGGAAAAACCTATCCGTCGGTGTACTCCATCCGTTTCCATTTTGTAAAGAATGGATCGACACATACGGCAAATTAACATCGGGAGCGTGGAGGTGGAGCCAGCGCCGTCGGTCGGTCCTTGTTTATCTCGTGCCGGCCCTGCACCAACAGCAGCATAAACAAACAACGACCACTGCCAGAATCACCATGTGGGCACGTAGCGCGACGGGCAGCCATGTGGCCCGTGGACAGGCAAAGTCGTAGTAAAGTATTGCGGTGTCGCAGCGCGCGGGCGCTTTTAGCTCGAGGACCAGTCCAGTTGGCACGGCGCCGCTGCATCGACGGCAATGGCCCTGTTTGGATCCCTCACTTAGAGTTAGATTTGGTTAGTTTGGCCTCAACTAGCTCTAAAGGATTCAAATACATGGGTTAGTTTCAGCTAGTTGGATCTAACCCATGTAAAAAAACTATCCCGGTGAAGAGGTGCTAGTTGGGCTAGTTTTTTTGGGGCCCACTAAAAAAATCTCCCTCCCGCACCAGATCCCTCCGTCCCGCACCCCCCTCCGCGACTCCTCTCCCGTTCCCCATCGCGCTGCCGCCCAAGCGCCGCGCCGGCGGAACCCCAGGCGCGCCCTCCTCCGGCCGAAGATCGCCCCACTCCCCAGTCACCGGCCGTCTCTCTCTCTCTCTCTCTCTCTCTCTCTCTCTCTCTCTCTCTGTGTGTGTGTGTGTGTGTGTGTCGTGCATGGCGGCGGCGCATCTACCAGAGATCCAGCGAAAGGTGAGTTCGTTCATTCCTTCTGTACTCGTGCTCTCCCTCACCCTACGCGCCCATCTCTCTAGCAACGGCTCGTGGCCGGGATTTGAGCCGGCGGGGCGGCTGGATCCGTCGGAGCCGGCAACTGGGGCTTGGGTGGAGTGAGTGGCCGGTGATTGAGGACTAGGCGGCGGCTGTGTGCATGTGGCTGGTGCATGCATGAGCAAGAGCAATGGCTGTGCATGTGGCTGATGCATGCATGAGCAAGTCAGCAAGAGTAGTCTGCCCTCCTTCTCTCCGTAGGAAATTTCTTGCTGTTCTATATTCTTGCATCCTAATTTGTTGACGGAACTTCTGATTAGGTAATAACTAAATTCTGTACTATTTTTTGTTAACAGAACGGGCAGTGATGGTTAAAAGAAAACCATTGATGCATTTTACATAAGAAAGAGAGTTGAATGTGAAGAATATTAACTGAATCAGAGTGTGAAGCTAATGAACCAACAGTAACTGAATCAGAACACCCTGTTCAGCCTCCTCTCTTGTTGCAGATGTTCTTGTGCAAATTTAGAGCATTAAGAAACAAAGACCTGATCTATATAGTGTGATCAACTCAATACTTCATCATTAAATAATATTTTGGTACAATTTCATTTTTGTTATGCACCAGCTGTTATAAATAATCATAGTTAGAAATGTATCTCATAAGTTAACATGGACAAGATTACTTATTCCGGAGAAGAGCACGGCTGCGTGTGCGGTGTTGAGTTCTGCTTGCTTGTAGCACTTCCTGGATGCGCTACTGATTCTTCTCTTCTGGTGCAGGTAGTATAGCTTGGAGCAGAGCACCTGCGACGTGCTACGATGATTTTTTTTTTGAGTGGAAGTATCAGATACCCTAATTTGAGATACATCGTTGCAAGCTAACCATAATGTTTTGTATGGACAAAATAAAATTTATCATGTTTTTGATACTTGATTTGTAAAGATAATTTGTTTATGTCATTGCTGACCGGGAGGAGGCCACACAAGAGCCGACCACAACGAATCCGGCTGAAAAGAGGGCCAAATGATTGAGAAAGTGCATTTATTGTCAATCTAACCCTTTTATCCAAACACCACAAAAGCTAGAGTTAGTTCAGGGTTAGTCACAAGTTAGAAACCAACTCTAACCTCTAAGTTAGAGGATCCAAACAGGGCCAATATATCAGGGGATCTAGCCGACGGCAATAGCATATCTGGTGCGGTTTGGTAGGCTGCACTCCAGCGTTTGCACGGCACACACACGGTGCGACCCCATCGACTCGCCGCCTCGTGATTGATTGGCTGGCAATTGCCTTTGCTTGCTCTTTGTGTTGACGCCATTGAGCTCATCATGCTGCCTGGGGGGCTCTCTCTCAGCTTCCCAAGGATGTGATGACCTTCCGGTGATCATGGGTGGCCACCGGCTGTTTGATCATTTGATACCATGGGTCTAATGATTGGTGTGCGTAGGCATGTATATGAAGTTATTAGATTTAAACAAATGTGTTCGTTGTTGTTCAATTTCCTGATGATTTTCCCACCGTTGGTCAATTTTCTATGCAAAGCCTTCGGCCGTAGACGGGGCCATCGTAACGCGGCGTCCATGGCGATGCCAAGACTGGACCGGGAAAGGGGAGGACGAGTCAGAGGCCTGACGTGTGCGGCGATGGGCGTGCATCGGGAGGGGCAAGGTGGGGTGTGTCTACCGTCATCAAAGAGGGGATGTACATGGGCGCTAGGCTGGTGGAGGATGCGTCATGGGAGGGTGGGACGGCCTGGTGGTGCGGCAGCACCGCGCGAGTCTGGGGCGTGGTAGTGGGCCGTTTGGAGGAGAAAGAAAATGAAGACGCCGCAACTGTTTGATTGAAATCCAATGGATGCGACTAATTCAACCAAACCAATTTTTTTAAGCAATAGTCAGCCCAAATTGTTTTACACAATGGGTTAGATATTGTTCAACCAAACTACTCCGTCCATCCGTAATTAACCGTCACTGAAATGAGTGAATTATTTTATTTATTAATTCCGAACCAAGGTTGTAAACTGCAATTCAAAGGCAATTAGAGCATCTCCAGCCGTTGGCCCCTCAGGGGGCGCCTAAAAACGCCGCCTGGGGGGAGCCGGCGCAAAAAATCGGCCTGGGGACGAGTTGGTCCCCAGCCGCCCGCCCCAGGGCCGACCCAGGCGCGTTCAAAAAAGGCAAATATATAGCAAATTTTGGCAAAGTTCGGCGAAGTTCGACATATATTACATAATAGTCGCGGATTTTTATTACATAATATATCCAATTAAAAAAGAAACTGGCTGAACGCGGAGTAGTCGCCGTCGTCGCCGCCATCCTCGCCGCCGTCGTCATCGTCGGGCTTCTCCTCCTTGACACGGCCGTCCCTAGTGGACCCCTGACCGGCGTCGCCAACGCGGACTGGTGGCGGCGGCGCGTCGTCGTCGTCGCTGTCCTCGATGACGACGACTCCTCCTTCGTCGCGGCCCCGGCGGCGCTGCGCGAAGCGCCGCAGGGCGGCGCACTGGCGCTCCCTCGCCATCTTCAGGGAGTCCGCGCGCGCCCATTCCAGGGCCGCGTCGTCGTCGAGCTCGACGTCGCCGCCGTGCTCCGTCTTCACCGCGGGGAGGCCCGGCTCCGTCTTCACCGGCGCGAGCCCCGGCTCCGTCTTGGGCTTGACGAAGCGCGGAGGAGCCGACGAGGAGGCGCGCCGGCCGCCCTCGTTGATGATGATGCCGGCGCTGCAAGTGCGCCGGCCGAGCGGCGTCTCCGCCGCGGGCTCGGCCTTGACGCCGAGCAGCGCCGGAGAGTCGGAGGAGTGCGAAGAAGAGCGGGATGAGGAGGAAGAAGAGGAGGCGCCGAACCTCCTGGGCAACCATTGCCCGTCACGTCAGCGGTGAGCCGTGGCCGTGGCGGCCGCCCTCGCCGGGGGGTATGCCAACGGCGGGTCGTTGCCGCCCTCGAGGTACGTCAGAACGCCCTCGAGGGTGCGGCCGGGGACACCCCACCACAGGTGGCGTCCCTCGCCGTTCTTCAGGCCGGCCACCACCGGGGCGCCGTTGGTGGACGCCATCCTCTGCTGCTGCCGGCGCTAGAAGTACGCCGTCCACGCCGCTTGGTTGTCGGCTAGGGCTGGTGTGGCTAGAGGCGAGGGAGGCCACCGGCTTATATAGCCGTGCCGCGCCCGTGTGTACGCGTGCGAGGGAGGGGAGGCGTCGGCGCGCCGCCCCGTGACGCGCCGCCCGTGAGGAATCAATGGTAAGGCTGACCGGCAACAGCCTTGGCATTAATTCCCCGCGGGAAACCGAGGCGTTGGGGGAAGACGACGCGCGGTGTCGCTGACGCGCCGGGCCCGCGGCTCTTTCGCTCCAAAACCGCTCGTCCCGGCGCCCCCGAGCGCCCCCCAGCGCGCCGGGTTCGGCCTGGGTCCGCCGGCGCTAATTTCGGCCCAGGCCGGCGAAAATCGGGCTCCTGGGGCGCGACTGGGCCGATTCCTGAGGAGGCCTTTTTGGGGGCGCGGCTGGAGATGCTTTTATTTTGTTGTTATCTAGTGTCCGAACGGCAGAAGGCTCCCGTCAAATCTTGGTACTATGACTCTTGCCATTTTTGCTGGGACGATGCTGGCACGCAAGACGCAACGCCATGGACTGCGGTTGATCCAAATCCAGCCCCGAACTCACCGCCGTTGCCCCTCCAAAGCGCGCGTGCCTCCTTCCGATCGATCATTCGGCCAGGCACGGCCGCGATTGCTGCCATCTGTGCTGCCATCTGTGCCGCCTTCTGGCCCACGGTTTCTCTCCCTCTCCGGCGTACGTCCGCGAGCTCGGCTCGCCAGGTTGGGTACGTAGGTGGACTGGTGCATTCGTCGGGGCATCGCCTTGCTCGTGGCCACGACAAGTGTACAATACAGCTGCAACGTACTCTGGCTTTTTGGAAAGCAGTACACGTACGTGTCTTTCTCGGCGTAACATAAGAAACACCACGCCGGATGCGAGTTCCCGGCCTGCAACTGCAAGCCAGCCGGGTCGGAGACGCGTCGCCGTGGGCCATTCTGGCAAGCACAATTATAAGGCGAGTACTGGCCGCCGGCGCACCGGCCCGAAATTTCGGCCGGTCGGCCACCCACCGTCCGATTGGCCTGCATCTGGCCGTTAGATCAAGTCAACGCGACCCCCTTCCACCTCATCCTTCTTCCTCGACTCTCCTCTGCATCATCATCGCGCGTGATGTCCGCCTTGCCGCGAGCACCCGTCCAACCGTCCTGCAATGCTCGAGTCCCCACCCCTGACCGCATCTCCGCCACGCTGTCGCGGCACAGCTTGCTTGCCACCCCTCGCCGCATGGCCGCCGGAATTACATCATGACTTCCGTTGGACCCTCCAGACTGCCTTCCATTGACGATTGCAGCTCTCGCACCGCTGGTTCGAGCATACGGTCACCGTGGTTGCAGCGTCCCATTGTCACGGCCACCGCCGTCCCTCGCTCGCCGTCGTAGGCATGCATCACCGTGTGCTGGCAAAATAACATAATCAACAAAAAAATCTGATTTGTCGCTGGTGGCAGCAAAAATAATCACGGGTGCTAGCAAAACAAAATCACGGTTCCAGCAAAAAACAAGAACACTTCGCTGTTTGCCGTCGCAGCAAAAAATACCCGCAAAACAAATGGGTCACCGTCTTCCTTGATTGTAGCTCCGTCCACTATCATTGAAGCTCCTGAAGAAGCTGGTTCCAGCAATTAGTGCCGCCGATTCCAGCAAAAAGAGCACCACCAGTCGCCGGTCGTAGCAGTTGCCCCCGGTAGTAGCAAAAATTCTTGCCGGTTCCAGCAATTATTTTTGCCGGTCCCAGCAAAATGATTTTGACACCATCTGGTTCCAGCGTCGGTCCATGGTGGTTGTAGCTTTTTTGCCATGTGGTTCCAGCAAAAACTATCTCCGGTTGCAGCACCGGATCCCCCGTCTTCACCTCCGGCAGCTGCTGGTTGTAGCAACCATGGCTACTGGTTCCAGCATCGCTGGACTCCCATTGCAGCATCACCGGAGGAGAGGACGGCGAGAGAGACAGAGAAGAGGAGGGGATAGCTCAGGCAAACCAGAGGAAGAAGAGAAGCGCGTGTGGATGAGAACGATGTGCGAGAGGAGATAAGGCAGAGAAAGAGCGGTTTGCGGGCCCACAAGAAAAGCAGCGATGTGTCGTTTGTTTGGAGACCTACGGTCTATATTTTGATCGAACGCACGCTGCGGGGCCGGCCGAACGCTCGGCCGGTCGACTGTACGCAAACATTTCCCCAATTATAATCGGCACCAACGCACTGATCGGTGCAGTACACGGCGAGTCGATTGTGTCGCACGGGCGGCTTGGTGGGCTGCGGTCCAGCGTTTGCACGGCACACACGCACGGTGCGACCCAGACGACTCGCCGCCTTATCATTGGGCCTCAGGCGTTGTTCGCGCGTTGCACTGGCGCACCCAGCCAGCTTGGTGCGTTGACGCCACCGGGCTCATCACGCTAATCTAGTGACCTGGGGTCCCTCCCAAGGATGTACGTGACGCTCTTTCGATGATCATGGGTGGGTGGTCACTGACTGCTCGATCATTTCGTAGTATCATGTCTCATGTGCCTAATGATTGGTGCTTGCAGATATCTGTATTTACACATGGTTAGGTTACTTAGGTATGACTCCGTTTTCTTTGAAACATGGTTAAAACAATGTGATGAGTATGTGGGTAGGCTGCTTCATCCGCAATTTTTTTTGTGTCAATTGGATCACCAGACTCAAAATCTTGACTATGCTACTTTCACCGGGTAATGATATGTGTCGTTTTGGAAAAGAATTGGAGTTAGAAATTCACAATTTTGTCTACTAAAGCTTAATATTTAGGCTGCACGATAAAAACAAGATCATGCATGTGAATTTATCTCAAGAACACACTCACAAATTTACAATATTTTTCACGTTTGTCTGAGTTGATTCCCCGCAATGACACCAAGCGTGCAGTGCAAAGCATCGAGCCGGAGACAGGGATGAGTTGGCCAGGTTCGCCATCACTCAGGAGGGCGATCCAGGAATGAGCCAGAGAGGAGGCGGAGGTGACGAGTGCGGGTGTAACGGTGGGTTGTCAATGACCAGGAAGTGGGTTTGGGGGCATGACCGGGGGGCGACAAGTCACTGAAGGAAGCTGCTCTGGCAGGGATTGCGTGGGTAGGCACGAGACAACAGTTCGATTGAGAGTGGCGGAAGGGTGGCCTAGGAAAATCAGAGAAGAAGAATTGGCTGGTTTCAACCTTTTTCGGTTGCTTGAAAAGTAGACGCCTCCTATTTTTCCATTTCATGAAAGATACTTTTATTTTATACAACAAGTTGTGCTCCATTCGGCATGAACGGTGAGCTATCTATTGCGTTTCAGAGATCGTGACACTGTTTATTTAGAGTACAAGTCACGTTACGCCAGGTGGTTGTGTTGGTGCAGGACCAGCACGGCAGGGGATAAACAAGGACCGACCCGACTGACGAAGCCGACTTCAAACTCGCCGTTTCATCTCCAGCCATCTCCCGTTGCTAATAATTCGCCGTACGTGTCGATTCGTTCTCTGAAAATGAACCAGCTAATAATACAGTAGCACCCCTGGATGGAACACGACTGATGGCAATGTTACACGACCGTTGATCTACTCCATCTGTACACCAGTCAGTCAATGGGAATATGCGATGGTGCCGATGCCGATCATTGTTATGCTTGCCTGAAACCCTCACGGCGACGCGTCTCTGACCTGGGCTGGCTTGCAGGCGCACAACTCACATCCTGGCGTGGTGTTTTTTATGAGCAAAACGGAGCTCAGCAGTCACGCTGAGACGGACAAGTCTAGTGCTTTCCGCAACAGGAAAGGCAAAGACGACGAGCGGATCAACTAGCAAGCTACAACACTTGTCGTGGCGAGGAGCAAGGCGATCCCCCAACGGCTGCACCTACCCGACCTGTGCGTTGCTGGAGAGCAACGCCACCGAGGGACGGAAGGAGGTAGGAACAGATGGCAAGCGGAGGAAGAGTCTGGACTGTGATCAACCACGGTCCATGCCCAGTCTGCTCGTTGATCACCTGAAGTTGAGGCACTTGAGTGGTTAGCCAACTGCCATATCCAACCTCCCAGCTTGCAAGCAGCTTACGCCAGTGGAACGAATCATCTGGGAGTTCAGATTTGGTCATTTGGATGAGTCTGGCCAAAAGGCCACACCTCTACCGCGTCCCCATCCCATCAACAAGACGATCTCCCCAATCATACTGATGCCAACACAATAATCTCTATCCTACAAGTACTTTTTTGTTTGACAGCATCTTAAAAGAAGTTCGGTACTGAATAGTACAATAAAAAAGGTACTGCTACTACGGTCATTTTGAGTTGGTCAGCGTCTTCTCGTCTAGTAAACCAGTGTCCGCCGACCTCAAGGTTAAATGTCAACGACGATATACGATAGCTGCCTCGAGATCAAAGTTCAGGCCCCCTTTTCTCTGTACCTGCGCCATTTTTGTGAGGACGTTGACCCCCTTTCCTACACAATGATTAGTTTGGACGTAAATCAAAAGAAGAAGAAGATTAATTTGGACGTTGACCGTGTTGCCTGGAACACAAAGCAAAGCAAAGAAAAGCACGCAGACCTTTTCTTTCGACTGCGCACAATTGGCAAGCAACAGGTTTGAGTTTTTTTTTGATATCAACAGGTTTGAGTTGACATCCCTCCAAGACATACCGTTCAGAATTTCAGACCACTTAAAAAAAATGATCAGAGCCTACGCCCATACTGTTCAAGTGCACGGAACAATTCTTCTTCTTAGAGTAGGTTCGATGTATAGTATAGGACCCGAAATGGATTAGCTCAAAGCTCTCTCCGCGCAGGGAATTAATGGTTGCTGGACGTTGCATCCAATCGCAATGTCAACTTCAGGTAAAAGTAGGCTCCGCCGCTTCATCTAACTCAAACGTGTCCCATTTTGGCTCATACGGCACATACACATCGAGTACGTGTGATCGTGTCCGTCGTTGTCATATCTGCTGAGGATCCTCTCTACTCTATCTCGCTGATCCTACCTCGCCCGCGCACGGGCGTTTAGCAAGGTCAAAGGGCCGCCACCTGCTGCTACAGAGCTTTGTGTTGGGGGCGCCTGGCTTTTGCAACGAAAACCAAGCCTCCTGATGATGGCGTTTTCGCTTGAGCGCAACAGACGCCGGAAAGGAGATTAGCATTAACAAATGGAGTGTCGAATTGAATACTCAGTGTTACTTGACGGCCGGAAGTGGTAGAAGCGATGGAAGGCGCTAAAAAGTTGTTGGCGCTGGTTTATTTTGTGCAATCATCATTGGTCGACGATGCGATTTTAAGTTAAATCACAGCCAAGGCTGCTGACTTGTGCGGGCTGTCTGACTTGGAGTGCACTTTTGCCAGTCGTTCATTTTTCCGAATGTCACAGAGAAAAGCGTTCGGTTCGTGTGCACAAGGACGTGTGAAGAACGCCGCTGCTCCTTTTCTTCACGGGCAAATTTGACAATTTTGACCTCTGGACGAAATCAATTCACAGAATGAACTGCCCGTCAAACTATTTCACGCCGATGACCTTTTTGTGTAGCGCCCGCGACGTAGGCGCCACACCCTACGGTGCAGCGCCTACCTCTGCGGTGTTGCACGCCAGTCCACCGTGGCAGCCTCTGGGCCCGCACCCAGCAGTGCAGCGCCTCCGAGCTAGGCGCCACACATTTAAAGTGCAGCGCCTAGCGCTTAGGCGCTGCACTGTGACTTATCCAGCCACTTGGCTGCCCCCCCTCCCCCACTCCCCCACCCCACACACTCCAACCCGAGCTTTGCCCCCTCTCCCACTCTCTCCCCCTCTCAAATCCTCTCCCAAATCTTGCAAATTTGAAGAATTTGTCCGTGGATTTTGTAGTCAAACCCTCCCTCAAGGTAATCTTCTCCGATCCCCTTGTTTTGATCCAAGTAATGTTATCAAATTGCTCATTTGTTGCTAGTTTGGGGAAACTCTAGTTTTGTTTGGATCTAGAGATTTGCATGGAGATGTGAGATGTTTGTTTCCCAATTTCCTATGTTTAGGCTTTGTTAGTATGTTAGGGTTATTCTTATGGATGTTCTTATGTTGGTGCTAGGATTAGGTTTAGGGCTAGGGTTATGGTTATGGTTAGGGTTAGGGTTGTTGTTTGATATATATATTAGGGTTTGTATTCCGTGTTAATCCTTGGATTAGTACTCATGGAAGCAATGTTACCTTGTGTTCTTTGAATGCTTATAGGGATGGAAAGAACATGTGTGTTGGTTCATCATGGGGACAAAGACGCCTTCTTGAAAGGCAATATTGAACCGGACCCGGATGAGTTTGACATGGTGTTTGATAGTAGTCCTAGCTATGCGGAGCTCTTGCAACAAGTGAGGAAAGATTTGAATTGGATGGACCCTAGTGATATCATTGAGTTGGAGGAAAGGCATAATGGTGGTTTTGGAATGCACATCCGTTGGAAGACAATGCGTGTCAACTCGGAGCAACGTTGGGTTGCATACAAGGATACGGTGACCAAATCACTAGACAAGGCTCTTGAGTTATTTGCAACGAAGAAGGTTGATTCAAGTTTGCATTTGGACTTGAACCGGAACCGCTCCCCTTTGGTTGCTAGTAGCCCCCCACCCTTGAAGCGAGATGAAATTGTTGAACCTCTTTTGACCCAAGAAGTGAGGCCAACATTGAGCCCGTTTACAAACAACCAAGATGAAGCTTTGCAAGAGGACAATGATGAGTATGCGGACGATGACAATGAAGTTGATCTCCATGACAACAATGTGGGTGATCTCGACAAATATCATTTGCAAGAGACAATGGACCATTCCATCTCTTTTTCCCGTGCATATGCATCGGACTCGGATGACGATGGTCCCGATGAACAAGTTGATGCGGAGGGGTTCACGGTGAAGGAGGCCGAAGCTTTCGAGAAGGTATTTGGTCGGGATCATCGCACTACATTGTTCAAGGATGTTAGTCTCGCGGATGAAGCCGTGGTAGATGGTGGCCAATGTGTATCTCTTGGGGTTAGGCCAAGCTCTCATTGTGATTTGGGAGACGACAAGAACCGGATTGCTAAAGGGTCTAAGTTCGAAACCTTGTTGGAATTGAAGATGTGGCTCGACAACTACTCGGTTACGCATTATCGTTCACACAAGGTGGTGAACTCGGACGTCAATGTGCGCTACACGGTTGCATGTGCATGTGTAGATGAAATATGTACGTGGATTGTGCGTGCAAGACCATGGAAAGGAGGTCCCACTTGGCATGTCGTGAGTTGTGTGCCAACTCACATGTGCCAAGGCAAAAGGGTGGATTGCAAGATTGTGTCCCAAGACCACAAACAACTCACGTCCGAGTTCATCGCTTACAGGCTCTCCAACTCAATATCCACACTTCCAACAATGAGCGTCCAACATGTCATTGACCTTGTGAAAGCCATCTTTCATTACAAGGTGAAGTACGGCAAGGCATGGAAGGCGAAGCAAGCCACATTTAAGATGTTGTATGGTACTTGAGAGGAAGCATACAACTGAATCCCTAGGTTGTTGTTAGCCATGGCCGCGACAAACCCGGGCATGGTTCATGTGGTCGAGCTTCATGGGCACCAAACAATGGTTCATGAAGGAAGGAAAGTCCGAGTATTTGGCCGTGCATTTTGGGCGTTTGAGCAATGCGTGAGGGCTTTCGAACACTGTAGGCCGGTCATGGCCATTGATGGCACGTTCTTTACCGGACAATACAAGGGAACCTTGTTGGTTGCGATAGCAAGTGATGCAAATAACCGGGTGTTGCCATTGGCATTCGCTTTGGTTGAGGTGGAGAACAATGACAACTGGGAGTGGTTTTTGCGTCTTTTGAGGACGAAGGTGTTACCCTCTCAAAGAGAAATTTGTGTCATATCGGATCGGCATCCAGGAATTCTTAACGCGGTGGAGATTAACATTCCCGGGCATGCTCCGTTGCACCATCGATGGTGCATGAGGCACTTTTGTTTGAACTTCTATAGGGCATGTGGCCTTAAGGAGTTGGCTGATGATCTTCAAGATTGTTGTCTCGCTTTCTCCGACAAGCGCTTCGCCACTTTGTACAACAAATTGCTCGCACACAAAAAACTTGATCCCGAGGGTCAAGACTTTCTCAATAGGCACATTCAATACCGGAACAAGTGGGCACGTGCTTTTGATGAAGATGGCCGGAGATACGGTCAAATGACAAGCAATATGGCCGAATGCTTCAATAGGGTGCTCAAAGGTGCACGTGGATTACCCGTGACGGCAATAGTTCAATACACATTTGACAAGATGAATGCATACTTTGTAAAGTACTCGATGGAAACGGATGCACATATAGCGGGTTAGAACCCGTGCAAGTACAAGTACAAGTTCCCACCCAAGGTTGATGAATGGTTGGTATTTCAATCACGGAAGGCGGACTCAGAAGAAGCTATATTATATTGCAACGAAGAGTGAAAGGGCCAGGAGGAACCACAAACGATGGCCGGCAACATGGAGGTCGGGCTTTCAAGGTGTCGTTAACACAATGTGATTGCACTTGCGGGAGGCCATTGTTGCTTCATCTCCCATGCTCACACTTGTATACCGCCGGTCGCGTTAGGAATGTGGACATCAATCACCCACACACCGTGAGGGAGTCGGAGTTCTCAATCATGACGGTCAAGAAAACATGGGCTCCCCGCTTCCACCCGTACTTTGACCAATCACAATGGCCGGAGTATCATGGAGTTCAACTATGGCCGGATCCGGAGTTGAAGGTTGTTAAACGGGGTAGACACAAGACAAAGCGTCTTAGAGGCGACATGGACGGATGGGGCCATGGTGGCGGCCGCAAAGCGGGCAACGACCAATTCCAAGAGCCTCGTGAGAGCTCCCGTTGTGGGGAGTGCAAAGGTCATGGCCACAACAAAAGAAAATGTACGAAACCAAGGAAAAGGTCCAAGAAAAATGATGCAACCACAAGACAACAAGGAGCTACACAAGGGAGCCAACCAAGTGGTAGCCAACAAGTGCCAGGCCAACCAAGAGGTAGCCAACAAGTGCGAAGGCAACCACGTGGTAGCCAACCTAGTGGTAGCCAACAAGTGCCAAGGCAACCAAGTGGTAGCCAACAAGTGCCAAGCCAACCAAGTGGTAGCCAACCTAGTGGTAGCCAACAAGTGCCAAGGCAACCAAGTGGTAGCCAACAAGTGCCAAGCCAACCAAGTGTTAGCCAAAGAGGATCTAGGCAACAAAGAGGTCGGCAACTAGGACTTACAAGAAGCCGTGGTGGTGGTAGAGCTCGTGGTGGTGGTCTAGGCCGTGGTGGTGGTGTTGGCCGTGGTGATGGTCTTGGCCGTGCTGATGGTCTTGGGCTTGGTGATGGACAAGGGCAAGGTCGTTATAGAGAAATGTTTGGATACCTTGATGGACCATTTCCGTATGTTGCTCACTAACTATAATGTTTCATATGTTCTTGTTGTACATGTTCTTCCATTTGTTTTTATTGTCTTTACTAACCATTATGTTTCACTCATTGTAGGTATGGCGGCTTCCCAACCCAAAAAACCAACAATGAAGGAGGATGGCGAAGATGAGATGGCAGGATGGTGGGAGAAGGCTACGAAGAAGCTTAGAGAGGAGGATGCAGCCGCACTAAAGAAGAAGAAGGAAGAGGAGCTTGGGGAGAAGAGGAAGGAAATAGAGAGAGCGTCAAATGCGATGCGCGCTAGGGAGCAAGCGTTGGTGAGGAAATGTGAGGAGGCACAAAAGAAGCGTCAAAAGGATTTTGAAGAAAGAACCATGAAGCTTTGGGCAATTGCAGCTGAAAAAACAGAGAGGGAGAATCAGATATTCATGGAGAGGGTGGTTAAGGAGGCTCACCTCATAAGGAAAAGGGAGGAGGAAGAGGAAGAAGAGAGGAAGAAGAAGAAGGGTAAGGGGCCTTGCTCTACGCAATAGAGCTATGTCATCTTTAACTTGCTTGTGGACGATGATCATGTTATCCTCTAAACTTCGATTTGGTTGTGAACTACTATGTGTCATGAACTACTATGCCTCCTCCTCGATTTGGTTGTGAACTACTATGTGTCGTGAAGTACTATGTATTTCCTCCTAAATTTGGTTGTATGAACTACTCCTCAAGTTGAAGTACTATGTGTTATGAACTAGTATGTGTCGTGAAGTACTTTGTGCATATGTTGTCTTCACAGTTGTTTGCTTGCTAGGTATCAATCCTACTTCACATCATGGTACTATGTGTGCATATGCCAAAAAATTCTCTAAGTCCAAGTGCAAAGCCTAGCACAGAGGCGTTGCACTGTATAGTGTGGCGCCTCCAGGCTAGGCGTTGCACGCCTGGGAAGAGCTGTCCATAGAGCAACAGAAGGTATGCTTGTTACAGACCTGTGCAGCGCCTAGCGTGGAGGCGCCACACTAGGCGCTACACTATACAGTGTGGCGCCTCTCACCTAGGCACCACACAAACACTTAGTGTTTTTTTGTCATTTAGAGTATGTAATTTTCAGGCACAGTTCAACATTTCGTACAATAAACAGTAAAGATCTTTAAGTTCAACAAAGACAACATTTTGAGCATCACGACAAGTTCAACATTACTAGCACCACTTCAAATTCAACGACATAACAAGTTCCACATTACTAAGAGCTATCACAACTTCAAGTTTAACATAGAGCTACCACCACTCCAAGTTCAACGACATAATAAGTTCCACCTTACTAAGAGCTAGCACCACTCCAAGTTCAACATTACAAATAGAGGACGATGACTAGTTCCTTGAGCGCTTTTTGGCTGCTCCCCCCTCTTGCTGGCTATCTTCTTCGCCTTCCTAGGAAGAGCAACCCGCTCCGGCTCCAGCTCTGGTTCCTCCACGACATCCACATCGTCATCCAAATAGTCATCCAAAGCCGCCATCCGCGAGGTGCCGACCGTCCTTTTGCCTCTTTGGGTGAAGTCTTCAGGTGTGTACTTGTTGATTCCCTTCCTAGACTTTAACTCGTATGCAGACCGAACCTGGTACGTCCCCAAGGTCATATCATCAGCAACCTATGCATCAACAAAAGATATGGAAAGACCATGTGTGAGGATATAGTTAGCAATGCATCAACAATTGGATATATGCTCATGCCATACCTCTTGGGTGACCACACCCACATCCTCATCCTCCAAAGGATCACCATGGCCCTGGCCCAAAGTGGGATATCATGGTGTCACCGACCTAGACCGTTCTGGTGATACATACTCGGGGTCACGACAACCGAAAAGGTTTGATAGCCGCCTTAACTTTTGGCCCTGGTGCTGCAACATGTACAAGTGAATGAGACATCGAACGTAGCAACACATGTTAAGTGCTAGTTTGAAGGAGATGTGAACCTTAATGAATGCTCGAAGTGCACCTTCCCCATCGCTTTTGCCAGCCGGGGTTGTTTCCAGAATAGTCTCGGTCTCATCAGTTGCTTTCTTGATATGGGCACGCTATGAACAGAAACGATATCAAAGTGTTAGGCAAGCGAAGATGTGAATAGTGCGAATGGAAAAGCAAAAAGGGCAAATACCACAAAGTTCATCATTGGAGCTGAAGGGATCACTGAGTTGCCTTTCCTGACTAACGTGTTGTACTGGTGGTCAGCTACCTCATAAAAAACGGTGGGTTCTTCCAAAATCTCCTCAGCATACACCGGCTTGCATACCTCCACACGGGTACTTGCAAGAAACCATGTGAGATAGTTGTTGAACGCGGTCGGGCATTGCTCACGAAGCTGGGCTCGTTTTCCAGCCCTAGCTTGCTCCACACTAAGCGCGAACTGTACGACATACTTCCTGTGATGCTTGGCCCAATCCTTGATCTTCCACAGCTTTTTCCTATCCAACCTGCAAGTTAGAAACAGAATATTAGCACCATCGAAACCGCCGAGAAGCTGCTAAGTGCTCAAGGTTAATTATATCTTACGCGTGTAGCAACTTCTCCGTGTCCTCCCACTCCGGCGGGTGTGGCTGGAACAAACCAAACTGGCGGAACACCCGATGTGGCAGGTGAAGCTGAACCGCCCAGTTGCATATCAGTGGGCACCGCATATGCCAGAGATCCCTATCCCTAGTGCACATTGGATTCAGCCTGAACTCTATAGGGTTACCAAAACTCTCTCCTTTTCCATATGGCTCCCATTCCACCTACAAAATGGGATAAATGCAAAATTGATATCGAGTTACGATACAAGCATGATAATCACTTATGCAATGTCGATTCACCTGCTCAGGCGTGATCGCATCCAGCTCGCTCTTGTACAACTTGTACATGATCGAGGGATCATCCGTCGTCTCATTTAACACATCCACTTGTGAGCCCAAGTGGGGAGCCGCAGTGGGTCGTCTTTGTTGTCCCAATCCTCGTACTTCACGGTCTTCGGTCGTCCAACCGGCAAACGCTCCCAGCTCCATATGGAAAGTGCGAGCACACAACCACCAATACCTCTAGATTGCCTACAACAGGCTTCGTCCAACTGCACATAAAAGAGATCATGGTTGAATTAACAGCAAGAGCGCATTGATAATGTATCAATGAAGTGAAAATGAAACAACTTCATACCGGTCGATACAAGTAAGCCAGTGTCGCCGAACCCCAACTCCATTTGCTATCGAAGACGGTCCACGCCTTCAGCCACATCCATGGAGCATTCTTGCCGGTGCCATCAGCAAACATAGTCCTGGATATCACGTACCACATGTACACACGAGCATATGTCTTGACCGTGTCCTCATTAGCTTCCTCAGGGCAAGTACCAAAGTGCAATGTAATCCACGTGAAAGGAGCACCGGCTGGGACTCTTTCCTTCTTGTCTTCTGCTTCTGGTTCCCGAGGCTCCGGAGGAACCATACCAATAAGGGCATGCATCTACGCGCGCCACCCATCAGAATCGGTGTTCATACATAAAGGATTCCCATCGATAGGAATACCGGTGATCATAGCAATATCCTGGAGCATCACGGTCATCTCCCCGGTCCGAAGATGGAAACTGTGTGTCTCCGGCCTCCAATGATCAATAAGTGCGGTGAGTGCTGCAGCATTGTTGGGTGGCGTCGACCCTTACATACGGTGTGTACCGCTCATCATAGCGCATCCACCCAAGGGTGACCCCGTGAGACCGAAGCTTCAGAGGTGCAAGCTCCTACAAACAAACAAACAAATCATTACATATGGGGCATTTGTGTTTGAAATAAACACGAAATTCATAACACCGACAACTTTCATTATTACCCGCTGCTCCACCGACATAGCGTACGACCGGTGTTGTTTGTCCCAGTGATCATCAAGAAGCCAAACCATCCTAACAATTTGGAAAAAAGCTTTCTTGTCAACACAATTATATTTTGAATACAAATAAACTAAAGTACGCCTACTAGATGCAAAATTCAAAGCATATGTATCCAAAGCATTCTTGTCAAATATAATTTCAACACAAATAAACTAAACTAGGCCTACTTCATGCAAGATTAAAAACAAATCTCTTTTCCATATAAAATAACATGTCAACCTATGTATCCAAACCATATCTTTTCAATAAAATATACTAAACTAGGGTTGCTAAATTAGGTACATGCAAGATTATAATACATGCAACATTCAAATCTAATCAAATCAAACAAGGGTTCCTCAAAATCTTCAAAATAGCATACATTATATGGATAGAAAGAAGGGGATCGGAGGAGGGTACCTTCTAGGATGGATTGGTGAAGGAATCCACGGACCAAATCATCATATCTGATGGATTTGGGAGAGGGGATTGAGAGGGGGAGTGGAGAGGGCCGCCGTCGCGGCTTCTTCTGTTTTGGTTCTGTAACTGGTGCAATAGGGTGGGTGGGGGAGGAGAGGGCCGCCGCGGCTGGATCTAAGTCACAGTGCAGCGCCCGACGGCTAGGCGCTGCACATTACATGTGTGGCGCCTAGCTCAGAGGCGCTGCACTGCTGGGTGCGGGGCCCAGGGCTGCCACGGTGGACTGGCGTGCAAAGCCCCCGAGCTAGGCATTGCACCGTAGGGTGTGGCGCCTGCGTGGCGGGCGCTACACAAAAAGGTCAGGGACGTGAAATAGTTTCACGAGCAGTTCATTCTGTGAATTGATTTCATCCCAAGGTCAAAATTGTCAAATTTGCCTTTCTTCGCGTCGTCAATCAGCGAGATCAGACGGGCCTACAACTTGCAGTCTGGCACCAAAGAACAGCCGGTTGTGAAGAAAAAAAATAAAGTTTCAATTGTACCGTCATAACCGGTCTATGGTGGAGAAGAAAAAATGGACGACCAAGCCAATGCATGTAGGGTTACTTGGCCGCGTGGTGAAGTCGAGTGGAGTGAAGTGGAATCAAACAAACCCTGCGGCGGCACGCATGACGGGGAATGCGTTGCTGCAGTGATGAGTACGATGGATGGAGTGAGCAGTGATGCGGTTCACGCTGGCCATGGATGCAACGTATCCATTCATCTCCATCCTTTCGGTCTCGGCGCCGCAAAAGCGCCCACCACGCTTTCGGTCGCCGCATCGGCATGGGCTAGTACCACCTTCTCCGTCCATGCCTTCTCGGCAGACCACTTATTGCCGGCCCAACGTGGCCGGACTGGGTCTCCGACTGCTACTGGGAGGAGCAGTCCTCGCCGCGCTCCTGGCCAGCAGCACCTCCGCCGAGGACTCCTCCTTGTCCTCCTCCACGGTGTTGAGGTCGGGGGCTATGTGGAGCGGCTGGAGCGGGAGAGGAGTCGGGGGCTATGTGGCTAGAGGCGGCGTGGCGAGCAGGAGGCGGGCGTGGCGAGCGGGGCACTGCGAGCTGCGGCACGGGCCGCGGCCGCGGCGGCGCGGGAGGAAAGCGGCGTCTCCACGCGAGCAACCTTGTGTGTCCGGTTTTTGGTCTTGCGTTGGGTGCAGCCCCTGTCCGTCTCATGTCCGCTAGGCAGACGAGCCACCCAAACGGAGAAAATGCGGACAAAATCCGTGTCCGTTTGGGTCACTGTGTTGGAGTTGCTCTTAAAGTGACAGTAAACTTGGCCGCTTCATCTAACTCAAACTTGTTGCATTTTTAGCTCATACGGCCCATATACATACATATCGAGTACGCGCGTGCAACCATGTCTGTCCTTGTCCGAAAAAGTGTTCCCCCCGCTTTATATTATAAAGCAACCAACCAAGCATCCAACACAAGAGTACAAGTACCAATCAAGTCATCAAGTCATGCTGGGGGCACAATGGAACAAGCCCCAAAAAGAAGAAAAAGAGAGCTAATCCGGCTCGGGTGGGGGTGGCGGTGGAGGTGGTGCTGGCGAGAAGGCTGCTGCCGAGGATCGAAGGCCTGCAATGATGTTGTCAAGGATGTCCCGATCGTGCCGCTTGCTAAGCGGTCTCCAGAGCTGTAAGAAGCCACACATTTTATAGATAGTGTCAGTCGCACGGTTGGAATCACACGCTCGATGACAAGCTTATTGCGGATACACCACAGGGTCCAAACCAGGGTCCCCAAAGCCACCAAAGTGGCGGCTTTCCGGGGGCTAGGGAGCCTAAAGGCCTCCCCAAACAGGTTCGGGAGGTTATCGTGGCACTAGTTGCCACCCACGACCTCCCGGAAGCAACTCCATAGGAATTGAGCTGCACGGCAACGGAAGAAAATGTGGTTGCAATCTTCCGGCACCAAACAAAGGGGGCAGAGGCCATCCCCAGGACCGCTACGCTTGCGGACCTCCGTGCCCGAGGGTAGCCGGCCTCGAACCCACTGCCATAGGAATATGCGGATCTTCAGGGGGAGTTTGATTTCTGAAGACTTTCTGAAGACTTTGAAAGTGAAGAAATTGGTGTGACCGTGAAGACTTGGTATTCATTCGAGGAACATGAAACGTGAAGACTTTTGTTTTTGTAGTTTCATTTTCTCTTTCTTGAGTCATAGGAAACACCATACTGTTAAAGGGGGTCGAGGAAATACTAAGGAAAAATTTCCATGTGATGCTCAACTCAAAATCCTACACCTACCAATCCCTTCGAGTGAAGCCATTGGAAATCTCATATAGTTCAGTAATATTCTTCAGTGAAAGAGACGAAGTTCTTCTGGTCTCTGAGGAATTTGTTCTAACTGAGGAGTTAGGAATTCGCCAGTGCGGATTGCCTACACAGTGAGGAACATGATAGCCCTGAGGAATTTGAGCCTCAAATTTCCGACCGTTGTTGTGCCTTGTGCCAGCTGTCCCAAAATATCTACCCACCTAACAGTCATATCATTGAAGGGCATTTATTTCTTATCATGTCGGGCTGCTCCCTAGGCTATAAATAGCCGCCCCCTACAACCACTAGCTGGTTGGCTGCTCCGAGAGAAACTGACACTTGTCATTTCAGAGCATCCCATCCTCCGAGGACTTTGAGCAAAAATCATCGAGTGAGGAAAACCCAAACCCAAACACCTACAAACCCAAAGTGGTTGAGCATCACTGAAGAGATTGATCCTGCATGGATCCGACACTTGTTACCTTTGAAGATTGTGCTTCTTCCAGACGGTTAGGCGTCATGGTCTAGAGAATCCAAGAGGAATTGTGGATCGCCGAGTGACCGAGTTTGTGAAGGTTCGGAAGTCACCTGAAGACTTACCACGAGTGATTGGGCGAGGTCTGTGTGACCTTAGCTAAAGGAGAATACGGTGAGGACTGTGTGTCCGGGACTGTGTGTCCTCAGGTTTAAATACCTAGCCGCTCCAACCAGACGTACAACTGAGACATCAGTTGGAACTGGTCTACCAAATCATTGTCTTCACCAAGCTTACTGGTTCTATTTCCTCAACTCTTTCATTTCCTCATAACTGTGTTGTGCACTTGTTCATATCTGTGTTTGAAGACTTTGACTGAAGACTTTCTCAATTTCCTCAGTTCAATTTCTTCAGTCTGTTTGTCTTCATCCTGTGTTTACGCTTTCTGTACTATGTGCTTGTCTTCATTTCATCATGATGACCATGCTTGTGTTCTGCTATGTACTTTTGAGTACTTATTCCGCTGCAAGTAGTTCTTCGTTAAGGAATTTCCTCACCTGCAAATTCCTCAGTAAAGAATTCATAAAAATCGCCTATTCACCCCCCTCTAGTCGATATAATGCACTTTCAATTGGTATCAGAGCAAGGTACTCCCTTGTTCTGTGTGATTTTGGTTTAACCGCCTGGAGTTTTAGTAATGTCGACCGCAGGTATGATCAAGGTCTCTGCTGGGTGTCCTACCTTCGATGGGACGGCCTACCCCTACTGGAAAAATAAGATGCGAATGCATCTTGAGGCAATTGATAACGATCTCTGGTATGTTGTGGAAAATGGTGTTCCCTCAGTCACACCTTCTCTGAATGCTACTGATGTGAAGAGATTCAAGCAACTCGATTCTCAAGTGAAGAATATCATTTGTGGCCATCTGAGCAAAGGACAGTATGGACGAGTGAGTGCTTTGGAAACTGCTAAGCTTATCTGGGATAGGCTGTCCAAAGTCAATGAAGGAGTCTCAACACAGCGTGACTCTCGAGTTGATGTTCTTCGCAATCTCTTCAACCGCTTCAAAAGACTTGACAATGAAAATGTTCAGCAAACCTTCGATCGCCTCACTGACATCTCAAATGAGCTTCAAGCACTTGGTGCCACTGACATCACCGACCATGAGGTGGTGAAGAAATTGTTGAAATCGCTTGATTCCTCATTTGATACTCTGGCATTGATGATACAAGAATGTGCTGATTACAAGTCACTTGATCCCGCTGATATCCTCGAGAGGCTAAATACTCATGAGTTCCAGCTTGCTGAGAAGAGAGATCTCTATGGTTCAAGCTATGGCAGATCACGTGCCCTGAAGGCCAAAGTCGTCTCTGAATCTGAAGGTGAAGAATATGGTTGTAGCCTTGGTGATCCTGAAGAACTAAGCCAGGAGCTAGCACTACTCGTTAAGAAATTCCAAAGGTTCTCAAGACGTGGTCGCTTTGGAAAATCTTCAAGGAGCAATGATTCCTCATCCAGTGACTACAAGAAGAGGCTATGCCACAAAAGCAAGAAGCCTGGTCACTACATTCAAGATTGTCCTCAGTGGGAAAAGGAATCAAAGAAGAAGAAATACAAGGATTACAGTTCTGATGACGCGAAGAAGAAGAAGAAATCGTCAAAATCTTCATCATCAAAATCCTCGAAGTCTTCATCTCACAAGAAGAGCAGCTCCAAGAAGGCCCGGGCATTCATTGGCAAGGAAATGGACTCTGAGGCTGAATCTGAGGAACATGAGGAAGAGGAGGCATATGAGGAGCCCGAGTCTGGTGTGGCGAGTCTAGCTCTCGCTACCGCATTCGTCAGCAAGTCTATCTTCAACCCTGAAGAAAATGGCTTCACCAACAAGGCTGATGAAGGCAATGATGACTATGCTCCCACCTATTGCTTCATGGCAAAGGGTGCCAAGGTACTCAAATATACCTCCTCTGAATCAAGTGAGAATGAATCTGATGAAAACCTCAAGCCCAACTATTCTAAACTTGCTAAGATTGCTGTGAAACAACAAAAGGCTTTTGAAAAGGTTCAAAGCATGCTAGATAAAAGTGATGATATGTTGGGTGAAGAAATGGATCGCACTAAAACCTTGACTGGAAATCTTCAGAGACTTCAGTCTAGGTTTGACAATCTTCAAGGTCATCATAACACTCTCTTATCTGATCATGAGAAGCTTTCTTATGAATTTCTTCAAAGAAAGCAAGATCTTGAAAATCTAAGAGTGAGTTATGAAGATCTTCTGAAGGAGCGCGATTCATTACTTGCTCAACAAATCAGCGCTTCTCAGGAAGAATTTGTTCCTCCATGCTTGAAATGCATTGAACGTGAATCTGCTAATTCTTCACCTGAATGTTCAAATGCATCTAATGCTACAAATTCTTCAACTGTCTCTGCTATCACTAATTCCTCATCTGAGGACATTGCTAGTATCACTGATGATGCAGGGCTGAAGGAATTGTACATGACATGCATGTACAAAAGCCTCAAAGGGAATCAGACTCTTTGTGATGTGCTTAAAAAGTAGATCCTCAACAGGAACCCTAGGAAAGAGGGTATTGCCTTTGAGAGGAAACTTAATGCTGATGGTACATATTGGAAGCCTGAGCAGTACCCCAAAACCTCATGGGTTGCTGCAAAGGGACCTCCAGTTGATCCATCCAATTTATCCGGCTTTACATGTGAATCTCCTCATTCTTCTGATGAGTCATTTGACTCCAACTATAAACTATTCAAAAATCAGAATGGTGAAGTATTTGCTAGATATGTTGGCACTAATTGCAGGAACGGTTCCCCTATGAAGAAAATCTGGGTTCCCAAAAGGTGCCTTGAAAGTCTTCAGGTGAATGTCCTCATGACACCACCTGTAAAGAATAGGAACCCCAGATCAAATTCTTCATATGGACCAAATTCTTCATATGGATCCAAGTCCTCATACGGACCAAATTCCTCACGTGGATCAAATTCCTCAAAAGGATCAAAGTCCTCATATGAATATCATCGTGCTAACAACTCTGTTTCGCATGGAAGAGATAAGGGCTATGAATATGAGAATTATTCTTCCAACCATTATGCTCATAAGTCCTCGAAGAATTTCTCTGCTTATTCATATGCTTATCCTAACTTCTCTTATGTGAAACGAAATGGGCTGGCTTCTATGCCACCTTTCTCGTATGGAGCTCGCAGAGTGATGAACTGTTTGCCACCCCTTCAGATGTGGGTGGTGAAGAAAAAGAACTAATCTCTTCTGCAGGGTCAGGTCTCCAGACGTGCTCAAACGTCTGAAGAATTTGCTGGAGACCTGAAAAGTGCCTGAAAGGACGCAGGCTAATCATGAAGAAATGAACTCTCATTTCTCACGTCCTCATATTGCTTTATCTGTTCTATTACTTGATGAAATTGATCTGATGAATTGTGATGTCATATTCTTCACTCATGAAGTATATGAGTTCGTAAGCTGCACTGATTCATCTGCAGGAGGATCAACCCAAAGCCACTGAGTGGGTCCTCGATAGTGGATGTACAAATCACATGACTGGTGACAAGAATCTATTGATGGATGCTCCCTTATCTCCATCGCATCTGAAGCATATCATCTTCGCTGACAAAGGCAAAAGTCAGGTATTGGGTCTAGGTAAGGTTGCGATCTCAAAGGATCGACACATGGACAAAGTCATGCTTGTCGAGTCCTTAGGATACAACCTCATGTATGTCTCAATGCTTTGTGATCTTGATATGGTTGTTGTCTTTGGCAAGTATCATTGTGTTGTGATCATGGAAGCTGACAATTCCAAAGTCTTCGAAGGCTTTAGGAGAGGAGACTTGTATATTGTTGATTTCTCTACAGGACCACAACGAGCCGTATGCCTACTTGCAAAAGCTTCAGAAGGCTGGCTATGGCATCGACGACTTGGTCATGCAGGCATGAGGAATTTGCACACGCTTGCGAAGAAGAAGCATGACATTGGCATTGAGAATGTCAAATTCCTCAAGGATCACTTATGCAGAGCCTGTGAAGCTGGAAAGATGACCAAGGCTAAGCATCCAGCAAAGACAATCATGACTACCACTCGCCCATTTGAATTGCTTCATATGGATCTCTTCGGTCCTAACCATTATTCTGCAGTTTTAAATGATGCATCTCAATATGGCTTTGTTATTGTTGATGATTACTCTCGATACACATGGGTACACATTGTTACTTACAAACATGAAGTGCAGGAAGTCTTCAAACGATTTTCCTCGAGGGCTTCAACCAACTTTGGTGTGAAGATCAAGCACATCAAAAGTGACAATGGAACTGAGTTCAAGAATTCTGGTCTTGATGACTATCTTGATGAACTTGGTATTACTCATGAGTTAGCTGCTCCTTATACTCCTCAGCAGAATGGCGTTGTCGAGCGCAAGAACATGACTCTTGCTGAGATCGCTCGCACTATGCTTGATGAATATAAAATGCCTTGTCGTTTCTGGATTGATGCAACTGATACTGCGTGCCACATCATCAACAGAGTATATCTTCACAAATTCTTCAAGAAGACTGCCTATGAACTCCTCACTGACAAAAAACCCAATGTGAGTTATTTCAAAGTCGTCGGTGCTAAATGTTGGATTAGAGATCCTCATCACAACTCAAAATTTTCACCGAAAGCGCATGAAGGTTTTATGCTTGGTTACGGACATGACTCGCACACCTACAGAGTCTTCAACAACGTTCTTCACAAGGTTGTTGAAACTATAGATGTGCGGTTCGAGGAAACTAATGGCTCGCAAAGAGAGCACCTACCTTCTATGATAGATGAACCATCACCTGAGGAATCTATCAAGTTCAAGGCTACTGAGGATGTCATTCCGACCGAAGAATCTGCTGAAGAATTCATTCCAGAACGTGAAGAACGTCGAGCTAATGCACCTAAAGAAAATGCTGAAGAAAATGGTGCTGAAGAAAATGTTGATCAAATTCCTCGACGACAACCAGCTCATCCTCGCGTTGCAAAAGAAGTGCAAGTTATAAAGATCATCGATGACATTGAAGCACCAGGTCCTCTCACACGCTCAAGAGCTTCACATTTATCTAACTTTTGTGGGCACTTTGCTTTTGTCTGTATCACAGAGCCCACTAAGATAGATGAAGCATTTATGGAGCCTGAGTGGATTCAAGCTATGCAAGAAGAATTACATCAATTCGAGCTCAACAACGTCTGGGAACTGGTCAAACATCCAGATCCTCGCAAGCACAATGTCATTGGCACAAAGTGGATCTACCGCAACAAGCAAGATGAAAATGGCCTTGTGGTAAGGAATAAGGCACGACTTGTAGCTCAAGGCTACACACAGGTTGAAGGAATTGATTTCGATGAAACTTTTGCACCTGTTGCTAGACTTGAGGCTATTCGCATATTACTTGCTTATGCTAACCATCATGATATCACTTTATATCAAATGGATGTGAAAAGTGCATTCCTCAATGGTAAGCTTAAGGAAGAAGTATATGTGCTCAACCCCCAGGTTTTGAAGATCCAAAGAATCCAGACAAAGTCTTCAGACTCAATAAGGCCCTCTATGGCCTCAAGCAGGCCCCTCGGGCATGGTATTATACTTTGAAGGAAATCCTCATGAAGAAAGGCTTCAAACCCGGTTCACTCGACCCTACTCTTTTTACTAAATCTTATGATGGTGAACTGTTTGTGTGCCAAATATATGTTGATGATATTATCTTTGGCTGTACTGACCAACGTTATAGTGATGAATTTGCCTATATGATGAGTGAAGAATATCAAATGTCTATGATGGGAGAATTGAAATTCTTCTTAGGTCTTCAAATTCGTCAACAACGCAATGGCATATTCATATCTTAGGAGAAATACCTCAAGGATGTACTAAGGAAATTCGGCATGCAAGATTGCAAAGGCATCAAAATTCCTATGCCCACAAATGGCCATCTGTGCACTGATGAAAATGGTATTGACTTTGATCATAAGGTATAACGCTCCATGATTGGTTCTTTATTGTACTTATGTGCATCTAGGCCAGATATAATGCTTAGTGTTTGCATGTGTGCCCGATTTCAAGCTACACCGAAGGAATCACACCATAAGGTTGTGAAACATATTCTTCGATATCTAGCTCACACACCAACACTTGGATTATGGTACCCCAAGGGCTCGGCTTTTGATCTCATTGGATATTCAGACTCTGACTATGCTGGTGATCGTGTGGACCGCAAGTCAACATCTGGTACATGTCATTTCCTCGGACGATCTTTGGTCTGTTGGTCCTCGAAGAAACAGAATTGCGTATCACTGTCTACTACTGAAGCTGAGTACATTGCTGCTGGTTCTTGCTGTGCTCAATTGTTGTGGATGAAGCAAACTCTCAAGGACTACGGCGTCAACATGAAGAATGTGCCTCTCTTCTATGGCAATGAGAGTGCCATCAAGATTGCTCACAACCCAGTTCAGCACTCGAAGACAAAGCACATTCAGATTCGTCATCATTTTCTTCGCGATCATGTGTTGAAGGGCGACATTTCTATTGAGCATGTGAAGACTGAAGAACAGCTAGCCGATATCTTCACAAAGCCCTTGGATGAGAAGAGATTTAGCAAGTTGCGGTGTGAGCTAAATATCTTAGAATCTTCGAATGTTCTTTGAATAGGACACTCATCCTAACACTTATGCATAAATTGATGACTTAGATGTGCAACACATGAAGAAAAGTTTTTCTTCAATCAATGAAGAATAACACTCTAAATGTGAAGAAATTAACGAAGAATTTGATTCTCAGAACCCTACGACAACTGTACGCTGTGTCTGAAATCATCATTCTTATACGGTGGGTCACGCCACCACCAAAGTTGAAAATCTTCAATTTGAGTTTTTCCTCAGTTTTGAAATTCCTCAGTTGTTCATTTTCTTCAACTTTGCATTGTCTTCACCTTTTCCGTCGTTTTTCTTCATTGTCTATATATATATATATATATATATATATATATAGATATATATATATATATAGATAGATAGATAGATATATATATATATATATATATATATATATATAACAAATGTTTCCTACAAGCAGTGTTAGTTACCACCACTTCGTTTTGTATGTTGTATGTAGTATCTGTCGAAACCGAGATATGTACGTGTAGTATGTAGTATATAACAATGATTAGCTAGTATATATACTAAGTTTTAGGTAGTATGTACCATTTTTTGAGTATGCTCTTTTTTATGTACAAATATGTACGTATTTCACAAATATAACAAAAACTATGGGCTCATATGCAATTTTTTCATGTAACTTGCTTTGAAATATCTTAGATATAGTACATGAACATATTTAAAATAATAGAATAGTATATATAGTACCACATGGTAGTATATGAGACATGTGTGGTAACTACCACCGGGTGGTAGGATGGATTTTCCCTATATATATATATGAGTTTATGTCCTCTACAGCATTCACTTATTGCTATTTCTTCAAGCTGTTTTTTTTCTGCTACGTGAATGTGATCGGACCCTTCCCCCTCTATGCTAAACTCAACCCATTCTATTCACAAATTCTTCATGTGTGTTCTATTTGAAACTCGTTCAAAATCTTCACTTTGTCCTTGTCAGCTGAAGAATTTGTGAACGTAATGTTAAAACTTATCTTATCCAAATTCTCGGTTTTGCAGCTCAAATCGTTCCGCATCCTACGATAATACTTATCTATTCACCCACGATTTCACACGATCTCCACTTCTCAGTACGTGGGTGACACATGTCAAGCGAATGAGAAGGGTCAGGGGCACGTTCGTCCAATTTCTTCGGGCGGACAGTTTTTCACCGTGGCTATAAATACCCCTCCCCTTCCTCACTTCTCTTTTACTCTGCTCGATCTCACTCCCGCTCGAGTTTCTCAAACCCTACCGCCGCCGCTACTTCATCGTCACCGGTGAGGAAGAGGTTCACTGCCTCAACCTCGTCGCCGTCGTACTCGCGCCGGTCGCGGATTTCTTCACTCCGCCGCCGCCGTAGCTGTCTTCCTCAACCAAGTTAGGGCGTGGAAAATCTGCACTGACGAACTTCACATCTCCACTTCCTAGTTCGTCTGTTCTTCGTCCAGGGTAATTAAAAGTTACTTTTACTGCCCTCCTTGATTCAAATGATTTCTACAAAATCCTCAAAGGTGTTTTTCTTCAAATCTTCACACACTGAACACCTCACATGTCATCTGTTCTTGATTCATTTCTCTAAGTTATATTTTTCTTCAAGATTCCTCAATAGTGTGGATTTCTGATCTGTACAACTCTGGAACCTAAGACAAAGAACGCTTAGTGAAATTCTTCAAGACTCATCTGGTCAAATTCCTCAAACTTGTTCTTTTTACAAAACCTTCTGAGAACGCATATGACCTCTCCAAATTCCTCGCAACTATACTCTGTTCACAGGTACTCATGTCCGCTGCTGAATCACTAGGTTCTCATCAACTTAACTCATTTGCAGCGTTCCTCGAAGAAAAGTTGCATACTTCTTCAGAGAATTCCATTGTTCAAATTCCTCATCTGAAGAAAATGGCTGATGGAAAGAAGCCACAAAAGGGAGGAAAGAGGCCTGAGATTAACACTGCTTTTGAAATCCCTGATGACATATATGCGAATTACTGCACTCCTGATGAGGCCAAGTTTGGAAAAGAGGACAAAAATCAGCGCAAGGTGCGCATACAGAGGATAGAAAGGAGATGGGCAAGGGAGTGGAGGGAGTACAGGTATGTAACTCCCAAGTACATGAAGAAATTCGCACTCAATCCTCCATGCCCAAGACCTCCATTGGTACCTGGCCAAGAAGCAGATCCCACTAGCCTCAAGCGCGGTGAGGATTATCATGGTGAATGGGCCAAGCGCCAGGCCAAGTTGGCTAGACAAGCCAGAGAAGTAGTGAGGAAATTCAACGAAGACTCTGCTGCTGCCACTGCTGAGGCCTCTGCTAGCAAGCCGAAGAAGGCCATGGCAAAGAAGCCTACGCATAAGCCAAGTGCTTCACCTTCAATGCCCTCAAGGCCAAGTTCCTCAGCAATGCCCTCACGGCCAGATTCCTCAAAGCCCTCACGGCCAACTCCTCAAACTGCTCCTCCAAAGTACTCAGCTCATCCGCCAAAGTCTTCGGCTGCTCCAACCAAATCCTTTGCACCAGTGCATCTCGCCACGTGCCAAAGGACTACTGGCATATCTATTGCCCCAGGAGCCTCTGCAAGTTCCTCAGCTACTCCAAGTTCCTCGGCTAGCCCCTCTCTGCTGAAGAAAAAGGTCGCTGTTGGACGAGGTCCTCGACCAAGTCCTCACAAGAAGCAGGTCGCCTTCCAAGTGCCCTCTGATGATGATGAGGCTGATGATGAAGAACTAGCCGAAATCATCAGATACAGACAAGTCAAGGCCGCTAGAGCCAAAGGAAGCAATGTGCCACTGCTTTTGGATCCGAAGCTAATCCTAGACTTCATCGATCTCTGGCACAAGGATCCCAACACACCTTTACCTGAGATGAATCTCACACCTGGTCAAAGTCATGTTCTGACTGCCTTCATTGAAGAATAGAAATGGAAATTTGAGAAGGCAAGGCAGCTGAAGAAAGCTCAGTACAGGAAGAAGCGCTTCCTGAAGAAAAACGTTGTCTCTATGACAACTGAAGAACTAGTGAAGATCCGAGCTGAAATCAAAGGTCTCAGCGATGACTTCAATGCTTACTATGCTGATTGGCAAGGAGCCAAGGTCAGGTTTGCAAAACTGACTGAGAAATTCACTTCAAAGGTTGCAACTCCATCGCAACCAGAAATTCCTCAAGCCGAAGCATCTGCTCAACCAACAGAAGAGCACGCCAGCACCGCTGATGAAAATCAGGCTGCTGAAGAAAATGTGAGTTCTGATAACCCACAAGTATAGGGGATCGCAACAGTTTTCAAGGGTAGAGTATTCAACCCAAATTTATTGATTCGACACAAGGGGAGCCAAAGAATATTCTCAAGTATTAGCAGTTGAGTTGTCAATTCAACCACACTTGGATAACTTAGTATCTGCAGCAAAGTATCTAGTAGCAAAGTAATATGGAAGTAACGGCAACGGTAGCAAAAGCAATATTTTTGGGTTTTGTAGTGATTGTAACAGTAGCAACGGAAAAGTAAATAAGCGGAGAACAATATGTGAAAAGCTCGTACGCATTGGATCGGTGATGGAGAATTATGCCGGATGCGGTTCATCATGTAACAATCATAACATAGGGTGACACAGAACTAGCTCCAATTCATCAATATAATGTAGGCATGTATTCCGAATATAGTCATACATGCTTATGGGAAAAAACTTGCATGACATCTTTTGTCCTACCCTCCCGTGGCAGCGGGATCCTAATGGAAACTAAGGGATATTAAGGCCTCCTTTTAATAGAGTACCGGACCAAAGCATTAACACTTAGTGAATACATGAACTCCTCAAACTACGGTCATCACCGGGATTGGTCCCGATTATTGTCACTTCGGGGTTGCCGGATCATAACACATAGTAGGTGACTATAGACTTGCAAGATAGGATCAAGAACTCACATATATTCATGAAAACATAATAGGTTCAGATATGAAATCATGGCACTCGGGCCCTAGTGACAAGCATTAAGCATAGCAAAGTCATAGCAACATCAATCTCAGAACATAGTGGATACTAGGGATCAAACCCTAACAAAACCAACTCGATTACATGATAAATCTCATCCAACCCATCACCCTCCAGCAAGCCTACGATGGAATTACTCACGCACGGCGGTAAGCATCTTGAAATTGGTGATGGAGGAAGGTTGATGATGACGACGGCGACGGATTCCCCTCTCCGGAGCCCCGAACGGACTCCAGATTAGCCCTCCCAAGAGGTTTTAGGGCTTGGCGGCGGCTCCGTATTGTAAAACGCGATGTATCCTTCTGTCTGATTTTTTTCTCCCCGAACACGAATATATGGAGTTGGAGTTGAGGTCGGTGGAGCGTCAGGGGGCCCACGAGGCAGGGGGCGCCCCCCCACCCTCGTGGACAGGTGGAGGCCCCCTTGACGTGGATTCTTCTTCCAGTATTTTTATTATTTTCCAAAAATAAGTTCCGTGGAGTTTCAGGTCATTCCGAGAACTTTTGTTTCTACACATAAATAACACCATGGAAAGTCTGCTGAAAACAGCGTCAGTCTGGGTTAGTTCCATTCAAATCATGCAAGTTAGAGTCCAAAACAAGGGCAAAAGTGTTTGGAAAAGTAGATATGACGGAGACGTGTCAACTCCCCCAAGCTTAAACCTTTGCTTGTCCTCAAGCAATTCAGTTGATAAACTGAAAGTGATAAAGAAAAACTTTTAGAAACTCTGTTTGCTCTTGTTGTTGTAAATATGTAAAACCAGCATTCAAGTTTTCAGCAAAGATTATGACTAACCATATTCACAATAACATTTAGGTCTCATGTTTACTCATATCAATGGCATAATCAACTAGCGAGCGATAATAATAAATCTCGGATGACAACACTTTCTCAAAACAATCATGATATGATATAACAAGATGGTATCTCGCTAGCCCTTTCTGAGACCGCAAAACATAAATGCAGAGCACCTTTAAAGATCAAGGACTGACTAGACATTGTAATTCATGGTAAAAGAGATCCAGTCATAGTCATACCCAATATAAATTAATAGTAATGAATGCAAATGACAGCAGCACTCTCCAGCTAGAGCTTTTGATAAGAGGGTGATGACTCAACATAAAAGTAAATAGATAGACCCTTCGCAGAGGGAAGCAGGGATTTGTAGAGGTGCCAGAGCTCGATTTTGAAATAGAGATAAATAATAATTTGAGCGGCATACTTTCATTGTCAACATAACAATCGAGAGATGGCGATATCTTCCATGCTACACACATTATAGGCGGTCCCCAAACAGAATGGTAAAGTTTATACTCCCCCTCCACCAACAAGCATCAATCCATGGCTTGCTCGAAACAACGAGTGCCTCCAACTAACAACAGTCCCAGGGGGAGTTTTGTTTGCAATTATTTTGATTTGGTTTGCATAAAGCATGGGACTGGGCATCCCGGTGACCAGCCATTTTCTCGTGAGTGAGGAGCGGAGTCCACTCCTCTTGAGAATAACCCGCCTAACATGGAAGATAAGGACATACATGAGCTATTCGAGCATACAAACAGAATTTCATTTGAAGGTTTAGAGTTTGGCACATACAAATTTACTTGGAACGGCAGGTAGATACCGCATATAGGAAGGTATAGTGGACTCATATGGCATAACTTTGGGGTTTAAGGAATTGGATGCACAAGCAGTATTCCCGCTTAGTACAAGTGAAGGCTAGCAAAAGACTGGGAAGCAACCAACTAGAGAGCGACAACAGTCATGAACATGCATTAAAATTAATAAACATTGAGTGCAAGCATGAGTAGGATATAATCCACCATGAACATAAATATCGTGAAGGCTATGTTGATTTGTTTCAACTACATGTGTGAACATGTGCCAAGTCGAGTCACTTAAATCATTCAAAGGAGGATACCACCCCATCATACCACATCATAACCATTTTAATAGCATGTTGGCACGCAAGGTAAACCATTATAACTCATAGCTAATCAAGCATGGCACGAGCAACTATAATCTCTAATTGTCATTGCAAACATATTTATTCATAATAGGCTAAATCAGGAACGATGAACTAATCATATTTACAAAAACAAGAGAGGTCGAATTCATACTAGCTTCTCTCATCTCAATCAGTCCACCATATATCGTCATAATTTCCTTTCACTTGCACGACCGAACGATGTGAATAATAATGATAGTGCACATGCATTGGACTAAGCTGGAATCTGCGAGCATTCAATAAACAGGAGAAGACAAGGCAATATGGGCTCTTGGTTAATTCAACAATAATGCATATAAGAGCCACTTCAACAATTTCATTATGTTCTTCTCCTATCGACCCCCAAAGAAAAGAAAAGAAATAAAATTATTTACACGGGAAAGCTCCCAACAAGCAAAAGAAGAACAGGAAATCTTTTTGGTTTTCTTTTTAATTATTACTACTACAGCAAGAAAAGTAAACTAGCTAAAGCTATTACTAATTTTTTTTGGTTTTTTCTTAAGATTTAACAAACACACAAGAAGAAAGCAAGAAAAATAAAATAAACTAGCATCGATAGTACAATGAAAGAGTATGAGCACCGACAACTAGCAATGAGTGTGTGAACATGAATGTAATGTCGGTGAGAAATACGTACTCCCCCAAGCTTAGGCTTTTGGCCTAAGTTGGTTTATGGCCACGGATGGCCTGGCGGATATCCATAGTTGTAACCGGGGTCGTACTGAGATGAAGAAGACTCTGATTGCCACTGGTTGGCAATCATTTCCGGATCCCACTGGTAATTAGATTGTCATCGAGGATCAAATTGTGGTTCCGGCTCCGGCTCTGTGGCTGATGTAGGGTTCCGGTAGGCGTGAATGGCCGCCAGCGGAACGAGATACGGACCTGCAGATAAATCAAACAAGGAAGGAGCAGGCAAGGTAATAGTCTCAGGGTGATGTTTATCAAAGAACAATTTGCATTTAAGCGCCCTGTTGAGGATATAACCATTAGAGTCACCCGCCCAGGAGGGGCCGGGTTACATTATAATGATCATCACGTGAAGCCCAGTACCAAGCTAGAGGATGGCGGATCAATAGTGGGCTTATGACCCGGAGGCGGCTTAAGGCCCGTAGTGATCAACCGCCGTTATGGCAAGACTTGTAATGTAAGGCAAGAGTAGTTAAGAGTCCGAGCCGGATACTGTTATAAGCCGGCCGGGACTCTGAGAGCCGCGGGTCGTCAACCTCTCTATATAAAGGGACGACCCAGCGGCGGTTCAGAACGAGAGATAACAGATCGAGAGCCGGGCATAGCGATTAAGCTCCCTGGTCATCGAAACCCTAGTAATACCACCTCAACTGGACGTAGGCTTTTACCTTCACCGTAAGGGGCCGAACCAGTATAACCCTCGTGTTCCTTGTCCCGTTTAACCCCTTTAAGCTTCCTAGTTGCGATGGCTCCACGACTAAGTCCTTGCACGAGGACATCTGCCGTGACAATTCCACGACAGTTGGCGCCCACCATGGGGCCAGCGCACGGTGGATTTGAGTTCTTGAAGGGCAGCTTCGAAGGGCTCAAGGGATACACTGTGGGCCGGATGACCAAGAGTCATCGCGGCAAGCTCTACATCGACGATGCAAACTGGGGCCCCGACGCCGACTCAATTGAGTACGGGTACCGGGTCCCCTTCGGCGGAATCCATGTCTTCATTGGCAAGATTGGTGAGCCGGGCCCTGAGCCGGACCACTACGCCGATCTCATCGAGACGGCCCAGCGTGCACGACCCGCCCGGGCTCTGCCTGCCTTGAAGCGTGCTTTTGTGGGGTGCGTCCATGGAGGAACCTCAGAAGGATCTGGATCTGGCGATGAGACGGCCGCCCGCTCTGACGGTGAGTCGTCCACGGATGAGTCAAACTCGTTGTATCAACTTCAAGATGGCAGGCTCAGGGGTTGTTCCGGTGGCGACAGTATTCCGGACCCCTTTGAACCGCCGAGCCGGGTCGGAATCTTCATGGCTGGCGCACAACCTGTTCAAAACCCCACCGCCTGGGCAGGAAGCCCTGCGCCCTCGCCGGCTCAGGTGCTGATGGATCTCACAGACAAGATGACGGTCCTGTTAACCGCTATGGTCGCCCCAGCGGATCAAGCGCATCATGACACGGAGGTGGCACAGTTAAAACTCGATCTAGCAAAAGCCAAGGAGGATCTGGCAGCGGAAGGGATCAGGATGGCTGCAGAGAGGGTGGCTCTCGACGCCCAGACTCAGCTGATTCAAGTGCAGTCTTTCCGGCTCACGATGGATCAGAACGCGTCCAATGAGATCATGAGAAGGAGGCATCAAAAGGCTCAATCTCGACTCCCTCCGGTTTACGATTCTTGAAACCTCTTCAACACGCCTGGTGCAGGGCCCAGTAACCCGCCAGATATCACGGCACCCGGAGCTGGAACGCCGATTCAGCCCCAAGTGATGGGGCCTCCCCGGGTGAACACTACCCCGCCTCAGTACGTGCCAATACCACCGGGTCATTATGCCAACCCGTTGGAAAACATGGTCGCCGCGGCGGCGCGACTGGCGGCTCTCCCAATCGATGGCGACTCTCCAACGGCGGTCGAAACCCGCCGGGTCAGAGAGCTCCTTCAGACGACTCTGGCGCAATAGGAGGCATATTCTTATAGCCGGGACAGGATTCATTCAACCCCTCGTCCAGGCCGGAGCCCGAGTTATAGCAGGCACATGGTCTCAGCGACCGGCTCAAGCAATGTCCGACGCCGTGACTTGCCTCCTGGCCACGACCCCGTTCATAACGGGGCCTTTAACGCGGTAGACCAAGACAGAGCACGGCAAGAGGCGGAGCAGGCGGCTCAGTTGACGGCTTACCAGCCACTTCCGGCTTATCCGACGGCTTCCATCGACGCGGGTATACCTACGAGGACCAGAGGTGTTCCTTGTCTGGTGCCGGCTCTCCGTAATGAACGTCTGCCCAAGGATTTCAAGGGGCCTAGGAAGGTACCTAATTACACGGCTGATTTACAACCCGGAGCATGGATCAAGAGTTACGAGATGGCTATGGAGTTGCTGGAGGTCAGTGAAGCGGCAATGGCCAAGTACTTCACCATGATGTTAGATGGGACTGCCCGCACTTGGTTGAAAGGACTGCCACCGAACTCTATCGGGTCTTGGGCTGAACTAAAGGCCCGGTTCATCCAAAACTTCAAAGATACCTGTAGGCAGTCTATGTCAATTGTGGATTTGACTAACTGTAAGCAGCAGGAGGGTGAGTCTACAACCCATTGGGTTCGCCGGGTCAAAGAGATAATACATTCATCTGATAAGATGGATGCCGGCTCTGCTGTTTTAATGTTAGAGTAGAATTGTCGCTTTGCGCCCCTGAAGATGAAGCTCGGGCGGCTCAAGCGTGATTGCAATGATATGGGTACGCTGATGGCGGCTCTGGTTAAGTACGCCGACTCTGATAGTACCAAGGATCCCACGTCGGATGATGAAAGGACAGGGAAGGGAAAACGGAATGGCAATGGCAAGGGCCCCCAGCATAACCCGACGAACCAGGGAGGTAACAAGCGTAAGGCTGATGGCAGTATGGAGTTTGTGGCCAACGCCAGTGCACAGGGTAACAACCACCGACGCAAGGGGAGACCACCTCCCCGCGCCGGCGGGTCAGGCCCGACGCTTGAGCAGTTGTTGAATGAGCCTTGTCCAAGGCATGGCTCTAGGGAAAAGCCGGCCACTCATCTGTGGAAGGACTACGCAATCATGAAGGCCTTTAAAAATTCCAATGCTTTCAATGGCAACAGTGGCCCGGGCGGCGGCTCAACCGCTGGCGGTTTTCATGGCCCGGGCGGCGGTTCAAATTCCAATTCTCAGAATGTTCAAGGGGGCTTTAATCAGCAGTCCGGCCAGGGTCATCAGCAGTAGCAGGGGGGATACCAGACCAATCCAAAGCAGCTCAATGGTGGACAGTATCATGTGTTTACCACCAGTCTGTGTAAGCGAGATCAGAAGCTTCATAAAAGGGTTGTGAATGCTGTTGAGCCGGCGGTTCCACGCTATTTAAGATGGTCCGAGCAGCCTATTGTGTGGAGTAGGGAAGATCACCCTCCCCGGGTTGATAATCCGGGTCACCTGGCCCTGGTGGTGGCTCCTCAGGTGGGGGATATAAATTCACTAAAGTGCTCATGGACGGAGGCAGCAGCATCAACATCCTCTAATATGAGACCTTCCGTCGTATGGGGTTGATTGATAAGAACCTCAGCCAGTCCAATACTGTTTTCCATGGTGTGGTGCCTGGTAAGTCGACATATCCAGTTGGTAAGATTGAGCTGGAAGTGGCTTTTGGAGATGAGTACAACTACAGGGCGGAAAAATTGACCTTTGAGGTGGTTAAGAAAAGAAGTCCGTATCATGCTTTATTTCGGCGGCCGGCTTACGCCAAGTTCATGGCACGGCCGTGTTGCGTGTATTTGCAGCTCAAGATGCCGGGTCACAATGGGACCATCACGGTTCATGGCAGCCGAAAGATAGCCTTGGAGTGTGAGGAAGGTGACGCGGCTTACGCTGAATCTGTTTGTGCGACAGAGGAGTTGAAGTTTTACAAGGATAATGTTGACCCGGCAGACATGACGTCTTTCAAAAGGCCGACCATGGAGCATGAGCCGGCAATAAAATTTAAGTCAGCTGATGAGACTAAACTTGTTGACTTTGTTCCAGGTGACTCATCTCAGCAGTTCAGCATCAGTGCCAATCTGGATCCGAAATAGGAAGGCGCGCTCATCGAGTTCATCCGTGAGAACAGGGACATTTTTGCATGGAAACCTTCTGACATGCCAGGTGTACCTAGAGAACTCGCTGAGCACACTCTCAATATTGATCCGAAATTTAAGCCGGTCAGGCAATTCCTTCGGCGGTTTAATGAGGAGAGGCGGAAAGCCATTGGTGAGGAGGTGGCCCGGCTCTTGGCGGCCGGGTTTATTGTTGAAGTTTTTCATCCAGAATGGTTAGCTAACCCGGTGCTCGTGCTCAAGAAAAACGGCACCTGGCGGATGTGTGTGGACTACACGGATCTAAACAAAGCTTGTCCGGCTGATCCTTTTGCTCTCCCCCGTATTGATCAAATTATTGATGCTACGGTGGGTTGTGAGCGCTTAAGTTTTTTGGATGCTTATTCTGGATACCATCAGATTAAAATGGCAGTTGAGGACCAGGAGAAGACGGCGTTCATCACTCCCTTTGGAGCCTTCTGTTATGTGTCTATGCCTTTTGGGCTCAAGAGTGCACAGGCGACTTACCAGCGTTGTGTGCAGAATTGTCTTCATAACCAGATTGGGCGCAATGTTCATGCCTATGTGGATGATATCGTGGTTAAATCCAGGGAGAAGGAGGCCCTGGTAGATGATCTTAGAGAAACCTTTGATAATCTCCGGGTTTACAAGATGATGCTTAACCCGGCCAAGTGTGTTTTTGGTGTTCCCGCAGGCAAACTCTTGGGTTTTCTGGTTTCTCACAGAGGCATTGAAGCTAACCCGGAAAAGATCTAGGCAATCACCTCTCTGGCTAAGCCGGCGTGCATAAACGACGTCCAGCGTCTGGCGGGCCACATCGCTGCTTTGAGCCGGTTTATAAGTCGTTTGGGTGAAAAGGCCATGCCACTGTACCAGTTGATGAAGAAAACAGATGACTTTGTCTGGAATGATGCTGCTAATGCTGCTTTTGAGGATTTGAAGAGACAGCTGGCTGAGCCCCCAGTTCTTGCTGCTCCGATTGAAAAGGAGCCCTTATTACTGTATGTAGCCGCTAACACACGAGCCGTCAGTGTGGCTGTGGTAGTGGAGCGCACGGAAGAGGGTAAGGAGTATTCAGTTCAGCGGCCGGTTTACTACGTCAGTGAAGTGCTCATTGAGTCCAAACAACGGTATCCACATTGGCAGAAGCTTGTTTACGGGGTGTTCATGGCAAGCAGGAAGCTTAAGCATTATTTCCGGGGTCACCCTATCACTGTGGTTAGTTCTGCTCCCCTAGGAGATATCATCCAAAACAGAGAAGCCACAGGAAGAGTGGCTAAGTGGGCTATAGAGCTTGGGCCTCATGGTCTGAAATATGTGCCACGCACTGCTGTCAAATCTCAAGCATTAGTGGATTTCATCAATGATTGGACAGAGCTGCAGGTGCCTGAAGAGAAACCGGATAATACATACTGGACTATTCACTTCGACGGGTCTAGGCAATTGGAGGGCTCGGGGGCTGGAGTTGTATTAACTTCCCCTCGAGGTGACAAGTTTTGTTATGTGCTACGATTGATGTTTCCCTGTACTAACAATGCGGCTGAGTACGAGGCCTTGCTCCATGGTCTTCGGATGGCTAAGGAGATGAGCTTGAGCCGGGTAAGGTGCTTTGGCGACTCAGATTTAGTGGCTCAACAAGTGTCGGGCAAGTGGTATTCCAAGGACCCTCTCATGGCGGCTTATCGCCGCGAAGTTGATGCCATTGCTGGACACTTTCAGGGTTACCAAGTAGAGCACATAGATCGCAGGAAGAACGAGGCGGCTGATGCATTAAGCCGGCTGGGCTCTCAGCGAAAGCCGGTGCCGCCTAATACTTTCGTGGACATCTTGCATAACCCTTCTGTTAAGTTGCCTACAGAGGAAGACTTGGTTGTCCCTGACCCGGAGGCACAGTTGGTGGCGGCTCTCCACATTACCCCAGACTGGACAGTACCATACTTGGCTTACATGACCCGGGGAGAATTGCCTGAGGATGAAACTTTGGCCAGACAAATAACCCGGCGGTCTAAGTCAATGATAATTATCAATGGTGAGCTGCATCGTCGCAGTGTCACTGGAACTTTCCAGCGTTGTGTTTCCCCTGAGGAAGGTCAAGAAATTTTACGTGAAATTCACGAGGGGGATTGTGGCCATCATGCCGGCTCAAAGTCCCTTGTGGCCAAGGATTTTCGTCATGGTTTTTATTGGCTGGCGGCTCATGCTGATGCAGAGGATTTGGTCAGTAAATGTGACGGTTGTCAGAGGTTCTCGCGACGGGCTCATGTGCCGGCTCAAGAATTGAGGATGATTCCAATCGCTTGGCCGTTTGCGGTCTGGGGGCTTGATATGGTTGGGCCTTTTAAAAGATCCAAGGATAAGAAGACCCACCTCTTGGTGGCGGTCGACAAGTTTACAAAGTGGGTTGAGGCAGAGCCAGTTAGTAAGTGTGACGCAGCCACAGCGGTTCAGTTCATGAAGAGGGTGATATTTCGCTTTGGTTTTCCACACAGCATTATAACTGACAATGGTACCAATCTGTCTAAAGGTGCCATGGAGGAGTTTTGTCAACGAGAGCATATTCGGCTTGATGTTTCATCAGTGGCTCACCCTCAATCCAATGGTCAAGCTGAGAGAGCCAATCAGGAAATCTTGAAGGGCATCAAGCCCCGGCTTTTGGTCCCTTTGCAACGGACGCCGGGTTGTTGGGTGGAGGAGTTACCCTCCGTGTTATGGAGCATCAATACTACTCCTAACAGGTCTATGGGTTACACGCCTTTCTTCATGGTTTATGGAGCGGAGGCGGTTCTCCCTAGCGACATTCGTCATGACTCGCCTCGAGTGGCGGCTTATGTTGAGGCGGATAATGAGCGGGCGCGCCAAGATGCTCTTGACTTGTTGGATGAACAGCGTGATGTGGCAGCGGCTCGCTCGGCGATTTACCAACAAGACCTGCGCCGCTATCACAGCCGCCGGGTTAAGTCCAGAGTCTTCCAGGAAGGTGATCTGGTGCTCCGGCTCATCCAAGATCAAACAGATGCACACAAGTTGTCCCCGCCTTGGGAAGGGCCCTTTGTGGTCAGCAAAAACTTGCACAACGGGTCATACTACCTTATCGATGTTCGGGAGCACAAAGATTCACGTAAATCGGAGGAAGAGACCCGTCGGCCGTGGAACATAGCTCAGCTTCGGCCTTATTACACTTGAGCCACCGGCTCTCATAATGTACAGCCATGTATATATTATGATAAATAATAAAGCAGGACCTCTGTCCTTTTCTCCTCCAAAGGCAAATGTGTTATTGTTATTTCTATTACAACATTACATGGTCACTTGGAGGATTGACCTGGCTTACGATCGTATTCGAATCTCGCCGTTAACAATATGATCACTTGGGGGCTTCCTGTTCAAACATAGGTCGTATTCGAACCAAAGAGAACATAGCTGTCGATACCCACTTGATTGGCAAATTGCCGAGCACATTGGGGAGTTTTTCTTGATCATATTTGAATCATAGCTCAACCCCCTTTGGGAACCGACGTGGATCGTATTCGAATCAGCGTCGTTAAACAACTCTCAAGGTCATTTGGGGGCTTCTTGTTCAAACATAGGTCGTATTCAAACCAAAGAGAACATAGCTGTCGGTACCCTCTTGATCGGCAACGCCAAAGCCACTGGGGGCTATATGATCGCATTCGAATCTAGCTTAACCCCTTTGGGACGGTTCTCTGGTCGTATTCGAATCAGAAGCCCCTAAGTTTCGATCTTCCTTCAGGCTGGGGTATCCAAGAGCGATGTCGGCCGGGTCTAGTTCCGGGAGAAACGCCTTGGCCCGGCTCAGAGCAGCTATAGCTCCGGCTCCTGCAGAAGCCCGTCTCAGCTCTTGGAAGCGCTGAGGAAGAACGGCAAGCCGCCTGAGTATGTCTGCCAGGTGAGTGGGAACCTCATTGGACAGAGCCACAATGGCTAAAGCACGCTGTGACCCGGTGTAGAGTTGCTCCACCAAGGTGTAAACAGCCTTCAGTTTGGTCAGCATGTTCTGATTAAGATTGGAGCTTCTGGGACTTGCATAATAACGTCAGGTGAGCTGATGGCAACGGTGGGACTTATGAGACATGAAGAATGTGAACTTATTAAGGGCTTACAGAATAGCTTACCGAAGATTGCGGAGACCATCTGTGACACATGGTGTTTTAAGCCGGAAAGTTCGGCGGTTCTCTCAGTCAGAGCAGCCTCCGCTTGTTCGGCCCGGCTGAGCAAGGCAGTCTTCAGCTCGGCCCAAGTCTTTCTTTCTGTTTCAAATTTCTTCTTCAGTTTTTCTTGTGCAGCAACACTGAACTCAAATTTGGCATTGGCCTTCCGGGTCTCAGTTTCCTGAGTCTTCAGGCGGTTCTTCAGCTCAGAGATTTCAGATTCAAATTTCTTGCAGGCAGCCTGTACAATTCCGGGTTATAGTTTGAGTAATTATCATGCAACATTAAAGTCCCAAGCACTTTGCAAGCAAAGACACTTGGCACTTGGGGGCTAATGTATGCTGAAAGATTCTATTTATAATTGCCGGTTCATGAAGGTAAGCCGGAAGTTAAGTCTACAACATATTCTATCATAAGTAATAGACTTGGGGGCTAGCATGGTAAGGATGACTATGGAGTAAGCAAGAGAGTTGTACCTCAGATTTTTGTTGTATCTGCTTCACCATGTCAATCTCCAGGTCCCGGCTGTTGTGCACTTGACCAATGTAACCAGAAACAATGTCTCCAATGCTCAAGTTAGCATAGTCAGTGATATCCAGTCTGGCGCTGCGGCGCTCCAGCAGTTCTTCTTTGGCAGAGCATCTGGCCAGCACAGTGGGTCTTCCCGGCTCAACATATTCGGTCCGGGTAATCACCACATCCGGGTCATCGGCCGGTTGAGCTGAGCTGGGAATCTCCGGGTTGTCAGAACCCGCCATGGTTTGTTCTTCAGTTGGAGCAGCGGTTTCTGGAGCTGGTGCAGATGGCGGCTTAGAGGCAGAGGCATTGGGTTCAGTTAAGTCCGGCTCTTCGACCGGTTTACTTTTCTTTGCCCTCTTGCTGAGCTTGGCTTGGGCACTGAAAGTCAAAAGGTTAGTGCAAAAAACATAAATAAGATAAGCACAAAATGAGATGATCATCATTACCCGGGTGCAGTCTTGAAAGCCGGCAAGTTAGATTGCATGGAGTCACCGGAGGAAGGCGAAGTTTCCTGATAGTTTGAATCAGAAGAATTGAGTGGTTGGCGAGTGATGCCCGCCAAAGGATGAAAAGGATATAAGTTGGGGATAACCTCGGTCCGGCGCTTCCTTGATGCTTCGGGTAAGCCGGAGGAGAGGTCTGCATCCTTGCTGGCCCGGGTTTGCCTCCGGCTCTCATGAATCTGTTGCTTCAAAAGAAATTGAGGATCTTGATAAGCTAAAGGATGGGAAAATCTTACTTTCCGGGTTACTCTTCGGACTTTCAGCCTTGGCAAGGGGTCCGAGTCGGAGGAAAGTATAGTTACCTCTTCAATCACCGGGTTACTCGCTCCGGTGTCCTCCTACTGATAATCAATGTCAATAAGGTGGTTAAGAACAAACAAAAAACAAGAGAAGAGCGTAAGAATGAAGGGTTACCTCTGACTCGGAGGAGTCATCCAGCTGAAGCAGCTCTGAGGCGCTAGGCTTACTCCCCTTCTTGCGGGGAGCGGCTCTCCTGGCGGCTTTCTTAACCTTCCTGGTTTTCTTAGCAGCCTCATGGTCATACCTGACCTTCCAGAACTTATCATCAGCCTGAAAAATACAACAAAGGTTTCTTGAGGATTAAGATGAAAATTGATAAATTGGAAAGTAAGGTGCTCAGATCAGTAGCTTACCGCCGGAGCCGGGTTAGCCTTGCAGAAGGGACTTAAGCCTGTCCTCCCGCAGTCTGCTAAGCTCTCGTTCAAAAGGGACTTTGTCATGTCGTCAACGACGTCCTCAGGTAGGTCATTGGGGCTGTGCCGTAGAGGATCATCCTTCCGGCCCGTGTAATCACACATTAAGCTGGGGCGGCGGCTCAAGGGAATCACCCGCCAAGCAATCCAGACCCAGATCAGATCAACACCGTTAAGGCCGTTTCCCAGAAGAGCCTTGATCTTGTTGATGGTGGGGATAAGCGGTTGTCGCTCAGCTTGAGATAGCTTGTCTGGCAGGGAGTGATTTGACTCCAGACGCAGGGCGCGAAAGCCGGGCAGAGGGTTCTCATCAACCGGAGAAGTATCCTGGCAGTAGAACCATGTCTGGTTCCAGTCCTTTGGGTGGCTTGGCGGTTCAGCATAAGGAAAGAGGCAATCTCTCCGTCGTTGGATTGAAATTCCACCAAGTTCCAAGCTAGGCCCGTTGGCGCACTCATTCTGGCGGTTCAGATAAAACAGCTCCCTAAAGAGCAGTAGGCTGGGCTCTTCTCCAAGATATACTTCACAGAACACTTGAAAGTTACAAATGTTCGACACGGAATTGGGTCCAATGTCTTGAGGTCGCAGATCGAAGAAGTTCAGAACGTCTCTAAAGAATTTTGAGCCGGGAGGTGCAAAACCCCGGCTCATGTGGTTAGCAAATATCACAACCTCTCCATCTCTTGGTTGAGGACTTTCTTCCGACGGGTCAGGGGCACGATAGGACATAACCTCCTTCTTAGGCAAGTAACCCGTCTTCACGAAATCATCTAAGGTATCATCAGTAACGTTGGATCTCGCCCAGTTGCACGTAATGGGTGCCTTGGGCGGCATTGTGAAGGACGAAAGCCTATGTCCGGTTCAAATATAAGCCGGAGGAAGATTCCAGTTCAGTATTCAAGATGGCGGTTTATGAAGGGGCCTAATGATATGGCTAATTGTGTCGGGTTACCTAAGCCGCTGTGGGCATCATGAGTAATTCAAGTTGTTTAAAACTCTATCATAAATGAGCCGGAAATTTCACAGCGCATGGCCTCTTTTAAGCCAGAGATATGAGCCGCCATAGCTAACAGATGCAATTTTTGACTAAGTGTGGCACAAACAAGTTTCACAGATCGCAGTAATTATTTTGGATCAAACGATCGTCTAGAAAGGAAAAATTTCTAGACCTAGAAAGCTGATACAGAGAAGTTCATAAGCTCAGAACGAGGTCTTTTTGCGGACAAAGGGGATCTACTAGCATAAAAATGAGTGAGAAACTACTACCGCAGGGGGTCTATACCGTTTTTAGATCAAAGGGAACCTCGGTGGCGGAACTGTGAAGAACTTGAGATGAACGGCGAAGAACAGGGGAAGAACGAGAGAACCCTAATGCGGATCTATTGTAGGGAGGTGCAAGGACTTACTGGCGCTGATGAGATGCGGAGGTCGCCGCCGTTTCTCTGGACCAGTTCAGGGTGATGCAGCGGCCAAGGTTGAGGAAGACAAGGGGCGCGGCGGCGCCGGCGGAGCTCGAGCTCTCGGGCGTCAGAGGAGGAAGACGATGGAGGAGAGGAGTGAATGAAGGCTTATGGGCCGGGCCTATTTATAAGGGTGACTGATAAATGGCGCGCGAAACGAGGGGGCCAAGACGTGATTGTCTCACCATAGAAACGCCTCGATTTTCGGGATGGTCATTAAAAGATAAGATCCGTTGGGATATGACAGAATTAAAAATGAATTTAATGTAAGATGACGTCACGGCGGGTTACCAAGAATCCAGAAGATGACGTCACGGCGGGTTATAACTTTCGCACAAGCAGAAGCCGGAAGATTTTCTTTCAAAGGGATTGAAGATTGACATGAACCGGTTCAAATCAATCTGGGGCCTAATGTTGAGGATATAACCATTAGAGTCACCCGCCCAGGAGGGGCCAGGTTACGTTATAATGATCATCACGTGAAGCCCAGTACCAAGCTAGAGGATGGCGGATCAATAGTGGGCTTAAGACCCGGAGGCGGCTTAAGGCCCGTAGTGATCAACCGCCGTTATGGCAAGACTTGTAATGTAAGGCAAGAGTAGTTAAGAGTCCGAGCCGGATACTGTTATAAGCCGGCCGGGACTCTGAGAGCCACGGGGCGTCAACCTCTCTATATAAAGGGACGACCCGGCGGCGGTTCAGGACGAGAGATAACAGATCGAGAGCCGGGCATAGCGATTAAGCTCCCTGGTCATCGAAACCCTAGTAATACCACCTCAACTGGACGTAGGCTTTTACCTTCACCGTAAGGGGCCGAACCAGTATAACCCTCGTGTTCCTTGTCCCGTTTAACCCCTTTAAGCTTCCTAGCTGCGATGGCTCCACGACTAAGTCCTTGCACGAGGACATCTGCCGTGACAATTCCACGACACGCCCCTTCCCTATTCTTAACAATAAAATCATGCGCTACCATACTCTTATAATCTAAATAAACAGTGGGCAGCAATTTTTCTTCTTTTTCATAGTGCCTAATAGGTATGTTATAGTGTGCAGCAAGGCGTGAAGCGTAAATACCTCCAAAGATGGGGCCCTTTGTACGGTTCAGACTTAACCGTTTAGCAATAATACCGCCCATACTAACAGAGTTATCACAAAATAAACCATGGAACAAAATCATAATATCAGGAACACTAAGGTTTCCACAGTTTCCGCGACCAATTAAGCAACGACTAGCAAATATTGCAAAGTAGCGTAAAACAGGAAAATGTATGCTAGTGATTCTTGCATCGGAAACCTTCCTAGTTTCCCCTACAGTAATAGTGTCAATAAACCCATCCACATCTTTACGATGTGGTTCCTCTAAACTACCCTCGAAAGGTATTTTGCAAACCTTGCAAAATTCATCTAGTGATATCTTCTTAACCACATCATATAAATGAAACTCTACTGAAGGAGGTGATTCCTTAGGATAATGGTAGAAGTTTTGCACAAAAGTATTGGTGAGTAAGAGATACTGTTCGCGTTGGTCGCGGAGGAAGTCGGTGAGGCCTGCATTCTCAGCCAATTCATAAAAATCATCATAAATCCCGGCTGCTCTCAAGAAATCATTGGAAGGCCATTCACACGGCCGAACCTCCGTGGTGCGAGGCAAATTATATTTGGGCCTCTCTGCTTCTTCACCTTGCTTTTCCTTCGAGCTTCGGCTTGATGAGCCCCTCAAAAATCTCTTCATTATTTTCTGAAAAATTCTGAATTTTTTAGTAACTTCAAATAAAAGTGAGCCAAGCTCAACAAAATTGATAGCAACTACTCCTACAAGTGCCTAAAGCCTATATCCTAACTACTTGGAACCATATAAATTTGACATGCAAGCTCAAGAACATGGTCACCTAGGTAGCACAAATTTGCAATGAATAAAGCACTAGAACAAAAACTAATTGGAGCAATGGAGGAGTCACATACGAAGGAACAACCTCCCCAAGCAGTTTTGTGAGAAGTGCTTTGAGCAAGGAGATCGAAAATCACAGCAAAATGAGCTAGAACTTGTGCTTGAGCTGGATGGTGATTTTTTGGGAGGAAGAAGAAGTGTGTTGGTGCAGGAATAAGTGGAGGGGAGCCACCGTGGGCCCACGAGGCAGGGGGCGCGCCCTGTAGGGGTGGGTGCACCCTGGACCCTCGTGGCTAGGTGCTTGCTCCCCCTGCTGTGTTCTCAATGCCAGATATTCTCAAATATTCCAGAAAAAATCATATTAAATTGGTAGGGCATTTGGAGAACTTTTATTTTTGGGGTATTTTTATATTGCACGGATAATTCAGGAAACAGACAGAAAAATACTATTTTTTGCTTTATTTCAACTAAATAACAAAAAGTAAAAGGAGGGTACAGAAGGTTGTGCTTTCTAGTTTCATCCTTCTCATGCTCATCAAAAGGAATCCACTAACAAGGTTGATCAAGTCTTGTTAACAAACTCATTCCAAATAACATGGAATCGGAGAAATTTCGAATAACGCTATGTTACCTCAATGGGGATATGCACATCCCCGATAGTAAGAATATCATATTTCTTCTTGACAGTAGGAAGAGGAAATTCAAAACCTCCAAAAACTATTGATGGAATTTTTCCAATAGAGTTGATACTATGAACTTGAGGTTGCTTCCTCGGAAAGTGTACAGTATGCTCATTACCATTAACATGAAAAGTGACATTGGCTTTGTTGCAATCAATAACAGCCCCTGCAGTATTCAAAAAGGGTCTTCCAAGAATAATAGACATACTATCGTCCTCGGGAATATCAAGAATAACAAAGTCAGTTAAAATAGTAACGTTTGCAACCACAACACGCACATCCTCACAAATACCGACAGGTATAGCAGTTGATTTATCGGCCATTTGCAAAGATATTTTAGTAGGTGTCAACTTATTCAAATCAAGTCTACGATATAAAGAGAGAGGCATAACACTAACACCGGCTCCAAGATAACACAAAGCAGTTTTAACATAATTTCTTTTAATGGAGCATGGTATAGTTGGTACTCTTGGATCTCCTAGTTTCTTAGGTATTCCACCCTTAAAAGTATAATTAGCAAGCATGGTGGAAATTTCAGCTTCCGGTATCTTTCTTTTATTCATAACAATTTCTTTCATATACTTAGCATAAGGATTCATTTTGAGCATATTAGTTAATCGCATACGCAAAAACATAGGTCTAATCATTTCAGCAAAGCACTCAAAATCCTCATCATCCTTTTTCTTGGATGGTTTGGGAGGGAAAGGCATGGGTTTCTGAACCCAAGGTTCTCTTTCCTTACCGTGCTTCCTAGCAACAAAGTCTCTCTTATCATAACGTTGATTCTTTGATTGTGGGTTATCAAGATCAACAGCAGAAGAGCACGCCAGCACCGCTGATGAAAATCAGGTTGCTGAAGAAAATGTGAGTTCTGATAACCCACAAGTATAGGGGATCACAACAGTTTTCGAGGGTAGAGTATTCAACCCAAATTTATTGATTCGACACAAGGGGAGCCAAAGAATATTCTCAAGTATTAGCAGTTGAGTTGTCAATTCAACCACACCTGGATAACTTAGTATCTACAGCAAAGTATTTAGTAGCAAAGTAATATGGAAGTAACGGTAACGGTAGCAAAAGTAATATTTTTGGGTTTTGTAGTGATTGTAACAGTAGCAACGGAAAAATAAATAAGCGGAGAACAATATGTGAAAAGCTCGTAGGCATTGGATCAGTGATGGAGAATTATGCCGGATGCGGTTCATCATGTAACAATCATAACATAGGGTGACACAGAACTAGCTCCAATTCATCAATATAATGTAGGCATGTATTCTGAATATAGTCATACGTGCTTATGGAAAAGAACTTGCATGACATCTTTTGTCCTACCCTCCCGTGGCAGCGGGGTCCTAATGGAAACTAAGGGATATTAAGGCCTCCTTTTAATAGAGTACCAGACCAAAGCATTAACACTTAGTGAATACATGAACTCCTCAAACTACGGTCATCACCGGGAGTGGTCCCGATTATTGTCACTTCGGGGTTGCCGGATCATAACACATAGTAGGTGACTATAGACTTGCAAGATAGGATCAAGAACTCACATATATTCATGAAAACATAATAGGTTCAGATCTGAAATCATGGCACTCGAGCCCTAGTGACAAGCATTAAACATAGCAAAGTCATAGCAACATCAATCTCAGAACATGGTGGATACTAGGGATACCCCTCCCCTTCCTCACTTCTCTTTTACTCTGCTCGATCTCACTCCCGCTCGAGTTTCTCAAACCCTAGAGCCGCCGCTACTTCATCGTCACCAATGAGGAAGAGCTTCACTGCCTCGACCTCGTCGCCGTCGTACTCGCACCGGCCGCGGATTTCTTCACTCCGCCGCCGCCGTAGCTGTCTTCCTCAGCCAAGTTAGGGCGTGGAAAATCTGCACTGACGAAATTCACATCTCCACTTCCCAGTTCGTCGTGTTCTTCGTCCAGGGTAATTAAAAGTTACTTTTACTGCCTTCCTTGATTCAAATGATTTCTACAAAATCCTCAAAGGTGTTTTTCTTCAAATCTTCACACACTGAACACCTCACTTGTCATCTGTTCTTGATTCATTTCTCTAAGTTATATTTTTCTTCAAGATTCCTCAATTGTGTGGATTTCGGATCTGTACAACTCTGGAACCTAAGACAAAGAACGCTTAGTAAAATTCTTCAAGACTCATCTGGTCAAATTCCTCAAACTTGTTCTTTTTACAAAACCTTCTGAGAACGCATATGACCTCTCCAAATTCCTCGCAACTATACTCTGTTCACAGGTACTCATGTCCGCTGCTGAATCACTAGGTTCTCATCAACTTAACTCATTTGCAGCGTTCCTCGAAGAAAAGTTGCATACTTCTTCAGAGAATTCCATTGTTCAAATTCCTCATCTGAAGAAAATGGCTGATGGAAAGAAGCCGCAAAAGGGAGGAAAGAGGCCTGAGATTAACACTGCTTTTGAAATCCCTGATGACATATATGCGGATTACTGCACTCCTGATGAGGCCAAGTTTGGAAAAGAGGACAAAAATCAGCGCAAGGTGCGCATACAGAGGATAGAAAGGAGATGGGCAAGGGAGTGGAGGGAGTACAGGTATGTAACTCCCAAGTACATGAAGAAGTTCGCACTAATCCTCCATGCCCAAGACCTCCATTGGTACCTGGCCAAGAAGCAGATCCCACTAGCCTCAAGCGCGCTGAGGATTATCCTGGTGAATGGGCCAAGCACCAGGTCAAGTTGGCTAGACAAGCCAGAGAAGTAGTGAGGAAATTCAACGAAGACTCTGCTGCTGCTGTTGCCACTGCTGAGGCCTCTGCTAGCAAGCCAAAGAAGGCCGTGGCAAAGAAGCCTGCGCATAAGCCAAGTGCTTCACCTTCAATGCCCTCAAGGCCAAGTTCCTCAGCAATGCCCTCTGGCACAAGGATCCCAACACACCTTTACCTGAGATGAATCTCACACCTGGTCAAAGTCATGTTCTGACTGCCTTCATTAAAGAAGAGAAATGGAAATTTGAGAAGGCAAGGCAGCTGAAGAAAGCTCAGTACAGGAAGAAGCGCTTCCTGAAGAAAAACGTTGTCTCTATGACAACTGAAGAACTAGTGAAGATCCGAACTGAAATCAAAGGTCGCAGCGATGACTTCAATGCTTACTATGCTGATTGGCAAGGAGCCAAGGTCAGGTTTGTAAAACTGACTGAGAAATTCACTTCAAAGGTTGCAGCTCCATCGCAACCAGAAATTCCTCAAGCCGAAGCATCTGCTCAACCAACAGAAGAGCACGCCAGCACCGCTGATGAAAATCAGGCCACTGAAGAAAATGTGAGTTCTGATAACCCACAAGTATAGGGGATCGCAATAGTTTTCGAGGGTAGAGTATTCAACCCAAATTTATTGATTCGACACAAGGGGAGCCAAAGAATATTCTCAAGTATTAGCAGTTGAGTTGTCAATTCAACCACACCTGGATAACTTAGTATCTGCAGCAAAGTATCTAGTAGCAAAGTAATATGGAAGTAACGGTAACGGTAGCAAAAGTAATATTTTTGGGTTTTGTAGTGATTGTAACAGTAGCAACGGAAAGGTAAATAAGCGGAGAACAATATGTGAAAAGCTCGTAAGCATTGGATTGGTGATGGAGAATTATGTCGGATGCGGTTCATCATGTAACAATCATAACATAGGGTGACACAGAACTAGCTCCAATTCATCAATATAATGTAGGCATGTATTCCGAATATAGTCATACGTGCTTATGGAAAAGAACTTGCAAGACATCTTTTGTCCTACCCTCCCGTGGCAGCGGGGTCCTAATGGAAACTAAGGGATATTAAGGCCTCCTTTTAATAGAGTACCGGACCAAAGCATTAACACTTAGTGAATACATGAACTCCTCAAACTACGGTCATCACCGGGTGTGGTCCCGATTATTGTCACTTCGGGGTTGCCGGATCATAACACATAGTAGGTGACTATAGACTTGCAAGATAGGATCAAGAACTCACATATATTCATGAAAACATAATAGGTTCGGATCTGAAATCATGGCACTCGGGCCCTAGTGACAAGCATTAAGCATAACAAAGTCATAGCAACATCAATCTCAGAACATAGTGGATACTAGGGATCAAACCCTCACAAAACTAACTCGATTACATGATAAATCTCATCCAACCCATCACCCTCCAGCAAGCCTACGATGGAATGGAATTACTCACGCACGGCGGTAAGCATCATGAAATTGGTGATGGAGGAAGGTTGATGATGACGACGGCGACGGATTCCCCTCTCCGGAGCCCCGAACGGACTCCAGATCAGCCCTCCCGAGAGGTTTTAGGGCTTGGCGGCGGCTCCGTATCGTAAAACGCGATGTATCCTTCTATCTGATTTTTTTCTCCCCGAACACGAATATATGGAGTTGGAGTTGAGGTCGGTGGAGCGTCAGGGGGCCCACGAGGCAGGGGGCGCGCCCCCACCCTCGTGGACAGGTGGAGGCCCCCCTGACGTGGATTCTTCTTCCAGTATTTTTATTATTTTTCAAAAATAAGTTCCGTGGAGTTTTAGGATTCCGAGAACTTTTGTTTCTGCACATAAATAACACCATGGAAAGTCTGCTGAAAACAGCGTCAGTCCGGGTTAGTTCCATTCAAATCATGCAAGTTAGAGTCCAAAACAAGGGCAAAAGTGTTTGGAAAAGTAGATACGACGGAGACGTATCAAGTTCCAGGGCTGATGACTGCATTCCAGCCGCTGAAGAAATTGCCAGGGCATCCACTAGTGGTGCACCTGAAGAAAATGAAGAAGTCAGGACAACTGCATCAGTTGTGCCTGAAGAAATTCAACTAAATTCCTCTGCTCCTCCTGCGCCTACCCCAACTCCAATCCTTCCATCTGCATCGGATGTGAAGAAGACCAAGGCTGCAGAGCGTGCAGCTGTGAAGAAAAGGAAGGCATCAACTTCATCAGATTCTTCAGCCCCGAAGAAGATGAAGCCATTGACTAGCTCATTTGACAACCCAATTGATGTTGTTCCTATCTCAACCATGCCATCAAAGGACCTTGTTCCTTTTGATGAAGATTATGTGATTCCTAGTGAATCTGATGAATACATTCCCTCTGCTGCTTCCTCGGAGCAGATGGATGAAGAAATTGAAGCGGACGCAATCCCTTCAACTCCAATTGTCTCCTCGCCTATGCCTCGGTTCACTGCTGAAGAGGCCGGCGTTGAGGAATTGGATGAACAAACTTCTGACGTCGATATTGGGAGTACTACTCCATTGATGAATGATGATTTTTTGGATAGTCAGCATCCCAACTCTCCTATGTTCACGCCATTGCAACAAATCCTCAGTCCCCAGCACATACTGTTCCATTGGGCTCTGAAGAAACTCACCCCACTCCGTCTGTACATGAAGAAATTCCAGCCCCTAGTGCTGAAGAAACTGCTGCTGCTGAATCGTTGAAGACACAGACTGCCAATGAAGAGGAACCAGAAATTCCTCAGCCTAAAGAACCTGAGATTGCGATTCCTGAGGTTGTGATGCAACTTACTGACACTCCTCAACCCAAGCCAAAGGATCCATTCTCGAGGAAGCAAAAATTCAAGACTGATGATTTCTTCGGCGAGCACGTATTCTTCACTGATTACAACCCCTATGACTCTGCTCGCATTAGGAAGAGGCGTTTCTGGACTGCCAGCCAGGCAATTTTTTATTCCTCAGTGCTGTTCAACAAAGACAAAGTCTTCGATCATGAGCACATTCCTCACGTGGATATGGAATCTCTGCCGTGCTTCGTGCCAGTCCTCAGTGTTCTTCACGACGCTGGACTGTTAAATTTCTGCACTGACATCTGTGATTGGAATGAAGAACTCATTCTTCAATTCTATGCAACGCTGCACATCACCGGAGACTCTGAAGATGTGAATTCATGGGTGCTGGACTGGATGACTGAAAACACTCACTACAAGGCACCAGCTACTGAATTTCTTCGTGCTTTTCCTCTCAGTCCTCCCCTTGAACCTGCTCGGTGCATGTACCAAGAGCCTGAGCTTACAGATCACTATATGCAAGTGCTGATGAAGCCATTGAAGCCAGGTCAGGCCCCAAGAACCAAATTCCTCGTGAAGGAATTGCTATATGTGGCTCGGACTGTCTATCGCATTCTGACGAAGACATTGAGTCCTGTCAAGGGCCACGACTCGAATGAAGAAGATGTCGTTGGCATCATGAAGAATCTGCTATTCAATATCATTCATGGCGTCCCCGTCAACTTTCATGACTTCTTCATGAGGACTCTGGCCAATGTCGCAATGTCACCGTTTGAGTTGAAGCCTTATGCTCCGTGGATTATGAGATTCATCAGAACAAGGTCTTCACTCAACTACAAAGCTGATACACTGAACCATTGCAGCTACTTGCCCCCGATTGAAGTCCTCAAACGGACATTTTCGTCAGCTGATGACAAGGGCAAGGCTTCTGCTGTTATTGATGAAGGCATTCGTCCATTGGATGGTCAATTTCGCAAAATTGCATCCTACTCCACCAATGACGACTCTGCCACCCATGACTCTGCCGCCAACGCACCCAAGCAAAATCCTCAAGGCACAGCTCCCAGGGTGATGACTGATCGAGAGCTTCTCCTCAGTCTTCACCAGAAGGTTGATCGCAATCACAAATGGGTCAAGCGTCAGTTTGGTTCAATTCTTCACAACATGACTGCTACCCACAATGCAGTGAAGAAAAACCATTACTACCTCCATGAAACCTTCAACCGTACCTGGTCTGTTCTGTCTCACATTTATAGCGAAGAAGATCTGAAGAAAATGGGTCTCAAGGAAGATTTTGACTGGTCTGCTCCTCCACCGAAGAAATACAAGAAGGTCAAGGTTCCTTCCTTGGTGGCCAGCTCCTATTCTTCATCACGCGACACCGACGAGCATGAACACTTGGACGACACTGCGGCAGGCCCTACATCAACAATCGACCCCAACAACGCTGGCGCTCCTTCATCAACTTGAGATTCTTCAGGGGCGTTAGTCCTCAGTTTCAATCCTTTTGGTCATTCGATGACAAAGGGGGAGAAATTTGAGTTAGTCTTCAGGCGGGTCTACTTATATGGGCGTTTTTACTAAGTTACAACTCTCGTTCTTCTGATGACTTTGTTGGATCGAGTTGTAAACTTAAACTCTATGGTGGCCTGATACTTTTGCTGTAGTTTTTTCTGCATGCTTATTCCTCATTAATGTTTATGCACGCATGCTGAATTACATCAGTCACCATATTTCATCATGCATTTCAAATTCTTCATATTATATGTCAAATGCGTGTATGAATTACAAGATATAGGGGGGATTTCCATGATTCTACTCTTCAAGTGTGCATTGCTTCAAAAGAAAATTCCTCACTATGCACATCTTTAGGGGGAGTTCCTCTATATCTTGCAAGCAAACTTCTCAATATCAGTATTTACACTTCATATGTTTATTCCCGTTGAAAACTTAACCTATATTGGTATCAATCACCAAAAAGCGGGATATTGTAAGTGCATCTAGTGCCCCTTAGTGATTTTGGTGTATTGAAGACTTATAGGTTAAGGGACTAATGTTTTTATGAGTGTACACAGGTCTATAAGTCTATGAGGAGTTTGATCTTTACACAGAAAGTCGACCCCTAAAAATGAAGTTCTTCGACTGAAGACTTTGGATTTCTGAAGACTTTGAAAGTGAAGAAATTGGTGTGACCTTGAAGACTTGGTATTCATTCGAGGAACATGAAGCGTGAAGACTTTTGTTTTTGTAGTTTCATTTTCTCTTTCTTGAGTCATAGGAAACACCGTACTGTTAAAGGGGGTCGAGGAAATACTAAGGAAAAATTTCCATGTGATGCTCAACTCAAAATCCTACACCTGCCAATCCCTTCGAGTGAAGCCATTGGAAAACTCATACAGTTCAGTCATATTCTTTAGTGACAGAGACGAAGTTCTTCTGGTCTCTGAGGAATTTGTTTTAACTGAGGAGTTAGGAATTCGCCAGTGCGGATTGCCTACACAGTGAGGAACATGATAGCCCTGAGGAATTTGAGCCTCAAATTTCCAACCGTTGTTGTGCCTTGTGCCAGCTGTCCCAAAATATCTACCCACCTAACAGTCATATCATTGAAGGGCATTTATGTCTTATCATGTCGGGCTACTCCCTAGGCTATAAATAGCCGCCCCCTACAACCACTAGCTGGTTGGCTGCTCCGAGAGAAACTGACACTTGTCATTTCAGAGCATCCCATCCTCCGAGGACTTTGAGCAAAAATCATCGAGTGAGGAAAACCCAAACCCAAACACCTACAAACCCAAAGTGGTTGAGCATCACTGAAGAGATTGATCCTGCGTGGATCCGACGCTTGTTACCTTTGAAGATTGTGCTTCTTCCAGACGGTTAGGCGTCATGGTCTAGAGCATCCAAGAGGAATTGTGGATCGCCGAGTGACCGAGTTTGTGAAGGTTCGGAAGTCACCTGAAGACTTACCACGAGTGATTGGGCGAGGTCTGTGTGACCTTAGCTAAAGGAGAATACGGTGAGGACTGTGTGCCCGGGACTGTGTGTCCTCAGGTTTAAATACCTAGCCGCTCCAACCAGACGTACAACTGAGACAGCAGTTGGAACTGGTCTACCAAATCATTGTCTTCACCAAGCTTACTGGTTCTATTTCCTCAACTCTTTCATTTCCTCATAACTGTGTTGTGCACTTGTTCATATCTGTGTTTGAAGACTTTGACTGAAGACTTTCTCAATTTCCTCAGTTCAATTTCTTCAGTCTGTTTGTCTTCATCCTGTGTTTTCCTGTGTTTACGCTTTCTGTACTCTGTGCTTGTCTTTATTTCATCATGATGACCATGCTTGTGTTCTGCTATGTTTACATTTGAGTACTTATTCCGTTGCAAGTAGTTCTTCGCTAAGGAATTTCCTCACCTGCAAATTCCTCAGTGAAGAATTCATAAAAATCGCCTATTCACCCCCCCTCTAGTCGATATAACGCACTTTCAGGGGGGAGGGGGTTGCAGATGGAGGATGCCGGGGCGGACGCGGCCGCGGCTTGTTGATTCGCCGCGCGTTTCTTCTTCTTCTTCGCAAAGGCACCTCGCCCATTGCGATTGTTGGGACTGGAAGGCGGAAATTGCGCCTGGCGACGCGGGGGATCGTAGCGCCGCGGGGGGAGGGGGACGCCTCAGAGCGGCCGGAGCGAGTCGGAGAGCGAGAGCGGCGAGGCGGAGACCGGCGGTCCCGGTCGCGGCCGCGGCCGCGCCACTGCTCTGGCGAGCGGTCCCGCGGGTCAGCACCACGCCAACCCCCCTCGGACGCGGACGCCGCCCCCTTGCCCTTGAGCATTCCCGGCCATCGGCACGCCACTTAGGCCGAGGGGCACCATCGCCTTGCTCGCTAGCCATGGCGGGAGGGATCCGAGACGGCGTGCGGGAGGGCAGGGAGGGAGAGGATGGCGGCGGTGACGGGAAGGAGGGGGTCGGGGTGGGAAGGGAGGGAGATGGGTCAAGCCCTAGCGGGGGCAGGAGCGCGCTCTAAGAGCGGCCCGACCGCAGAGGCCAAGGAGAGAGGCGGCCCAGCACGGGCAGGCCCAACGGGAGAGGCCCGGGACGGTCCAGGATCCCCACCTCCCCCCACAGGCCCAGTGGGGGGGGGCCACGGGGTGGCCGAGCCACATGCGTCGACGGCCCACCTAGGCCCAACCCACAACTCGACCGAGGGAGGGGAGGGAGTAGAGTTTCCCCCCTAGGAGGCCAGGACGCCGCCGGCGGCGGGGCGTCGCCCGCCGCAACCGCCGATGGCCGGAAAGGCCGAAACTTGCAGCCATGAGGGACGACCCCGGTCGAGGCCGAGCCGGCCAAGGGACCCGCAACCGACGCCGGCGCACTCGATGGGAAGTCTGACGAGGGAGAGCGCCATGAAAACGCCGCCCGCCCCCAACTCCGACCGACCGGCCACCCCCCAAGCTCGCGCTCGGGCCCCTCGGCCACGACGACCAGCCGGACGGCCGGCGCCCTGCGGCGGAGGGGAAGGTGGTGCGTGGTGGGCCTCCGGCCGCACCCGCAAAGGTAGGAGGAGGGGGAGGGAAGGGGAGGGCACCGGGGCGGACACGGACTCGGCGGCCGCCAACCGGTCACCGAAGCGGCGAAGAGGCCGTGGCAGCCCGACGGCAACCGCGGCGGCGTCCAGCCGGTCCTCCTCCGCCGCCCAGTCGGCCCAACTGCAAGTGCGAGTCGCTGCAGAGGCGGACGAGGGCAGAGGAGGGGAGGGCGACGAGGCAGGGCAGGAGGCCGAGGGGCGAGGAGACAGGAGGAGGGCGGCCGCACCGGCCAGGCGCGGCGCGCCAGCGGGCACGGCGGGAGAGGGGGGGGGGGCGGGGGAGAGGCGGCGGAGGCCGGCGTCGTCCCCGCAGTCGTCCCCCCTCTCTCTACCTTCCGCATACTCAATTACCCACCGTGTCCGTCCTTGTCATATCTGCCGAAGATCCTCTCTACTCTATCTCGCAGATCCTACCGGTACGGGGCGCATTGTTGGTCGCTCGTCAACTGCACCGATCCATGCCAATGCAGTGCAACCTCGCCGCGCACCGGGGTTCAACAAGGTCAAAGGCCGCCAACCGCTTGTGCCTTTTGCAACGAAAAGCAAGTCTCCTGGATGGCCTTTTCGCTTGAGCGCAAGAGACGCTAGAAAGGAGATTAGCATTAATAAACGGAGTGTCGAATTGAATAGTCTAACTTGACGGCTGGAAGTAGAAGGCGCTAAAGTAGTTGGCGCTGATTTATCTATGCAGTCATTGGTTGACGATGGGATTTCAAGTTAAATCACGGCCAAGGCTGCTGACTTGTGCGGGCTGTCTGACTTGGAGCACACTTTTGCAAGTCGTTGGATTCTCACAGAAAAGCTTTCAGTTCATGTGCATGTGCACAAAGACGTCCGAAGAACGCTGCTGCCCCTTTTCTTCGCGTCGTCAGCCAGTCAGTGAGATCTGACGGGCCTACGTGTCGGCAAACGAGTTGCAGTCTGGCACCACAGAAGAACCGGTGGTGAAATAATTTCGACTTTCAAATGTACTCCAGTCTGTGGTACCCGCTCCGTCCATGCCTTCCCGCGACGCCACTTGTCGCCGGCCCGACGTGGCCGACGGCACTCCGCGCGCAGCCGTGCCCGCGTGCATGTGTTGTACGCTAGCTAGCTGAGCGGGACAGCAGCCGGCGTCGGCGTGGAGGAGCGTGCGCGGTACTAGCCGGCGTCCAGGGAATCTCGTGTGCGGCGGCGAGCGCTGCGGCCACCGCCAGTGAACGTGCCTGCATATGCGCCAGGGATCGAATATTCCCTGCCATTCCTATTCCTATTCCTATGTTTGGAAGTGGAACGCCGCATGTGATGCCAAGGACAGCCGCGCGCGAGATATTTTGTGTTAGGTCCAGGAGCTTTTTTTCCCGGTAAACAATTTCATTTACGAGGAATGAGCAAGCAACTTGCTCAGAGTTGCACGCATTCTCTGTTCATTCATGGCTACCGTTTTGGGAACCAGATCCTCGAAGGCTCTAACGTGCCAAGGAAAGGGAGGCATGGGGCGCTATGGTCCCCTGACATTGCTTCGCCACAGGCGCATGAACAGTGATCTGAACCTGTGTTATCTACAGTAATCTGTCTACAGTAATGAGAGCATCTCTAGCAGACCCCGCATAAGTGGTCAAACCCGCAAAAAATTTGCGTTTTACAGTTTTGGGCGAAAAAAGTGTCCAGAACAGAAACCGAAAAGGTTGTCCAACCCGTAAAATTTTTAAGGGCCACCGCAAATGCACACCCGAAACCCTTATCTTTGGAGGTTGGAAGGCCGAATATAGGGGGCCCCGTATACCGGTCAAACCTCGTCGGAGCAAACACGCCGCCGCGGAGTTTGCCGGAATCCGTCCTAAACTCGCCGGAATTCATCACCGCACATCGGAAAAGGCCGCTAGACGCCGCAATCGATCGCCGCCGGTTCGAATTGGACGAGCTCGACATCGTCGTGGCCTCCCATGACCTCAGCCTGGCCGCCGGAATCCTCCCGACGCGGCAGGCAAAGGGGCACGGCTTGCTTGGCAATAGAGCAAGGCGCGGACGACGGAGGCGACGGGGCGTGGCCGGCAAGGCGGGGCGCGGACGACGGAGGCGACGGGGCGTGGCCGGCAAGGCGGGGCGCAGACGACGGAAGCGACGGGGCGTGGCCGGCGAGGCGGGGCGCGACCAACGCGGTGATAGGGCGCGACCAACGAGGTGATAGGGCGCGACCGATGGGCGATGGGGCGCGGCCGACGGGCGACGGAGTATGGCTTGCGGGCGACGGGGCGCGGCCAACGGGGTTGGGCGCGGCCGGCGTGGCCGGCGCGGCCGGCTGGAGGAAGTGGCGGCAACGGCCGAACTGAAGGAAGGAGCTTTTTATTCCAGTTTGACAGTTTGCTTTACAATATCTGTTCGGCCGCGCTAGTTTTCAACCCGTAAACGTGATCTTCGTGAAACTGCAAACGCGTTTTGCGGGTCAAGTTTTTGCGGGATCTGCTAAAGTTATTTTGAGCTTCATTATCTTGGCTACAGTGGCTGCTGCGCTCCCTCACTTGCCTCCGTGCTTTTACACAAGGAAGCATTGTAGCTTCCTGCCTTTGCTCCACCACGTCAGAGGATCTGGTTCGGCCGTTTTGGTCCAGTCAGATTGAGGAAGAATTGAAAAGGGGTTTCTACTGTTCTTTTGACGATTTTCCATGGCGTCAGCTTTTGCTTGGTTTGTTCTTCTGAGTTCTTTGTAAGAGTCGGAGTTGCATTATCTAGCCGTAGGTCGACATGTTGTCGATTAGGATGGGCTTTGCCTTGAGTGTGTCTGTCTCTCTGGGAGTGGGCTTGGCCTTTATTATTTTTGTTTTTGGCCGGTTTTCCGTAATTAACTGAGAAATTCTCTTCTGCTTAATTAATAGATGAGGCAATCTTTGCCTCGGGGTTTCTACTGTTCTACATGTTGGGGGCAGACCACTTCGTACAGTATAGCTATGGGTAGTGGCATAAAAGCCAGTGTAAAAGTACCAACCGTGGAGAGGAGACCCAGCTGACCAACTCCGTTCACGTGCACCCGCTGACTTCGACCACTTCCGTTCGTACGCGGGGAGATCTGTTCCGTACGACTCGCGACCCAGCGCGACTTTGACGAGTACGTAAATTTCTTGCTCATTGGCTCAGCTCAAAACGCTGGCGCCATTAGATAGAAATCCGAAAGATTCGACACGGTTTTTCCCTTTTCCGACTCCTATTTTGAAACGTTAGTACAAAATTGAGTCATCTATTTTGAAACGAAGGGAGTACGAGAATTTTTGACGCAGGGATAAGCGGAGGCAGAGAGCGAAGTTTGGTCTGGTCAAGCCCAGACCGCGCGTTCCCACTCACCGTCCGACCCAATCCATCGCCGCCGCGAGCGCGTGCTCGAGAACCTAAACAGCTTGCTTCCCACGCCTTTTCGCTTCGGGATTTCCTATCTTTTATCGCGCACGCCAAACACCTTCCATGTTCCAAACTTGCAATCTCCCCAACTTTTCCTCTCCACATCAACCTATATATATACGCTCACCCGCCACAAAAAAGGAACTCGTCAACAATTCAGCTTGGACACAACCGAGTTCCATCAGCAACAGAAGCCACCACAATCCCAATTCCCAAGACAGATTACACAAGAGAAGACGACGATGGCCGTGAGCAAGCAATGGACGCGGGTGCGCACGCTCGGCCGCGGCGCCTCGGGGGCCGAGGTCTTCCTGGCCGCCGACGACGCCTCCGGGGAGCTCTTCGCGGTCAAGTCCGCCGTGGGGGCGGCTTGCGCGGCGGCTCTCAGGAGGGAGCAGAGGGTGATGGCCGGCCTGAGCTCCCCGCGCGTCGTCTCCTGCATCGGCGGCCGCGGCGCCCGCGACGGCTCCTACCAGCTCTTCCTCGAGTTCGCCCCCGGCGGCTCGCTGGCGGAGCAGGTGGCGAGCAGCGGTGGCCTCGACGAGCGTGCCGTCCGCGGCTACGCGGCCGATGTGGCGGCCGCGCTCGCGTACCTCCACGGCGCTGGGATGGTGCACGGGGACGTCAAGGCGAGGAACGTCGTGATCGGCGCCGACGGCCGCGCCAAGCTCGCGGATTTCGGGTGCTCGAGGAAGGCGGCCGCTGGCGGGCCGATCATCGGCGGCACGCCAGCGTTCATGGCGCCGGAGGTGGCGCGTGGCTGACGTCTGGGCGCTCGGCTGCATGGTTGTCGAGATGGCCACTGGACGCGCCCCGTGGAGCGGCATGGACGGCGACGCGCTCGCGGCGCTGCACCGGATTGGCTACACGGAGGCCGTTCCCGAGGTGCCCCAATGGTTGTCCGCTGAGGCTAAAGACTTCTTGGCCAAATGCCTTGTCAGGCAGACCAGCGAGCGTTGCACGGCGGCGCAGCTCGTGGAGCACCCGTTCTTGGCCTCCGCCGACATCGGCGCGAAGCCAGAAGCCGTGAAGAGCAAGTGGGTGTCGCCCAAGAGCACGCTGGACGCGGCATTCTGGGAGTCGGAGTCCGACACCGAGGAGGCGGAGCACGACAGCGCGGCCGAGAGGAGGATCAGAGCATTGTTCTGCCCTGCGTCGGCGCTCCCGGACTGGGACTCGGACGAGGGCTGGATCGACGTGCTCTCCGGGCCAACGGAAGGAGCGGACGCAGTTGCCGTGCCGGCCAAGGTGACGACTGGCATCATCGTGGACGACGCGATCACCAGTGAAGAAGAGTCACTCGACGCAGAGTCTGGCGCTGTCGACATTACTGTGGACGTGGAGCACAACAGCGTGCTCAACGCAGGACAAGAAGCAAACGATGATGATGATTCAGCAGTAGTAGGGCACTGTAGGCACCAGCCTTTGGAGATTATAGCTTCTCACCAATTAGTGTCGTGTAAATTGTTACTGTTATGTAGCGACAGAATCAGTAATACAATCGATTTCGTTCATCATGCCAAAGCACTCTGCTTCGCAAGCGCTGCTCCTCTGTTTCTCTGCTCATACTCGTGCTCCCCATTGCGACACGATTGATCGGCAAATTCCGAGAAAAAATTAGGTCGCAACTAACTCGTCGTTCGTCGTGCATTTCTGGATCGCGTGTTGGCGCATTTGACACGTACTCCATGCTGTTCCATTGCATGTTTCTAGACTGACGATATCTGAAAGAGGCTCTTGTTTATACGTTCTCCTTTTACTACGTAAGTACTCCCTGCGTCTCAAAATGAGTGTTTCAAATTTAATAGAATTTTATACATAAGTTAGTACTCTCTCCGTTTATACTTAGTCCGGCGTAGTAGCTTTGGTCAAAATCAAGCTTACAAACTTTAACAAAATTTATAAAATAAATATTAACATATACAATAACAAACCAATACAACTTTTTTTCGAAAAGGAGAATGACCCCCGGCCTCTGCATTTAGACGATGCAGGCAGTCGTTTTGTTAATTATTCATTGATATTTTACAAATTATACATCAATAGGTCTGAAACGACGATCTTGACAACATCTGTCGCTACTCCTATTCACCTGATGAAGCCGTGTAGATTGTGTGAGCCGTATACCTAGAAGTCACACCAAAACCTAACATCTAAAGCCGGAGGCCCCAACCAAGCCGCAATATCAGGTCTGAGGCACACACCGGTCCGGCGCACTCTCAGCGGGCACCGCATGCGCCCGCTGCAGAGGCCGTCACTACCGTCTTCCACCGTTCCATCTTCATAGCAGACACTGACGCATCTACCTTGCCAGGCATGCGTCGACGCTACCCCGTTGTGCCACGCCGCTGAGACTCGCCGTCGTCGATGCGATAGATGGCCACCGCTCCACTCCTTGCGTCCTCCATGTAGCAACTGCTCCAAAACAGTGCCCTCATGAGGGAGAGGGGCACCAAGAGCGCCGGCATCGTCAGATCTGAGATACCCGGATCTGGGGTTTCCCCTAGAGCAGCGCGAGTGGGTAGAATGTGGCTGCAATGACGATGCCTTCGACAAAGTAACGGCGCGCAGACGCCGCCATCGCCTACCATGACTGTAGTCGGAGCTTGGTTTTCACCGGCAGCCAAGCCTCCCCAACTCGCCGCTGGGACTAGCCCTGGGATATAGGGATCCGCCACAACCAGCTGGCTGACCACCTCTTACGGAGGAGGAGGCCACCACCGCCACACCAGGGGCCAGAGCCACCGGCTTCCTCGTGTCGCGGGATTAGCCCAGAAACCAGCAAGCTGCCGCCGGAGATGTTGAGATGCAGCCAGTACAACGATGTGGGTAACTCCCCGTTGAACCCATATGGGCCTAGATCGGGCGCGTCCACCGCCGCCGCCACTCGTTGACCTTGACCGTTCGCTGTCGCGGGTAGCAGATCTTGGCCACCGCCTCCCCGCGACACTGCCATTGAATGGCCAGTGCGGCTGCCACCTCGATCCGATCTATGGCCGAGTAGATCCGCCGCCGCTGCCATGTAACGTGGGCTTTGCCCGGCGACGCCCCCATCAGCGGTGGCGAGAGGGATGAGCTTGGTCCGAAGAAGGCCTCGAGCCGGCCGGCGGTGGCTGCCCCGGTGCGTCCTGGCGCAGCCGCAAGGGAGCAAGGGTCGGGAAGTTCTAGTCTCACGTCCCACAGGACAAATCAATACCATTAAATTCATTATTCAATGTACTTTCGCATCATATAGATTTGTTATGCTAAATGTTTATATTTTTCTTTATAGATTTGGTCAAATTTTATGAAATTTGACTTCAGTTAAACCTAATATGCAGGGTAAATAAAAATGGAGGGAGTACAAAACTAAGACACTTATTTGGAGATGGCGGGAGAGCATTGGTCATCAGTGCTTACGCAACCAACCGAGTGAACCGTCTGAGAATCTTCTTGATGCATGGCCGGGAGAGCATTGATCAGTTCGGCTTGACCGATGGATGATCATAGATGAGCTCACTGATGACCTAACTAAAATAATGCTAGGCCTGTACTCCGGGCTCCGGCTTAGACATGCATGCATCAATGCATGGTTGGTTTGACGTAAGACATGTGATGTCTACCCATCTACTAACTAACTAATTAACGAACACTTGGTCTCTTGTTGTTTCTGTAGGAGCCACAAAGCGATAAGTCAATTGATCGGTCACATTACTCAAATTGGGTGTGGTTGGCAGACAGTTGGCACCGAGATTGCGTGCAGTGAACAGAGAAGTTTACTGAAAATCTGGGGAAAACGTCGGTATGGCGAGCGAAGGATATTCTAAGTTCTAACACGTATTTTTCCCAAAAAGAAATGAAAAACATATATTCTAACACATATTAAGAAGATTATGTAATGTTTGCCCCTAAAAAAGGCAATACTACTAAGTACTCCCTCCGTCTCATAATGTAAGACGCTTTTTGACTCTACTTTTAATGTAAGACGCTTTTTGACTCGAGGGAGTACGTAACTAACACGTCGCAGATCCAGGCAAGGTTGATTGGCTGCCAAGCTTAGGAGAAGGGATGACTGTTGCAGTTATCATTTTGAACAGTGGCACGGTCTTCACAAGACAAGTTTCATTGTCAGTGGTATCTACAATCGGATAATGATATCTAAAAATGTGTACTCGCAGCAATCATTAGACCCATGATACCAAGGAATGCCTTGATCGGCCATGATCGATGGAAGGGCGTCACGTTCCTCGGAGTAATCGAGCGCAGGTCAGCATGATGTGCACCGTGGCGTCAACATAAAAAGAACATGACAGTGCAACTACTACTCCGGAAACGCAGCGGCTGTCCAATCATGATGAGAGGCGGCGAGTCGATCGGGTCACGCCATCGCACTTCACCAGATAGATAGCACGACGCTATTGCCGTAGCACCCCGGGAAGTCGTTAGGCCAGCGGCGCCGTGCCAACTGGTTTCTCTCGTTGTCCAAACCAAAAGAAAAACGGCCACGCGCTGCAACACCGGCCGGGACACATGGCTGCCCGTCGCGCTGCCCACATGTGCTGTGTTCAGTTAGTTAGTTTCCTTGTCAGAGCAAGCAAACAGAGCATTACAGTTGGCCTATGATCACGGGTGACGCTGAGTCGCTGAATCGGTTCGCGATCAGCAGCGACGCGCCCGCCCGAGCCCCGCGACCTATGAAGCACCGATACGGCGATACGAGTACGGCGATACGGGATACGACAATTTCTAGAAACAGCAATACGGCGATACAGCGAGTATATATAAATAATTAATAAAATGACATGTAATAAAGGCAAAACATAATACAATGTGTGCTGGTCTACTTCTCCAACTAACTAAGTTTAAAGGATCAGCCGAACTAGCATTTTAATCTAATAATGAGAAAACACAAGTACAAGTAATTAGACAGATGCAGCACGACACATGCCAGCAGCCAAGCGCACAGGATACAGGACACGACAAGCAGCCAAGCACGGATGCGACGGAATCATACCTCGTTGTTGCTGGCGACGTGCGGCAGCGACAGAGAAGACTCAAGTCACTCCAGGCAGCGGCAAGGCGAGCCGGCAGGGTGGAGAGGAGATTCAAGGCGGCGGCGGCAGCGAGCTACTGCAGGCGGCGGCGGCGGTGGCGGTAGCGCACTGCCTGCTATCGCCAGATCCAATCCTTCGTGGTCGAACAGAGAGGAGAGAGCTGATGTTAGGTTAGGCTTGTGGGCTTCTATTGGGCTCGAGGCTGCCGGCGACGTGCTTGCCGTATCCCGGCCGTGTCCACAGCGTGTCGCCCCCGTATCGTGTTTATTTTCTTTTCTTTTTAAATCAAAAATCGGGATACTTCGGCGATACCCATATCGAAGCCGTATCAGGCGTATCGGAGTATCGGCCATGTACAATATGCCGATACAGCAAATCTTGGCGTATCGATGCTTCGTAGCCCGCGACAGAGAAGTGTACGGCACCGGGCCATCAAGATACCGTGGCCCTTCACTCGGCCGCTGCATAAAAGGCTGGACAAATGCGGCGAACCGGGGCGAATCGACGACACACGGCCCAGCAGCACGGCTCGGGTCGGCATCGCTTCGCTTGGCGGACAGACGAGCACGACGAAGCGCAAAGCGCAGTGGCGCGCGTGTGGCCCAGCCAGCGACTCCTCGATCGACGCCGTCCGCGGTCACTCCACTTGCGCTCGCGCGGCGTGCATGAGTACGTACGCAGCTTGCGCTGGCAGGGTCAGACGCGACTAGCTGTGGCCTGTGGGTACATATGCATCGTTGGCTGGTTGCACATCCAATGATCACACCAAACATCACCCAACAGAAGCTAGCTTTCATCCACTGGAATGTCCAAATTGTATAGCCAGGCTACAAAGTTGTCTCTGGCCTCCCCCTAGACAGGGCCCGTAAACAGTAACTAGCGTCCATGTTTCATTGTTGTGTTTAGAGGTGAACTTAACAACTACTAGCTCTATCCTGGTTTATTAGTCCTCTTTGTATTTCATATCAAATTTTGACTTTGGATTAACCAACAAAATGTTAATGCATGTACTAAAAATAAGATCACGTGAAACTATGTTCAAATATAAATTCAACGATATAATTTTTGTGACATGCATTAACATTTTGTTAGTTAAATTTATGGTCAAAAATTAACGCAAAATACGAAGAGTGCAAATAAACCAGGACAGAGATAGTAGTCCACTCTATAGTCACAACTTGCGGCAACTACCTTGCTCCCTAAACATAAATAGGCCGTGATCATTAAATGATTTAGACCCGGTTGTCTCCTAACTATTTCTGAATAGTCGTGAAGGTGGCAACAATAAGATCTAAGACTAGCCACAATGGATGGTAACATACACTAGTAACATACACATATCCCTAGACTATGTTACTATCTTCATAGTGGGTAGTAACATAAGTGTGCTAACATGCAAACCTTCATTTATTAGGTTATAGACTCATATTGTATTGGGACATCTGATGTTACAGTAACTAGCTAAGTTACTCAAACCACCTCTCTCCTCATTAATTCATTGCCACATAAGCAAATTTGCTGAGTTGGACTCGATGTTACTGTTGGAAATATGCCCTAGAGGCAATAATAAAATGGTTATTATTATATTTCCTTTGTTCATGAGTATTGTCTATTGTTCATGCTTTAATTGTGTTATCCGGAAATCGTAATACATGTGTGAATACATAGACCATAACATGTCCCTAGTGAGCCTCTAGTTGACTAGCTCGTTGATCAATAGATGGTTACGGTTTCCTGACCATGGACATTGGATGTCATTGATAACGGGATCACATCATTAGGAGAATGATGTGATGGACAAGACCCAATCCTAAGCATAGCACTAGATCGTGTAGTTCGTTTGCTAAAGCTTTTCTAATGTCAAGTATCATTTCCTTAGACCATGAGATCATGCAACTCCCGGATACCGTAGGAATGCTTTGGGTGTACCAAACGTCACAACGTAACTGGGTGGCTATAAAGGTGCACTACAGGTATCTCCAAAAGTGTCTGTTGGGTTGGCTCGGATCGAGACTGGGATTTGTCACTCCGTATGACGGAGAGGTATCTCTGGGCCCACTCGGTATTGCATCATCATAATGAGCTCAATGTGACTAAGTAGTTAGTCACGGGATCATGCATTACGGAACGAGTAAAGTGACTTGCCGGTAACGAGATTGAACGAGGTATTGGGATACCGACGATCGAATCTCGGGCAAGTAAAGTACCGATTGACAAAGGGAATTGTATACGGGATTGCTTGAATCCTCGACATCGTGGTTCATCCGATGAGATCATCGTGGAACATGTGGAAGCCAACATGGGTATCCAGATCCCGCTGTTGGTTATTGGCTAGAGAGGTGTCTCGGTCAGGTCTGCATGATTCCCGAACCCGTAGGGTCTACACACTTAAGGTTCTATGACGCTAGGGTTATAAGGAAGGTTTGTATGTGATTACCGAATGTTTCCGGAGTCCCGGATGAGATCCCGGACGTCACGAGGAGTTCCGGAATGGTCCGGAGGTAAAGATTTATATATGGGAAGTCACCATACGGTCACCGGAAATATTCGGGAGTATACCGGTATTGTACCGGGACCACCGGAGGGGTTCCGGGGGTCCACCGGGAGGGTCCACCTGCCCCGGAGGGCCTTATTGGCTGTAGGTGGAAGGGAACCAGCCCTTAGTGGGCTGGGCGCCAACCCCCCTAGGGCCCATGCGCCTAGGGTTTGGGGGGAACCCTAAAGGGGGGGCAAGCTCCCTCCCCCCTTGGCCGCCGCCCCCCTCTAGATCTCATCTAGAGGGGCCGACCCCCTTCCCCCTTCTCCCTATAAATAGAGGGGTGAGGGGAGGGCTGCAGCACCACATCCAAGGCGCAGCCCCTCCCTGTGACGCCCCCGATTTGACCGTACACTAATCATGCACGCAAATGTGTACGATCAAGATCAGGGACTCACGGGAAGATATCACAACACAACTCTAAAACATAAATAAGTCATACAAGCATCATAATACAAGCCAGGGGCCTCGAGGGCTCGAATACAAGTGCTCGATCATAGACGAGTCAGCGGAAGCAACAATATCTGAGTACAGACATAAGTTAAACAAGTTTGCCTTAAGAAGGCTAGCACAAAAGAAGCAACGATCGAAAAGGCAAGGCCTCCTGCCTGGGACCTCCTAACTACTCCTGGTCGTCGTCAGCGGCCTGCACGTAGTAGTAGGCACCTCCAGTGTCGTAGGTGTCGTCGTCGACGGTGGCGTCTGGCTCCTGAACTCCAACATCTGATTGCGACAATCCAGTATAGAAAGGGGAAAAGAGGGAGAAAAGCAACCGTGAGTACTCATCCAAAGTACTCGCAAGCAAGGAGCTACACTACATATGCATGGGTATATGTGTAAAGGGGCATATCAGTGGACTGAACTGCAGAATGCCAGAATAAGAGGGGGATAGCTAGTCCTGTCGAAGACTACGCTTCTAGACATCTCCATCTTGCAGCATATAGAAGAGAGTAGATTGAAGTCCTCCAAGTAGCATCGCATAGCATAATCCTACCCGGCGATCCCCTCCTCGTCGCCCTGTTAGAGAGCGATCACCGGGTTGTATCTGGCACTTGGAAGAGTGTATTTTATTCAGTATCCAGTTCTAGTTGTCATAAGGTCAAGGTACAACTCCGGGTCGTCCTTTTACCGAGGGACACGGCTATTCGAATAGATAAACTTCCCTGCAGGGGTGCACCACATAACCCAACGCGCTCGATCCCATTTGGCCGGACACACTTTTCTGGGTCATGCCCGGCCTCGTAAGATCAACACGTTGCAGCCCCACCTAGGCTCAACAGAGAGGTCAGCACGCCGGTCTAAACCTATGCGCGCAGGGGTCTGGGCCCATCGCCCTATGCACACCTGCACGTTGCGTACGCGGCCGGAAGCAGACCTAGCCCCCTTAATACAAGCGCGAGCTTACGGTCCAATGCGGCGCGCGCCACTCAGTTGCTGACGTCAAAAGAGCTTCGGCTGATACCACGACGTCGGGATACCCATAACTACTCCCACGTAGATGGGTAGTGCGTATAGACCAAATGGCCAGACTCAGATCAAATACCAAGATCTCGTTAGGCGTGTTAAGTATCCGCGAACGCCGACCAGGGCCAGGCCCACCTCTCACCTAGGCGGTCTCAACCTGCCCTGTCGCTCCGCCACAAAGATCCACTTGCGGGTACTCCTACGAGCCGACCCGACTTTAGTCATCACATGTGTCAGGTATATAGTATATAAGTATATGCCCGTGTTCACCGCCCAGGTGATCACGGCCCGATAGTATAGCACAGCAGACGGACAAGAATGTAGGGCCACTGATGGAAATCTAGCATCCTAGACTAAGCATGTAGGATTGCAGGTAAAGGTAACAACAATAGTAGCAAGGATAGGCTATGCATCAGAATAGGATATCGGAAAGCAGTAACATGCTACACTACTCTAATGCAAGTAGTAGAGAGTAGAGTAGGCGATATCTGGTGATCAAGGGGGGGGGGCTTGCCTGGTTGCTCTGGCAAGTAGGAGGGGTCGTCAACTCCGTAGTCGAACTGGGCAGCAGCAGTGTCGGTCTCGTAGTCTACCGGAGAGAAGAGGGGGAAGAAACAGTAAATACAATGCAAACATAAGCATGACGATGCGTGACATGACAATGAGCGGTGCTAGGGATGTCCTAACGCGACAGTAGGAGGTACCGGTGAAGGGGGGGGGAACATCCGGGAGGTATTCCCGATGTTTCGCGCTTTCGGACAGACGGACCGGAGGGGGAAAGTTGCTAGTTCGATAGGTTAGGGAGGTGTGGTGGATGAACGGACTGCGTATTCGGATTCGTCTCGTCGTTCTGAGCAACTTTCATATAGAAAACATTTTCATCCGAGTTACGGTTTAAAAGATATGAATTTTCAAAGTTTATTTGAATTTCTAGAATTATTTAATTAACAGAAAAAGGGATATGACGTCAGCATGACGTATGAGTGACGTCAGCGGTCAACAGTCCGGGTTGACTGGTCAAACTGACACGGGGGACCCACCTGTCATAGACATTGGGTTAACTAATTAGTTTTTTAGTTAATTAACTACTGGGCCCACCTGTCAGTGAGAGATTATTTAAACTAATTATTTTTATTTATAAAACATTTTCTTTTTCTTTTCTTTTTTAATTTTTGCGGCGGGGCCCGCATGTCAGTGACTGGGCCTGCCCAGTCAGCAGTTGACTGGGTCAACCCAGTCAACTGGGGCCCGTGGGGGCCACTGGCAGGGGCACTGGGGGTGGCCCCAGGCCTGCCATGTCGGCGGCCTGCGCCGGAGCAACGCCGGCGACCAAAACGCACGGCGGCGCGCGCGGGAGGGGCGCGGGTTTCACCCACAGTGGGTTTGCAGGGGCGGGGCTGGGGGCGTTCGACGCGGCTCGACGTCGCGCGTCCAACGGCGGTGGTCGGAGGGGCCGGAACGGCCGGGGACGACCGCTACGAGCTCGCCGGCGGCGAGGTGCTACGGGTGCCCGATGGAAGCTACGCTAGAGCGCGCGAACGGCCGAACTAACTACCTAGGCGGGTGCGGCACGGTGCGGTCGGGCTAGCGGGCCTACGCCCGTGACCATTTGGTCACCGGAGACACGCCGGCGGCGAGCTCCGCGGCGTGGCGTTCGGGCGCGCGCGGGGAAGCAGCTACGGAGCGCGAGCGAGCTAACGGAGAGGGGGAGGAGAAGGAGAGGCTCACTGCGAGGCTGTAGGGAGTGGTAGTGAGCTCGGGGAGGGCGCGGGGCAGCCGGAATCGGCGACGAACGACGGCGGCCGTAGGTTGAAGACGAGCTCGGGGAGGCCGGTGCAGAGGCGCTCGGCTCGTTCCCGAGGGCGTAGTCGACGTAGTCGACGGCGGGGAGTCGTTCGGGCACGTCGTCGGGGCGATCGGGGCAAGGTGGCCGCGAGTTCGACGGTGAACGGCGGCGAGCACGCGCGGGCAGAGGGGATCGAAGGGGAGAGAGAGGTGGATCTGGCGGGGGAGAGGCGCAGAGGCCGAGGGAGTGAGCGGGGTGAGTGGGAGAGAGGCCCGAGGGGGCGGGGGCCGCTGGCGCCCTTATCCTCTCCGGCGTCGGTGCCGGCGAGGTGGTGCGGCGGGAGCGCGCCCCTGTTCCGACCCCGGTCGGGGGAACAGGGAAGGGGACGCGGGGGGAGAGTGGGCTGGGCCGGGGGCGCGGGGGTGCGGCCCAGTTTGGGCCGGGGGGGGGGGTTCGGGGGTTTGGGCCGGGGGTCAGTGGGGGGGGGGGAAGGCCTGCTCCTTTTGCTTTCTTTTTCTGTTCTGTTTTCCTTTTATTTGTTTTATTTCCTTTTCTGTTTTATTTCATTTAAAGTATTTAGGCATTTTATAAAAAGGAGTTTTCTCCACCATAATTGCCAGTGTATTATTTAGCACCCACAGAACATTTTCGTTTGAGTTTTTGAAAACTTTTATTTTTCACTTTAATTATATTTGAAGTTTGAACTAGGAGTTAGAAAAGGAAGGTGATTCAAATGTGATCAAGCCCTGTTTAGCAACATGATTAGCTTAATCACAGGGAGTTACTGTAGCATGATTCCCAGGGTGTTACAAATCTCCTCCACTACAAGAAATCTCGTCCCGAGATTTAGGAGGTAGAAGGAAACAGTGCAGGGTATTCTTCGCGCAGACGATCCTCTCGTTCCCAAGTGGCCTCATCTTCAGAATGGTGCGACCACTGGACTTTGAGAAACTTGATCGCCTTCTGACGTGTGCGGCGTTCAGCTTGGTCGAGAATGCGGACCGGATGCTCCTTATAGGAGAGGTCTTGCTGCAATTCGAGCACTTCGTGATCCACAGCTCGGATTGGATCCTTGAAGCAACGGCGGAGCTGTGACACATGGAACACATCGTGAACCTGAGAAAGGTTCGGCGGTAGTTCCAGTTGGTATGCCACTTTTCCACGCCTTTCGAGAATAGTGAATGGGCCAATATAGCGAGGAGCTAGCTTGCCCTTGATCCCGAAGCGGTGAGCACCCTTCATAGGTGTGACTCGAAGATAAGCCTTTTCGCCAGGTTGATAGACCATGTCTTTATGATGACGGTCATACTGACTCTTCTGACGTGACTGAGCAGTCTTGAGATTCTCGCGAATAATGCGGACTTGTTCTTCGGCATCTTGGATAATATCCGGACCGAAGAGTGGACGTTCCCCAGTTTCTGACCAGTTCAGAGGGGTTCGGCACTTTCGTCCATATAACACTTTGAAGGGGGCCATCTTCAGACTTGCTTGATAGCTATTATTATAGGAGAACTCAGCATACGGGAGAGATTCCTCCCATTTCTTGCCGAAGGAAATAACGCAAGCTCGAAGCATGTCTTCGAGAACTTGATTGACGCGTTCAACTTGTCCTTGCGATTGAGGATGAAACGCAGTACTGAATGACAGATGAGTGCCCATAGCTTCTTGGAAACTTGCCCAGAATCTTGAAGTGAATAAGCTACCACGGTCTGAACTGATAACCAATGGAATACCGTGGAGTGAAACAATCCTGGACATATAGAGCGTTGCCAACTGGCTAGCAGTGATCGTTTCTTTGACTGCCAGGAAATGTGCAACTTTGGAAAGCCGATCAATGACGACAAGAATAGCATCATTACCTTTCTGCGATTTGGGAAATCCAGTGACGAAGTCCATCTCAACATGGTCCCATTTCCATTCAGGAATAGAGATAGGTTGCAGAGTTCCAGCAGGTCTTTGATGTTCCGCTTTGATGCGACGGCAAACGTCACACTCAGCAACATAACGAGCAATGTCTTGCTTCATATTAGACCACCAGAATCTCTGACGGATATCTTGGTACATCTTTGTACTACCCGGATGGATACTTAGAGGCGTATCATGAGCTTCTTTCATAACTTCCTGTGTCATATCCAGGTTTTTCTCTGCACATGGCACCACTAGGCGGCCCTTGAAGTATAGGGTGCCATCTTCAGCAATGGTGAAGAATGAGGGCTTTCCTTCTGCGAGGTAGCGCTTAATCTTGTGGGCTTCAGAGTCATACCTCTGTAGCCTTTTGATGCTGTCCTCGAGATCTGGTTTAGCAACTAGGGTATTGAGAGAACCCTGGGTAACAACGTGGAGGTTCACCTTGCCAAATTTCTTAGGAGGGGGAGCGAGTGCACCCGGAGGAACAATATGGAGGTTCAGCTTCCTGAATTCTTCAACAAGCGAGGGCTGAACTTTATGAACCTGGAGGTGGTTGCAGTAAGACTTGCGGCTCAAGGCATCAGCCATTACATTAGCCTTGCCTGGAGTATAGGAAATACCCAAGTCAAAGTCTGCAACGAGCTCCATCCATCTCTGTTGACGGAGGTTCAGATCTGGCTGAGTAAACAGATACTTCAGACTTTGGTGGTCAGTGAAGATCTCGCAACGATTACCGAGAAGGTAATGTCGCCACTGCTTCAGCACATGAATGACGGCAGCAAGTTCGAGGTCGTGAACTGGGTAGTTCTCTTCGTGAGGGCGCAATTGTCGAGAGGCATAAGCAATCACTTTGCGGTCTTGCATTAGGACACAGCCTAATCCTTGACGGGAAGCGTCGCAGTAGATGACGAAGTCCTTCTTAGTATCAGGTGGAGCTAGAACTGGGGCAGAAGTCAACTTGTCTTTGAGTGCCTGGAAACTTTCCTGACATTTGTCTGTCCATTGGAACTTGACGCCCTTATGCAACAGGTTAGTCAGAGGCCTGGCGATCTTGGAGAAGTTCTCGACAAATCGACGGCAATAGCTGGCGAGACCAAGAAAACTTCTGACTTGCTTAACGTTCTTGGGAGGGGTCCAATCAAGAATAGCCTGAACTCGCTCGGGGTTGACGGCAATACCATCCTTAGAGATGACATGCCCCAGATAGGTTACTTCGGGTAGCCAGAATTCACATTTGGAGAACTTGGCATATAGTTGATGTTCTCGTAGCTTTTCCAGCACAAGTCGAAGATGTTCCGCATGTTCTTCTTCGTTCTTGGAAAATATCAGGATATCATCCAGATAAACCACGACGAACTTGTCGAGGTAATCCATGAATATGTAGTTCATCAGACGAGAGAAGGTGGCTGGAGCATTGGTTAAACCGAAAGACATGACGGTGTACTCGTATGAACCATAGCGAGTCACGAAGGCGGTCTTTGGGATATCCTCTTCACGAACACGGATCTGGTGGTAGCCCAACCTCAAGTCGAGCTTAGAGAACACTGACGAACCCGCCAGTTGATCATACAGATCATTGATCCGAGGAAGAGGGTATTTATTCTGAATGGTAGCTTGGTTTATAGGACGGTAGTCTTGAACTAACCGGTTTGTCCCATCCTTCTTCTTGACAAAGAGAGAAGGTGCTCCCCAAGGAGAGCAACTTGGGCGAATGAATCCTTTGCGAAGAGATTTGTCGATTTCCTCCTTAAGCTCAAGGAGTTCATGCGGCGGCATTTTGTAGGGTCGCTTGGCTATAGGAGTGGTGCCTGGTTTCAAGTCGATGATGAATTCGACAGCTCTAGCAGGGGGAATCCCTGGAAGTTCTTCAGGGAAGACGTCGAGGAATTCACGCACGACGGGAATATTTTCAATGCCCTCGAGTGGTGCAGCGTTCAATGCATTCAATGCATAGAGCCTTGCCTCGGCATTTTGCACCAGATGAGCTTGGTAAGCAATTATTTCATCCGAAGGGTGTAGCAGATGGACGGTTTTAGTGGCGCAAACTATAGAAGCAGTATGCGCTTTCAACCAATCCATACCCAAAATGAGGTCGATGTTAGACGTCTTCAGGATAATGGGAGAGGCATAGAATTCCAGCCCTTCGATTTCCACGGGGACATCGATGCCAACCAAAGAGGTTTGACACTGTCCCACGGGGGTTTTGACCAATACAGAGGTGTTCATCTCCTCGCATTTAACGTCGTGCTTGTATGCAAAATCTTCTGACATGAATGAATGCGATGCACCTGTATCAAATAAAACGGATGATGGTACTGAATTTACGAGGAGTGTACCCATCACAGTAGCAGGCTGGTCTTGAGCTTCGTTGAGATCAACGTGGTTGGCATGAGCACGACCATAAGGCTTAGCATTGTTGCTGCGGGGCTGGTTGTTACCACGGCCCATTGCTGGAAGGGCAAGTTGATTCTGATTCTGATGACAGTCCCAGGCACGGTGACCTGGTTGTCCACACTTGTAGCACAGACCATTATTGGGAGTGGGAACAGGAGCTTGGGATGGTGGAGCTGGAAGTCTTGACTGCTTAGATGGTGGTGGAGGCAGACGAGGTGCAGCATATGTCTGCCTTGGGGCAGATGCATTTGGACGGTACATGCTGTTCGGGATGCATATCTTGCGCTTCTGTGCGGGCGAACCCGAAGATGAGCCCGTGTCACGGTTGCGCCTGTGCGAGCTCTGGTATTCCTGCAGACCAGTTTCGACATTGATGGCCTTGTTCACCAAGGTGGCGAAATCAGCAAAGTCATGCACTAGAAGTGCGAGCTTGATGTCAGCTTGAAGGCCATCACGGAACTTCTCCTGTCTGCGTGCATCAGTTGCAATGTCTTCTTCAGCATAGCGGGACAAGTCCAGAAACTCCCGCTGGTAAGCTTCGACAGATTTGTTGCCTTGGGTGAGGTTGCGGAACTCACGCTTCTTCCGGTCCATGACTCCCTGAGGAATGAAGCGGGCACGGAAAGCTGCTTGGAAGTCTGGCCAGGTGATGATTGTTCCAACTGGCAGAGTACGCCTGTGGCTGTCCCACCATTGAGCTGCGGGTCCCTTCAGAAAGAAGGAAGCAAAGTTGACATAGCTGGCAGGGGCTACATCAGCAGACTCCAACTCATAGGTGATGTCACGGAGCCAGTCATCAGCATCCAGAGGCTAAGTTGAGCTGCGGTAGATGGTTGGGTTGAGGCGTATGAAATCCTGAAGAGTCACTTGGGCTGGCTGCTGGTTCATATTGGGGCGAGGAAACTGAGCCATCATATTCTCCATGAACTGGCGGTTCAGTTCAAGCTGTTGGATCATACCAGTCATGTACTCAAGTGGTGGTGGGGCATTGCCACCACTACCACGACCACCTGGTCTAACCATCCTGCTAATATATAACAGGGGTTCAGCATTGAGAAATTTGCAAAGACAAGGATCATTCATGATGAAACATGCACAATGAGAGGAGCACGATAGCTACTACATAGTAGTCGGCATAACTTACAAAAGGGGTCATGCATAGAGTTCAGTACAAAGAGTTCAGTACAAGGACTAAAACATCATAGGCGGCACACAGGCTCGCGGCGACTGCAACTAATACTACAAGCAAGCCTACATCAGTCCCAAGAGGTACTGTGGAGGTAATCGTAGCCCGACAGCTGGTAGTGAGGCAACGGATAGCCCTCCACGTCAGCAGACTGGGGGCCGCGGATACTCAGATGTAGAGCCCGACGCTCAGGTGGCAGAAGAGGACCAAGTGCGGGAGAGTAGCCTCCCACCTCTGGCCAACCAACACCGTGGGGCATCACGGTCCTGGCTGGGTAGATCGCAGCACGCGGTACCTGTCCAGACCGGACAAAGGGGTGCAGCAGCGTCAGAGCACGGTAAAGGTGCTGACGGGTGGTGTACATCTCGTGGCGAAGAGCTCGGTTAGCTCGATCCAGCCCATCAGCATGCAGAACCAGGTGCTGATGGTAGAAGGGCTCCCGGGTGACAGTGGAGTAGGCAGCAGTATAGTATCCCTCCGCACCAACATCAGAGGCGATAGCAATGTGCCTGAAAGGGGAGGTGTCCAACTCCTGATACTCTCCACGAAGACGTGCCAGAGCAGCATAGGCAGCATCGTGGACAGCCATATCGATGGTCACACCAACACCATGTGCGGTGTGCAGCACAGTAGTGGAGTCATACTCCCGAGAGTAGAGGTGGACGATGGCACGGTACTGCTCCTGGTTAAAGTCCTGGTACTCCTCGTAGACGGTGTACTCAGGGTGCCAGCGATAACCCAGATAGGTCATCATCTCAGCTAGCACCGCAGGTGATCCCGAGGCACCAATGGCCATCGTGTGGCGAACGACCTGCCTCGTGGGTTCCATCTGAAAGCAAAGACGTTTCAAAGGAGTCAATTGACAGTGTGTGAATTGTTCGAAATACTATTCTAAGAAACAACTATGGCTTATCCATCTTTGGGGTGAACGCGGTCACGGGATCCTAGTGTTAAAGTTAGTAAATTCGTTTAACCCGAGTAGAAGAGAGTTCAGAGTCCCAGAGTAAAGGTCGAGGAGTAAAAGATCCTAGTACCACCCAATGGCGACGTGGGCCCGTAAGCCGCACAGCCATGTTAGTAAAAGTTTTGCAATGTCTAGACTCGACTTCGGCCAAGGAGTGCGGAAGGGGGGGTTCCTACAGGCAGTCGGCTCTGATACCAACTTGTGACGCCCCCGATTTGACCGTACACTAATCATGCACGCAAATGTGTACGATCAAGATCAGGGACTCACGGGAAGATATCACAACACAACTCTAAAACATAAATAAGTCATACAAGCATCATAATACAAGCCAGGGGCCTCGAGGGCTCGAATACAAGTGCTCGATCATAGACGAGTCAGCGGAAGCAACAATATCTGAGTACAGACATAAGTTAAACAAGTTTGCCTTAAGAAGGCTAGCACAAAAGAAGCAACGATCGAAAAGGCAAGGCCTCCTGCCTGGGACCTCCTAACTACTCCTGGTCGTCGTCAGCGGCCTGCACGTAGTAGTAGGCACCTCCAGTGTCGTAGGTGTCGTCGTCGACGGTGGCGTCTGGCTCCTGAACTCCAACATCTGATTGCGACAATCCGGTATAGAAAGGGGAAAAGAGGGAGAAAAGCAACCGTGAGTACTCATCCAAAGTACTCGCAAGCAAGGAGCTACACTACATATGCATGGGTATATGTGTAAAGGGGCATATCAGTGGACTGAACTGCAGAATGCCAGAATAAGAGGGGGATAGCTAGTCCTGTCGAAGACTACGCTTCTAGACATCTCCATCTTGCAGCATATAGAAGAGAGTAGATTGAAGTCCTCCAAGTAGCATCGCATAGCATAATCCTACCCGGCGATCCCCTCCTCGTCGCCCTGTTAGAGAGCGATCACCGGGTTGTATCTGGCACTTGGAAGAGTGTATTTTATTCAGTATCCAGTTCTCGTTGTCATAAGGTCAAGGTACAACTCCGGGTCGTCCTTTTACCGAGGGACACGGCTATTCGAATAGATAAACTTCCCTGCAGGGGTGCACCACATAACCCAACACGCTCGATCCCATTTGGCCGGACACACTTTTCTGGGTCATGCCCGGCCTCGTAAGATCAACACGTCGCAGCCCCACCTAGGCTCAACAGAGAGGTCAGCACGCCGGTCTAAACCTATGCGCGCAGGGGTCTGGGCCCATCGCCCTATGCACACCTGCACGTTGCGTACGCGGCCGGAAGCAGACCTAGCCTCCTTAATACAAGCGCGAGCTTACGGTCCAATGCGGCGCGCGCCACTCAGTTGCTGACGTCAAAAGAGCTTCGGCTGATACCACGACGTCGGGATACCCATAACTACTCCCACGTAGATGGGTAGTGCGTATAGACCAAATGGCCAGACTCAGATCAAATACCAAGATCTCGTTAGGCATGTTAAGTATCCGCGAACGCCGACCAGGGCCAGGCCCACCTCTCACCTAGGCGGTCTCAACCTGCCCTGTCGCTCCGCCACAAAGATCCACTTGCGGGTACTCCTACGAGCCGACCCGACTTTAGTCATCACATGTGTCAGGTATATAGTATATAAGTATATGCCTGTGTTCACCGCCCAGGTGATCACGGCCCGATAGTATAGCACAGCAGACGGACAAGAATGTAGGGCCACTGATGGAAATCTAGCATCCTAGACTAAGCATGTAGGATTGCAGGTAAAGGTAACAACAATAGTAGCAAGGATAGGCTATGCATCAGAATAGGATATCGGAAAGCAGTAACATGCTACACTACTCTAATGCAAGTAGTAGAGAGTAGAGTAGGCGATATCTGGTGATCAAGGGGGGGGCTTGCCTGGTTGCTCTGGCAAGTAGGAGGGGTCGTCGACTCCGTAGTCGAACTGGGCAGCAGCAGTGTCGGTCAAGTAGTCTAGCGGAGAGAAGAGGGGGAAGAAACAGTAAATACAATGCAAACATAAGCATGACGATGCGTGACATGACAATGAGCGGTGCTAGGGATGTCCTAACGCGACAGTAGGAGGTACCGGTGAAGGGGGGGAACATCCGGGAGGTATTCCCGATGTTTCGCGCTTTCGGACAGACGGACCGGAGGGGGAAAGTTGCTAGTTCGATAGGTTAGGGAGGTGTGGTGGATGAACGGACTGCGTATTCGGATTCGTCTCGTCGTTCTGAGCAACTTTCAAATAGAAAACATTTTCATCCGAGTTACGGTTTAAAAGATATGAATTTTCAAAGTTTATTTGAATTTCTGGAATTATTTAATTAACAAAAAAAGGGATATGACGCCAGCTTGACGTATGAGTGACGGCAGCGGTCAACAGTCCGGGTTGACTGGTCAAACTGACACGGGGGACCCACCTGACATAGACAGTGGGTTAACAGAGGATTAACTAATTAGTTTTTTAGTTAATTAACTACTGGGCCCACCTGTCAGTGAGAGATTATTTAAACTAATTATTTTTATTTATAAAACATTTTCTTTTTCTTTTCTTTTTTAATTTTTGCGGCGGGGCCCGCATGTCAGTGACTGGGCCTGCCCAGTCAGCAGTTGACTGGGTCAACCCAGTCAACTGGGGCCCGTGGGGGCCACTGGCAGGGGCACTGGGGGTGGCCCCAGGCCTGCCACGTCGGCGGCCGGCGCCGGAGCAACGCCGGCGACCAAAACGCACGGCGGCGCGCGCGGGAGGGGCGCGGGTTTCACCCACAGTGGGTTTGCGGGGGCGGGGCTGGGCGCGTTCGACGCGGCTCGACGTCGCGCGTCCAACGGCGGTGGTCGGAGGGGCCGGAACGGCCGGGGACGACCGCTACGAGCTCGCCGGCGGCGAGGTGCTACGGGTGCCCGACGGAAGCTACGCTAGAGCGCGCGAACGGCCGAACTAACTACCTAGGCGGGTGCGGCACGGTGCGGTCGGGCTAGCGGGCCTACGCCCGTGACCATTTGGTCACCGGAGACACGCCGGCGGCGAGCTCCGCGGCGTGGCGTTCGGGCGCGCGCGGGGAAGCAGCTACGGAGCGCGAGCGAGCTAACGGAGAGGGGGAGGAGAAGGAGAGGCTCACTGCGAGGCTGTAGGGAGTGGCAGTGAGCTCGGGGAGGGCACGGGGCAGCCGGAATCGGCGACGAACGACGGCGGCCGTAGGTTGAAGACGAGCTCGGGGAGGCCGGTGCAGAGGCGCTCGGCTCGTTCCCGAGGGCGTAGTCGACGTAGTCGACGGCGGGGAGTCGTTCGGGCACGTCGTCGGGGCGATCGGGGCAAGGTGGCCGCGAGTTCGACGGTGAACGACGGCGAGCACGCGCGGGCAGAGGGGATCGAAGGGGAGAGAGAGGTGGATCTGGCGGGGGAGAGGCGCAGAGGCCGAGGGAGTGAGCGGGGTGAGTGGGAGAGAGGCCCGAGGGGGCGGGGGCCGCTGGCGCCCTTATCCTCTCCGGCGTCGGTGCCGGCGAGGTGGTGCGGCGGGAGCGCGCCCCTGTTCCGACCCCGGTCGGGGGAACAGGGAAGGGGACGCGGGGGGAGAGTGGGCTGGGCCGGGGGCGCGGGGGTGCGGCCCAGTTTGGGCCGGGGGGGGGGGGGGGGGGTTCGCGGGTTTGGGCCGGGGGTCAGTGGGGGGGGGGGGAAGGCCTGCTCCTTTTGCTTTCTTTTTCTGTTCTGTTTTGTTTTCTGTTTTCCTTTTATTTGTTTTATTTCCTTTTCTGTTTTATTTCATTTAAAGTATTTAGGCATTTTATAAAAAGGAGTTTTCTCCACCATAATTGCCAGTGTATTATTTAGCACCCACAGAACATTTTCGTTTGAGTTTTTGAAAACTTTTATTTTTCACTTTAATTATATTTGAAGTTTGAACTAGGAGTTAGAAAAGGAAGGTGATTCAAATGTGGTCAAGCCCTGTTTAGCAACATGATTAGCTTAATCACAGGGAGTTACTGTAGGATGATTCCCAGGGTGTTACACTCCCCTCCCCAACACCTCTCCTCCTCCGCGTGTGCTGGGCGAAGCCCTACCGGAGAACTGTCACTCCACCAGCACCACGCCGTCGTGCTGCTGTTGGAGCCTTCTTCCTCAACCTCTCCCTCCTCCTTGCTGGATCAAGGCGTGGGAGACGTCACCGCTCCGTACGTGTGTTGAACACGGAGGTGCCGTCCGTTCGGCGCTTGGATCATCGGTGATTTGGATCACGACGAGTACGACTCCATCAACCCCGTTCTCTTGAACGCTTCCGCTCGCGATCTACAAGGGTATGTAGATGCACTCCTCCCCTCTCGTTGCTAATAAACTCCATAGATTGATCTTGGTGATGCGTACAAAATTTTAATTTCTGCTACGATCCCCAACAGTGGCATCATGGGCTAGGTCTATGCGTAGTTTCTATGCACGAGTAGAACACAAGTTGTTGTGGGCGTTGATTTTGTCAATTTACTTGCCGTTACTAGTCTTATCTTGCTTCGGCGGCATCGTGGGATGAAGCGGCCCGGACCGACTTTACACGTACGCTTACGTGAGACAGGTTCCACCGACTGACATGCACTAGTTGCATAAGGTGGCTAGCGGCTGTCTGTCTCTCCCACTTTAGTCGGATCGGATTCGATGAAAAGGGTCCTTATGAAGGGTAAATAGAAATTGGCATATCACGTTGTGGTTTTGGCGTAGGTAAGAATCGTTCTTGCTAGAAACCTATAGCAGCCACGTAAAAGTTTGCAACAACAATTAGAGGACATCTAATGTTTTTGCAGCAAGTGTCATGTGATGTATTATGGCCAGACGGATGTGATGAATGATATATGTGATGTATGAGATTGATCATGTTCTTGTAATAGGAATCACGACTTGCATGTCGATGAGTATGACAACCGGCAGGAGCCATAGGAGTTGTCTTAATTTATTTATGACCTGCGTGTCAACTGGAACGTCATGTAATTACTTTACTTTATTGCTAACCGTTAGCCATAGTAGTAGAAGTAATAGTTGGCGAGACAACTTCATGAAGACACGATGATGGAGATCATGGTGTCATGCCGGTGACGATGATGAACATGGCACCCCGAAGATGGAGATCAAAAGGAGCAAAATGATATTGGCCATATCATGTCACTATTTGATTGCATGTGATGTTTATCATGTTTTACATCTTATTTGCTTAGAATGACGGTAGCATAAATAAGATGATCCCTCGCTAAAATTTCAAGAAAGTGTTCCCCCTAACTGTGCACCGTTGCGAAGGTTCGTTGTTCCGAAGCACCACGTGATGATCGGGTGTGATAGGTTCTAACGTTAGCATACAACGAGTGTAAGCTAGATTTACACACGCAATACACTTAGGTTGACTTGACGAGCCTAGCATGTACAGACATGGCCTCGGAACACAAGAGACCGAAAGGTCGAACATGAGTCGTATAGCAGATACGATCAACATGAAGATGTTCACCGATGATGACTAGTCCGTCTCACGTGATGATCGGACACGGCCTAGTTGACTCGGATCATGTATCTCTTAGATGACTAGAGGGATGTCTGTCTGAGTGGGAGTTCGTTAATAATTCGATTAGATGAACTTAATTATCATGAACTTAGTCTAAAAAACCTTTACAATATGTCTTGTAGATCAAATGGCCCACGCTAATGTTGCCCTCAACTTCAACGCGTTCCTAGAGAAAACCAAGCTGAAAGACGATGGTAGCAACTACACGGACTGGGTCCGTAACCTGAGGATTATCCTCATAGCTGCCAAGAAAGCATATGTCCTTGAAGCACCGCTAGGTGATGCACCTGTTTTCCCAGCAACTCAAGACGTTCTGAACGCCTGGCAGTCACGTAGTGATGATTACTCCCTGGTTCAGTGCGGCATGCTTTACAGCTTAGAACCGGGGCTCCAAAAGCGTTTTGAGCAGCACGGAGCATATGAGATGTTCCAAGAGCTGAAAATGGTTTTCCAAGCTCATGCCCGGGTCGAGAGATATGAAGTCTCTGACAAGTTCTATAGTTGTAAGATGGAGGAGAATAGTTCCGTCGGCAAACACATACTCAAAATATCTGGGTTGCACAACCGCTTGTCTCAGCTGGGAGTTAATCTCCCGGATGACACGGTCGTTGACAGAATCCTTCAGTCGCTCCCACCTAGCTACAAGAGCTTTGTGATGAACTTCAATATGCAGGGGATGGAAAAGACCATTCCTGAGGTATATTCAATGCTGAAATCAGCGGAGGTGGAGATAAAAAAGGAACATCAAGTGTTGATGGTGAATAAAACCACTAAGTTCAAGAAAGGCAAGGGTAAGAGGAACTTCAAGAAAGACGGCAAGGGAGTTGCCGCGCCCGGTAAGCAAGCTGCTGGGAAGAAGACAAAGAATGGACCCAAGCCTGAGACTGAGTGCTTTTATTGCATGGGAAACGGTCACTGGAAGCGGAACTGCCCCAAGTACTTAGCGCATAAGAAGGCCGGCAATACCAAAGGTATATGTGATATACATGTTATAGATGTGTACCTAACCAGCGCTCGTAGTAGCTCCTGGGTATTTGATACCGGTGCGGTTGCTCATATTTGTAACTCAAAGCAGGAGCTGCGGAATAAGCGGAGACTGGCGAAGGACGAGGTGACGATGCGCGTCGAGAATGGTTCCAAGGTCGATGTGATCGCCGTCGGCACGCTACCTCTACATTTACCTACGGGACTAGTTTTAAACCTCAATAATTGTTATTTAGTGCCAGCTTTGAGCATGAACATTGTATCTGGATCTCGTTTAATGCGAGATGGCTACTCATTTAAATCCGAGAATAATGGTTGTTCTATTTATATGAGAGATATGTTTTATGGTCATGCCCCGCTGGTCAATGGTTTATTCTGAATGAATCTCGAACGTGATGTTACACATATTCATAGTGTGAATGCCAAGAAATGTAAGGTTGATAATGATAGTCCCACATACTTGTGGCACTGCCGCCTTGGTCACATTGGTGTCAAACGCATGAAGAAACTCCATGCAGATGGACTTTTGGAGTCTCTTGATTATGAATCATTTGACACGTGCGAACCATGCCTCATGGGCAAAATGACCAAGACTCTGTTCTCCGGAACAGTGGAGCGAGCAACCAACTTATTGGAAATCATACATACTGATGTGTGCGGTCCAATGAGCGTTGAGGCTCGCGGTGGCTATCGTTATGTTCTCACCCTCACTGATGACTTGAGTAGATATGGGTATGTCTACTTAATGAAACACAAGTCTGAGACCTTTGAAAAGTTCAAGGAATTTCAGAGTGAGGTTGAGAATCAACGTGACAGGAAAATAAAGTTCTTACGATCAGATCGTGGAGGGGAATATTTGAGTCACGAATTTGGCACACACTTAAGGAAATGTGGAATTTTTTCACAACTCACGCCGCCTGGAACACCTCAGCGTAATGGTGTGTCCGAACATCGTAATCGCACTCTATTGGATATGGTGCGATCTATTATGTCTCTTACCGATCTACCGCTATCATTCTGGGGTTATGCTTTAGAGACTGCCGCATTCACTTTAAATAGGGCTCCATCAAAATCCGTTGAGATGACACCGTATGAATTATGGTTTGGAAAGAAACCTAAGCTATCGTTTCTTAAAGTTTGGGGATGCGATGCTTATGTCAAGAAACTTCAACCTGAAAAGCTCGAACCCAAGTCGGAAAAATGCGTCTTCATAGGATACCCTAAGGAAACCATTGGGTATACCTTCTACCTCAGATCCGAAGGCAAGATCTTCGTTGCCAAGAACGGGTCCTTTCTGGAGAAAGAGTTTCTCTCGAAAGAAGTAAGTGGGAGGAAAGTGGAACTTGATGAGATGACCCCTCTCGAACCAGAAAGTAGCGCAGCACAAGAAAATGTTTCTGTGGTGCCTGCACCGACTAGAGGGGAAGTTAATGATGACGATCATGATCAAGTTACCACTGAACTTCGTAGGTCCACAAGGACACGTTCCGCACCAGAGTGGTATGGCAACCCTATCCTGGAAATCATGTTGTTGGACAACGGTGAACCTTCGAACTATGAAGAAGCAATGGCGGGTCCAGATTCCAACATATGGCTTGAAGCCATGCAATCCGAGATAGGATCCATGTATGAAAACAAAGTATGGACTTTGACACACTTGCCCGATGATCGGCGAGCGATAGAAAATAAATGGATCTTTAAGAAGAAGACAGACGCGGATGGAAATGTTACCATCTATAAAGCTCGACTTGTCGCTAAGTGTTATCGACAAGTTCAAGGAGTTGACTACGATGAGACCTTCTCACCCGTAGCGAAGCTGAAGTCCGTCCGAATCATGTTAGCAATTGCTGCATTCTACGATTATGAAATATGGCAAATGGACGTCAAAACGGCATTCCTTAACGGCTTCCTTAAGGAAGAATTGTATATGATGCAGCCGGAAGGTTTTGTCGATCCTAAGAATGCTGACAAAGTATGCAAGCTCCAGCGCTCAATCTATGGGCTGGTGCAGGCATCTCGGAGTTGGAACATTTGCTTTGATGAGATGATCAAAGCGTTTGGGTTTACGCAGACTTATGGAGAAGCCTGTGTTTACAAGAAAGTGAGTGGGAGCTCTGTAGCATTTCTCTTATTATATGTGGATGCCATACTATTGATGGCAAATGATATAGAATTCTTGGAAAGTATAAAGGCCTACTTGAATAAGTGTTTTTCAATGAAGGACCTTGGAGAAGCTGCTTACATATTAGGCATCAAGATCTATAGAGATAGATCGAGACGCCTCATAGGTCTTTCACAAAGCACATACCTTGACAAGATATTGAAGAAGTTCAATATGGATCAGTCCAAGAAGGGGTTCTTGCCTGTATTGCAAGGTGTGAGATTGAGCACGGCTCAATGCCCGACCACGGCAGAAGATAGAGAAAAGATGAGTGTCGTCCCCTATGCCTCGGCCATAGGGTCTATTATGTATGCCATGCTGTGTACCAGACCTGATGTAAACCTTGCCGTAAGTTTGGTAGGAAGGTACCAAAGTAAACCCGGCATGGAACACTGGACAGCGGTCAAGAACATCCTGAAGTACCTGAAAAGGACTAAGGATATGTTTCTCATTTATGGAGGTGACGAAGAGCTCGTCGTAAAGGGTTACGTCGATGCTAGCTTCGACACAGATCTGGATGACTCTAAGTCACAAACCGGATACGTGTATATTTTGAATGGTGGGGTAGTCAGCTGGTGCAGTTGCAAGCAAAGCGTCGTGGCGGGATCTACATGTGAAGCGGAGTACATGGCAACCTCGGAGGCAGCACATGAAGCAATCTGGATGAAGGAGTTCATTGCCGACCTAGGAGTTATTCCCAATGCATCGGGGCCGATGACTCTCTTCTGTGACAACACTGGAGCTATTGCCCTTGCCAAGGAGCCCAGGTTTCACAAGAAGACCAGGCACATTAAGCGTCGCTTCAACTCCATTCATGAAAATGTTCAAAATGGAGACATAGATATTTGTAAAGTGCATACGGATTTGAATGTCGCAGATCCGTTGACTAAACCTCTTCCACGAGCGAAACATGATCAACACCAGAACTCTATGGGTGTACGATTCATCACAATGTAACTAGATTATTGACTCTAGTGCAAGTGGGAGACTGTTGGAAATATGCCCTAGAGGCAATAATAAAATGGTTATTATTATATTTCCTTGTTCATGATAATTGTCTATTGTTCATGCTTTAATTGTGTTATCCGGAAATTGTAATACATGTGTGAATACATAGACCATAACATGTCCCTAGTGAGCCTCTAGTTGACTAGCTCGTTGATCAATAGATGGTTACGGTTTCCTGACCATGGACATTGGATGTCATTGATAACGGGATCACCTCATTAGGAGAATGATGTGATGGACAAGACCCAATCCTAAGCATAGCACTGGATCGTGTAGTTCGTTTGCTAAAGCTTTTCTAATGTCAAGTATCATTTCCTTAGACCATGAGATCGTGCAACTCCCGGATACCGTAGGAATGCTTTGGGTGTACCAAATGTCACAACGTAACTGGGTGGCTACAAAGGTGCACTACAGGTATCTCCGAAAGTGTCTGTTGGGTTGGCTCGGATCGAGATTGGGATTTGTCACTCCGTATGACGGAGAGGTATCTCTGGGCCCACTCGGTATTGCATCATCATAATGAGCTCAATGTGACTAAGTAGTTAGTCACGGGATCATGCATTACGGAACGAGTAAAGTGACTTGCCGGTAACGAGATTGAACGAGGTATTGGGATACCGACGATCGAATCTCGGGCAAGTAAAGTACCGATTGACAAAGGGAATTGTATACGGGATTGCTTGAATCCTCGACATCGTGGTTCATCCGATGAGATCATCGTGGAACATGTGGGAGCCAACATGGGTATCCAGATCCCGCTGTTGGTTATTGGCTAGAGAGGTGTCTCGGTCATGTCTGCATGATTCCCGAACCCGTAGGGTCTACACACTTAAGGTTCTATGACGCTAGGGTTATAAGGAAGGTTTGTATGTGATTACCGAATGTTGTTCGGAGTCCCGGATGAGATCCCGGACGTCACGAGGAGTTCCGGAATGGTCCGGAGGTAAAGATTTATATATGGGAAGTCACGATACGGTCACCGGAAATATTCAGGAGTATACCGGTATTGTACCGGGACCACCGGAGGGGTTCCGGGGGTCCACCGGGAGGGTCCACCTGCCCCGGAGGGCCTTATGGGCTGTAGGTGGAAGGGAACCAGCCCTTAGTGGGCTGGGCGCCAATCCCCCTAGGGCCCATGCGCCTAGGGTTTGGGGGGAACCCTAAAGGGGGGGCGCCCCCCCTTGCTTGGGGGGCAAGCTCCCTCCCCCTTGGCCGCCGCTCCCCCTCTAGATCTCATCTAGAGGGGCCGGCCCCCTTCCCCCTTCTCCCTATAAATAGAGGGGTGAGGGGAGGGCTGCAGCACCACATCCAAGGCGCAGCCCCTCCCCTCCCCAACACCTCTCCTCCTCCGCGTGTGCTTGGCGAAGCCCTGCCGGAGAACTGTCACTCCACCACCACCTTGCTGTCGTGCTGCTGTTGGAGCCTTCTTTCTCAACCTCTCCCTCCTCCTTGCTGGATCAAGGCGTGGGAGACGTCACCGCTCCGTACGTGTGTTGAACGCGGAGGTGCCGTCCGTTCGGCGCTTGGATCATCGGTGATTTGGATCACGACGAGTACGACTCCATCAACCCCGTTCTCTTGATCGCTTCCGCTCGCGATCTACAAGGGTATGTAGATGCACTCCTCCCCTCTCGTTGCTAGTAAACTCCATAGATTGATCTTGGTGATGCGTAGAAAATTTTAATTTCTGCTACGATCCCCAACAGTTACTGCTGAAGTTACTCCCACTGTGACTAGTCTAAGCGGCTTCATTACCACGTGGTTCGTCTGAGAAAGCATCCTTGAAGGATTTCTAATATTACATTGACAAGATCCAGCAGAATAAAGATGGAAGTAGTAGTCTTCAAAATTGATTTTATGAAGGCAGACGATATGATTAATAAGTGGTGGTTTCTTTTCAAACCCTCGGGCCGAAAGGATTTTCACTTCTTTCTGATGTACGCGAATGGAATTATTTATATTATGTCAAGGTGATTTGTTTTTTTACGAGAAAAACTTTCAATCTATTCATTTTCAAGCATGGTAGTACAACGAGCACTTGAAATAATGAAAATTACATCCAAATCCGTAGACCTCCTAAAGACGACTACAAGCACAGATGCGAGCCGAAGGCGCGCCACTGTCATCGCCCCACCCTCGCCGTATCCGGGCAAACTTTGTTGTAGTAGACAGTCGGAACATCGTCATGCTATAGCCCCATAGAACCAACGCACCAGAACAACAAACTGCCACCGATGAAGATTGTAGATCAGAAGAATCCAACCTCAAGACACACAGACATAGACGAATGACAAACAGATCCGAGCAAATCCACCATAGACAGATCCATCGGAGACACACCTTCACACACCCACCGACGATTCTAGACACATCACCGGAATGGGGCCTAGGAGGGGAGACCTTTATTCCATCTTTAGGGAGCCGCCGCCTTCTCGCCTTCTTGAGCAGGACACAAACCCTAACAAAACTCGAAAAAAGATCTAAAAGCGAAGCCTTCCCACTGGCAAAGGCCGGAATCCACTACGCCCCCATGGACCTAAGGCCACCGGACACTGGGCGGACCGACGACGTCGCCGGCGGGAGGCAAAGGAACCCAAGATTTCTCAGGAGGCGGTGGCTGGCTAGGTCGTCTATGTCAAGGTGCTTTGTATCACGATAACTTAGGGATATATCTATACCAATATAAAAAGACCCAAAAGGGCATATCCAATTAATCTTGACCATCAAATCATGTCAATCCAACGACCTAGACTGCTTCAATATCAAGCGCTCAGCACGTTTTAGCGTGCAGTTAATTTCATGCCAAATATAGTGCTAATCACATAATAACACGCAAATAATATACTACTTAATATCCACATGCACTTAATATACTTATAAATTAACGTGCATTGCACGTACACATTTACTAGTTTGTAAACAAAGAAAGAACTCTGCAAGGGGATCTTCTATCCTATATCTCTACTATAAAAGGGGAATAGGTCGTTTGCTTCCGCGTTTTAGGGGTTTTCTCTCTCCTTTGATTACAACCCTTCCCATAGATTTATTTCCAATTTAATTTGCCCGGTATCACATCTGCTACATTCCGTAATATGGAAACAAATATTTTTATTTTTCTGTTGGCAAATTGGGACATAGTAACCCCACTAATTTATTTCCAATTTTGTCTGCCCGACATCACATCCCCTATCAATTCACATCTCCGCCCAGTGATTTTTTTTTCATATTTGCCCGACATCGCATCTCATCCGTCAGTAATATGAACACGAGTTCTTTTTTTGTTTGGCAATGCATGGACAATCAGCTAGTTCTTTTAGAATTCGATATGGCAACAACTTTGATTGAGAGAGCGTAGTCAAAGAGCCTAATGCATAGGATGGTGCCTCATCTTGTTGAAGACTGATTCATGCAATCTGGAATAAGCTGGTTAAATCATTCTATTTGTGGAAAACAAAGAATATACTACTTTTGAACTAAAACCATGACAAGAACGGAGGTAGTATTGTTTATTTGAGCAACACACAGTTTAAAAAAATAATATAAGAGTGAGACTTTATACTTCACGGAGGGACAAAAATGACGTTGAAGGTCAATCGACTAGAGTGCATTATCAATTTTTTGTTAATCATGCAAGAATGGAGCTTACAACTCTACCGTGTACCAAAAAGTATTAGTACTAAGCTAGAAACAAATTGATTTATTAGCGTGCGTTTCTGTTCCATGACTTGTATGATCGTTGATTTTTGTACCTATCGCAAGTTGATATATATACTACGTAAAACATATAGAATAATACCAAGATTATTAAAAATATTATAAATATCTTGGACCAAATCCAAAGAAAACAGAATATGCGCTCCATCTGCCCATGTGAGAACAGGTTCTGGTGGCGCGTACGACTTGGTGTAGGGACAGCCCGGTGATCGCCGGCCTTGACGCACCGATGCCACCGGCATGAATCGGCTGCTCTTTTAACATCGTGTTTGTCCTCGTGCTCTGCGTGCCGTGTGCCGCGTGGACTAAGGGCATGTACAATGGTTCTATCTTAAGAATATCACGTAGGACAGATGATGAGGTGGAGGAGAGAGAAATCATAAAAAAGGCTCGCCTTCTCTTATTTAAGAGAAGACAAGAGATGATCTTTTAGCACAATTTGTCTCACCTTATTTTTAGGAATAACTAGTTATTGAAGATAAGGCTAAGAGATAACCCATTATAGACATATTTTTTTGTCATCTCTAAATTACATGCAAAACTTAAGATAAGACTATCTTATCAACCATTGTACATGCCTAACTCAAACAGAGAAACAGATAAGCACGGGCCTGCCAGTTCTCACTAGTCTAGAAACATGCATCGCGGAGCATGCTGTGGGCCCATGAGAAGGACATGGTACGTACAATGGTGAGCCAATGATGGCACCGACGAGGAGGCAATGTTGAAGGGGAGCGCCGGATCAGTGGAGGGCGGTGACAGTAATAAGAGTTATCTGTAATGCATTTTCCATACCATCAGGCCATATCATCGTATGTCTTCTTTGTTGTGATATAAATACGAACATATGTGCTACACTATCTTTGTACGAACTATAATGGGTGGTCCTTTTATCTCTACAATGAGTTTAACTTGTTTTGATCTTATAATTTCTCTGTTGCAACACATATACATGTGCACCAAGCCTCTTAGAGACCAAACAAGACAGCTAAATGGGCAGCAACAAGCCAGGCAGCGCACCATCATGTCTCAGGTGGCGCCACCAGGTGGCGCCCCAGCCACTAGTTTGGTACCATGGATCTAATGATTGGTGTGCGTAGGCATGCATATGAAGTTATTAGATCAAAAAAATGTGTTCGCTGTTATTCAATTCCGTGATAATTTTCCGGTCAATTTTCCATGCAAAGCCTTCGGGCCGAGACTGGGGCCATGTCGGCTGCGGCGTCCATGGCGAGGGAGAGACTGGACCGAGAAGGGGGAGGACGAGTCAGAGGCTTGACGTGTGTGGTGATGGGCGTGTAGCGAGAGGGGATGAGGTGGGGTGTGTCCTCCATCATCAAAGAGGGGATGTTCATGTGCGGTAGGTCGGTGGAGGATGCGTCATGGGGAGGATGGGGCGGTGTGGCAGCACCACGGGTGTCGGGGGCGTGGTAGTGGCCGCTGGGGCCTGGGAGGAGGAAGAAGAAGCAGACGTCGCAACTGTTTGATTGAAATCCAATGGATGCGACTAACTCAATCAAACCAATTTTTTTAGGCAATAGTCAGCCCGGATAGTTTTACACACATGATAGATATGGTTCGACCAAACTACTCCCTCCGTCCTCAATTATTTAACTGTTACTGAAATGAGTAATTTTTCACTCATTTCGGTGCGAGTTAATTCCGGACAAAGGTTGTAAAATGCAATTCAAAGGCAATTCTTTTGTTGTTATCTAGCCCTTGATAGAAAGAGGTCGTTCCACTATTATTAGATCGGAGGGAGTTTAATTAATACAATTAAAGTTACTCAAACCAACATGTGGTTGAATGGTTAGGAGGACAATGGTATCCATAGTTTACCAGGGTTCAAATCATAGACTTGACGATGGTGCTCACATTTTTCTGGATTTATTCCAGGTCTTCCAATGATTTGCGTTCAGTGGGAGGAAACGTTCTCGTCGACGACAAGGCATCCGTGGCGATTTCGTCAATCTGAAGATGATGCATTGGCTCAGTCTTTGTTAGGTGCTCATTAAGGTAGGTGTGTGTGCGTGCGTTCATAGGGGTGAGTATACGTGCATATGTATGAGCGTCAACATGTGTATTGTGTTTTAAAAAGCTTACTCGTCGTGTAGGAAGTCACATTATGATGTTTGTACTGGTCGAAATTAGTCTTTTTATAAACTAAATAAAGAGCATCTACAATCGGACCCCACACTTGTCCCGAAAGCCCGCACGGGCTGTCCAGTCAGTGTCCTTGGCGGTAGGCTGTTATACCCTACAGCCATAGACCCTGGCGGTAGAAAAATGGTCAGATCTCTAAAACATTCAACCAGGGTTAGATCTCGCTAAACTTTCACAATAGGGTCAAAATACCAATATGAATTTAGAATGAGTTCACAACAGTACCTAAGTGGTGATTTATTTTCTGATACTAACGGAGCTCATAAGATTTTTTGTTGAGTTTTGTGTTGTGAAGTTTTCAAGTTTTGGGTGAAGTTTTGATGCACCACGGAATAAGGAGTGGCAAGAGCCTAAGCATAGGGATGACAAAGGCACCCCAAGGTAATATTAAAGGACAACCAAGAGCCTAAGCTTGGGGATGCCCCGGATGGCATTCCCTCTTTCGTCTTCATTCATCGGTAACCTTACTTGAGGCTATATTTTCATTCACCACATGATATGTGTTTTGGTTGGAGCGTCATTTTATTTTTTTTATATTTTCTTGCTGTTATTCAGAGACATGTTTTATATCTTTTGGTTCAATAAAAATGTCAAGTATAGCCTTTACCATGCTTATTTTACAAGTCTATATGTTGTTGTTTGAAAACAGAAAGTTTGCTGTTATGTTTTAAATATTGGTGAAATAGTCAGAACATGATAAAATCTTGAAAGTTTTACACAATGAGTAACAACAAATTTTCTACAGTGTGATAATTTTTTCAGAATTTTTGGAGTTAGGGAAGTATGATTTCTCTTGCATTCTTTACAGACTGTTCTGTTTAGACATATTGCTGTTATATTTGCATTGTTTGCATATGTTTGCTTGTTTAATGATTCTATTTGAGGATAGGAGTATTAAATATGCAGAGTCATTTAGTAGGCAATATCAAATAATAATTTTAGTGATTTGCTACAGTAGAGAATGATAAGGTTTTGCATTGATTTATACTAACTTATCTCACGAGTCCTTGTTGAGTTTTGTGTGGATAAAGTTTTTAAGATTTAGGGAAACTGTGATATGAGAGGAATTAAGGAGACACAAAAGCTCAAGCTTGGGGATGCCCAAGGCAGCCCTAATTAATATTTCAATAAGTCTCAAGCATCTAAGCTTGGGGATGCCCCGGTTGGCATCCCACCTTTCTTCTTCAACAACTATCGGTTAGCCTCGACCGACCCTAAGTTTTTGCTTCTTCACATGATATGTGCTATCCTTTGAATGTCATTTCATTTTGTTTTGCTTCCTGTTTGAATAAAGTACTTAAGATCTAAATTTTCCTTATGAGAGAGAGTCTTCACATAGCTACATAATTATTTGACTACTCATTGATCTTCACTTATATCTTTTTAGAGTAGTTTGTCATTTACTCGTGTGCTTCACTTATATCCTACGAGTTAATGGTTGAATGAATAGAATATAATAAATCTGAATTTATATATGTTTCATATGTTTATACCACGGAGAGTAATGACTTCACATATGAGAAGTAGAGGTGGTAAATTTATTGAAAGTTAGCAAACATAGTATTGGTCACTTGAACAATTCATGGAAGAGTATTGAAGGAAGAGAGATTTCACATATAAATATACTATCTTGGACATCTTCTATGATTGTGAGCCCCATTAATTTTTTTTCAAACTTGAGCAAATTAGTTGAAGTTGAACAAGGAAGACAACATAATGAGTTATGCTTGGGTATATTTGTATAGAAGTTATATTGTTATGGATCCTCCAACATGTGGTGCTTGCTTCCTTTGCTAGCCAAAATATCCGTACTAAGCAGGAATACTGCTTGTGCATCACAATTCCTTGAACCAAGTTTCTTCCATGAGTGTCCACCATATCTACCTATATGCGGTATTTACCTCCCGTTCCAAGTAAATTTGCATGTGCCAAACTCTAAACCTTCAAATAATAATCTGTTTTGTATGCCCGAATCGCTCATGTGGCGACTAGGGGCTGTCAGTATCTTCCATGCTAGGTGGGTTATTCTCACGATGAGTGGAGTCCGCTCATCATTCACGATAAAATGGCTGGTAATTGGGATGCCCAGTCCTATGATCAAAAGATCAATAACCAAATCGCAAATAAATTAAACAAAACTCCCCCAGGATTGTTGTTAGTTGGACGGTACCCGTTGTTTCGGACCAGCCATGGAATGTGATTGTTGGTGGAGGGGGAGTAAATTTTTTACCATTCTGTTTGGGAACCGCCTGTAATGTATCTAGTATGGAAGATATTGGGAACTCTTGGTTGTTATGTTGACAATGAAAGCATACCTCTCAAAATTATTTTCATCTCTGTTTTAAAAGCTTCGAGCTCTGGCACCTCTGCAAATCCCTGCTTCCCTCTGCGAAGGGACTATCTTTTACTTTCATGCAAGAGTCAGTAGTATTCCTTCTCATTCCAACCTACTCTTTAGTTGGCAAGCATCATGTGATGGGGAAAGATCTAAGCATATATGGCCATTCAAATATATTTGATCATGAATTATTATTGTTGACAATTATCTATATGATAAATAAGTTGGGAGGCGAAACATTAAGCCCCTATCTTTCTCTGTGTTCGATGGATGCTATTTGTTCTAAAAATATGCTTTGAGTGGTAGCAATCATGAAAGACTATATGATAGTTGAGTATGTTGGATTTGCTAAATCAAATCTCTTACATAGACCCTTCCTGAAAATAAGATAAATTGCAATTGTTTGATGACTGAGAACATAGTTTGTTAGTTTTCAAGAAAGTTTATGATCTATGCTTTAACATGTGAATAGCTTGCTACTTGATCATGAGAAGTTTTATGATATGAGCTACTGTTATGATATATAATGACGCTAGAAAAAGTGATTGAAATTACCATTGATCAAACTTGTGCACTTGATAGCATTCCACATCAAAAATTCTGTTTTTATCATTTACCTACTCGAAGACGAGCAGGAATTAAGCTTGGGGATGCTTGATACGTCTCCAACGTATCTATAATTTTTTATTGTTCCATGCTATCACGACTGCAGGATGGTCCAAACGCGACACTACGATCAGAGACCCTTCGACGAAACTGTGTGCGATGCCATAATCGCAAACGGTGGTGTAAAAAACCCGTCAAAAAACGTGCAAAACGTTGGCGATGACGGATGCATCAAACACGGTTCAGATTTTAGTTGCGTGTGCGATGCAGGGCATACGGTTCAGTTTAATTAACTATTTGGGATGAGGAGGAACAAAAGAAACGGGCAGCCAGATGAAGGCGTGTGCGATATAAAGGAAATATGCCCTAGAGGCAATAATAAAGTTATTATTTATTTCCTTATTTCATGATAAATGTTTATTATTCATGCTAGAATTGTATTAACCGGAAACTTAGTACATGTGTGAATACATAGACAAAACAAAGTGTCCCTAGTATGCCTCTACTTAAGTAGCTCGTTAATCAAAGATGGTTATGTTTCGTGACCATAGACATGTGTTGTCATTTGATGAACGAGATCACATCAGTAGAGAATGATGTGATGGACAAGACCCATCTGTTAGCTTAGCACTATGATCGTTTAGTTTGTTGCTATTGCTTTCTTCATAACTTATACATGTTCCTATGACTATGAGATTATGCAACTCCCGAATACCGGAGGAACACTTAGCGTGCTATCAAATGTCACAACGTAACTGGGTGATTATAAAGATGCTCTACAGGTGTCTCCAATGGTGTTTATTGGGTTGGCATAGATCGAGATTAGGATTTGTCACTCCGTGTCACGGAGAGGTATATCTGGGCCCTCTCGGTAATGCACATCACTATAAGCCTTGCAAGCAATGTGACTAATGAGTTAGTCACGGGATGATGCATCGCAGAACGAGTAAAGAGACTTGCCGGTAACGAGATTGAACTAGGTATTGGGATACCGACGATCGAATCTCGGGCAAGTAACATACCGATGATAAAAGGAACAACGTATGTTGTTATGCGGTTTGACCGATAAAGATCTTCGTAGAATACCTCGGAACCAATATGAGGATCCAGGTTCCGCTATTGGTTATTGACTGGAAGTGAGTCTCAGTCATGTCTACATAATTCTCGAACCCGTAGGGTCCGCACGCTTAACGTTCGGTGACGATCGGTATTATGAGTTTATGTGTTTTGATGTACCGAAGGTAGGTCGGAGTCCCGGATATGATCACGGACATGACGAGGAGTCTCGAAATGGTCGAGACATAAAGATCGATATATTGGAAGGCCATGTTTGGACATCGGAATGGTTCCGGGCGAGTTCAGGCATTTACCGGAGTACTGGGGGTTACCGGAACCCCCCGGGGAGTGTATGGGCCTTATTGGGCCTTAGTGGGAAAGAGGAGGAGGCAGCCAAGGTGGGGGCGCCCCCAAGCCCAATTCGAATTGGGGTGGGGGGCCGGCCCCCCTTTCCTTCTCCCTCTCTCCTCCTTCCTTCCTCTCCTACTCCAACTAGGGAAGGGGGAATCCTACTCCCACCGGGAGTAGGACTCCCCCCTTGGGCGCGCCATGAGAGGGCCGGCCCTCCCCCTCCTCCACTCCTTTATATACGGGGAGGGGGGCACCCCATAGACATACAAGTTGATTGATTAGCCGTGTGCGATGCCCCCCTCCACAGATTTCCACCTCGGTCATATCGTTGTAGTGCTTAGGCCGTCGGTAACTTCATCATCACCGTCATCACGCCGTCGTGTTGACGAAACTCTCCCTCTACCTTAGCTATATGTAGAGTTCGTGGGACGTCACCGAGCTGAACTTGTGCAGATCGCGGAGGTGCCGTATCTTCGGTGCTAGGATCGGTCGGATCATGAAGACGTACGACTACATCAACCGCGTTGTCATAACGCTTCCGCTTTGGTCTACGAGGGTACGTAGACAACACTCTCCTCTCTCTTTGCTATGCATCACCTAGATAGATCTTGCGTGTTTGTAGGATTTTTTTTGAAATTACTGCGTTCCCCAACACGATATACAGCATACGGTTCACTAGGATGAACTGTGTGTGATTAGGCAACACAATGGAAACAGTTCAACTAAACAAGATGTGTGTGATACGTAGCAAATAGGTTCATAATTAGAAATGTGTGCGAAGACCAATAATAACATGGACGATTGCTGCTAATAAGCCATGTGATTTGCTCTGTCTACAGTAGAATAACATGTGTGTATATATATATATATATATAGGACAACACTATTCTAATCCCAGGATTAGAATAGTTATTTGGATCACAGCAGCCCCTATATAGGGCCCGACAGGGCCCTCCCGAACTTTCTGAACTGCCGACCCGGCCCGACAGAATCACATCTGATCCCGAGCCACCCCGACAGGAAACACCTGACCCCGATCCGATCCGAGCCGCCCCAGCCCCCCTCCTTCCCTCGATCCGCCGCCTCCCCCCCGTCTCCGGCTCCTGGCCGGCCGGATCCGCCGCCTCCCCCGGTCTCCGGCTCCTGGCTGGCCAGATCCGCCGCCTCCCCCCGTCTCCGGCTCCTGGCCGGCCGGATCCGCCGCCACCCCTCCATCCCACCTCCTGGCCGACCACCGGCGCGGGCGAGCGAGCGACGGCGGACGCCGGCGCGAGGGAGCTCGCGTCGAGCTAGACGCGGCGAAGCCGCCATGGACTTCCGGAAGCCACATCCTCCTTCCATCCTCACCGCCCGACGCCTTGGCAGAGTAGATGACGGCCCCGACGGAAGCTACGGCGAACGGTGCGGCCAAGGGAGCAACTCCACGACGGAGGCGGCATCGGCGACGCCTTCAAATCCAGCAACGGTACATGAACTTCCTCCCACTTGTCGCCTTCTTCTTCAATCTTCCCTTGCCTGACCTTCTTGCTTCGTGCAGATGAACTTCGCGCCCTATGCAAGATATGGATTGCCATGCGGTTCCTCTCCTAGCTCTCCGAAAAATTGCTCACAAGGTGGCCTATCAGCTGCTAGAAAAAGGTTGGCCGATCTTCTAGCCAGGGTATGGTTGAACTTCTTCCTTCCTTCGGTTTGTTATTTGCTTACATCTATGTGAAGTTCAGGTGGTGTGTGAGCATCTGTCCAGGCTACAAAAGCTTTTTTAAAATCTGCCTGCTTACAGCCATGTGTAGTTCTGGTAGTGTGTGAGCCTCAGTCCAGGCTACAAAACAACATTGTAAAATCTGCCTGCTTACAGGCATGTCAAGTGCAGGTAGTATGTCAGCCTCAGTCCATGCTACAAACACTATAAAATCTGCCTGTATTCACATTCACATGTGGAAAAGCCATGTGAAGTTCAACTAGTAAGTGTGCTAGAGTTCAGGTTGGTATGTATCTGGTTCTGTGAAAAAAAAGGAAAATAGAACATGCATGTGATATCACATGAAGGTCAGGTTGGTATGCACTAGCAGTCCAACCATTCAAACTTATGAAGGTTCAGGTTTTTTAACTGTAGATAGTATTTCCCCTTTGCAAAACAAGAAGTTCAGGTTGTGGAGAGTGCTCAGTTCAGGTACATATAAGTAATCAAATAGTGTAGAATTAAACAGGATGTGACGTTCATTCTGTGAAGGGTGCTCAGTTCAGGTACAAAAGTATTGGCAGATGCTCAGCTCAGTGCATAGTGTGATGGCTCTCCTAGGGGAAAAATATGTACATGAACACCACTTTTATATGAGAAGTTCAGGCTGTGAATAATGCTAAGTTCAGTTACAAAGGTATAGGCAGATCTAACTTGTGTGCTAATAGACATTTTTTTCTTTTATGTCAGCAAGACGAGAGACGCATGAAGAAGCTTAGAAGTTCCCAGCAGCAAGTACACAATCCAAAGCCTGTACGCGTTGCACCACCCCCTCAATGGGTCACACCTCAAACACACCAACAACATTACCAACCTGCTCCAGACCAAAAATGGATGACACCCGAAACACACGGAGACTTCCAAGATGCTGGATCACAGCCCTATCCGCACAAGTTTGCGCCTCCACCTAATTGGGTGATGCCGGAAATCCCCCGTGGATTCTTTGTATCCACCAGCAGACTCCCAAGCACGCCGACGGAGGAGGGGGTTAGCTCAAGTCCTGCGTGTAACTCTGGAGGTTATCCTGGTGTGCCTCATCAATGCCAAAGCGAAGCAACTAAACTGGATCCCAGGACAAATCCAACAGCAACACACACACGGAGGAGAGTGCTCTGCACACTACCACCGTTGGATCCCGCTGCAGCTGCTGCTACAAGTCAGAATTGTACGGGGCATAAGGTAGATGGATTGCTTCACAAAACAAAAGAGCAAACCAAGACCAGGATCGCAATACCTCCACAACCACCTCAAGCAAAAAGGACACAAACAAGAGAGAGGCCATCTTCAGCCCTCCTTCCTCCTCGTGGTCCACTACTGCATCCTGCTATGATTACTCCGCCATGCCCCATCCCAGAGGGACAGCAGCAGACACCGACGGAGTTGCGATCATACACGCACGTAAGTGAAACAAAAAAATATTTATATACGCATCTTGTATTATCTGCAAATTTTCTGCTCCCTCTAGGATAACAAGTTCATAAACTGCATTTTAACGTGCTATTTGGATTATTTTTTTCTTTTTCTGCAGACGCCGGATCTACCGGATTATCTAATACCAAGACTAAAGATGCGATTCAAAGATGTAGAGAAAGCAAGGGAATTTTATAACAGATACGCCAGACATGCTGGTTTTGGAATCAGGAAGACGGGGGGAAATGACAACCACAAGTATTTTGTTTGCGCCTTCCAAGGGATACACACATCTTCTGTTTCAGAGGCCAACAGGAAGCGAAACAAAACATCGCAGAGGACGGGCTGCAATGCAAGAATGAGGGCGAAGGTGCAAGAGGATGACACGTGCATGGCAGTGGACATTGAGTACAATCATAATCACAAACTCATGCAAACTGATGACATGCTGGTATTTTTGCACTCACACAAGAATTATGACCCCACTATTTTGGAGTACGTAAAGCTCCTGCAGTACCATGATGTCAAGCACACAACAATCATGTCCATGCTATCTGAAAATGAAGATGGAAGCTACTTCCTAAGCATGACCGGACGAGACCTACTAAACCAGTAAGTATTCAAACACCCACATACTTCAATGTAAAATAGCATCCTAGCTCACAACCCTTTGCTAGCAAAAATAACAAATGCATGTCTTGCATGTGATTTGCAGGAAAGCCATGAATGCAAGGAAAGATGATTTGGATGATGTATTGAAACTTGTTTCATCTTCAAAGACATGAAGGCAATAAATGATGAGTTTTTCTATGACATCCAAGTGGACAAGGACAAGTCAATTAAAAACATTTTCTGGTCCAATGCAAGCTGCCGAGGAGCCTATCAAGACTTTGGTGATTGCATAACATTCGACACAACTTATAAGACCAACAGATTTCATATGCCTCTGGGAGTGTTTGTTGGAACAAACCATCACTTGCAGTCAACGATATTTGCTGTTGCCCTGATAAGAGACGAAGATGCAAAGTCATTCAAGTGGCTGTTCGATAAATTTGTACGGTGCATGAACAACAAGCACCCAACTTGCATTCTAACAGGTGAGTTCAAAAAAAAAACTCTTCAAGTTTCATCATCTTTTCAGTCTATGGGTCTGTGTTGGGTACATTAGTTTTGTATGAAAATAATGTAAAGAATGCAGTTCAACCATTGTTAGCACAGAAGTCCAACTAGCAGTACAAGAAAGCAAAATTATCTGTCACATGTTTAGAAAAAAATTAGTTATGAATGTGAAGTTCAAATACATGAATCATAGAAGTTCAAGGACAAAGCTGTAAGATAAATATATGTAGCATGTTCAGAAAAATACAGTTATTTATGTGAAGTTCAAGCACTGGTACCACAGAAGTTCAGCAACACCGCTGTAAGAAATTTTTTGAGTGTGACACTACTAGTTTGTCCTACTACTAACTGTGAAGTTCAAGCACTAGTACAACAGAAGTTCAGCAACACTGCTGTAAAGAAACAATACATGTGACATTCTTAGATACCATACTGCTAGATGTGAAGTTCAAGTACTTGTACAACATAAGTTCACCATCAGTACAAAAAAGAATCAAGTTTCATTTTTTTAATTCATGCAGACCAATGCCCATCGATGGCGAAAGCTATACCACAATCATTTCCAAACACCGTCCACAAGCTATGCCGTTGGCACATCATGAAGAAGTACAGGGAATACCTCGCGTTGCTGTACAAAAAGTATAAAACATTCAAAGAGGAGTTCACATCTATATAAAACTGGCCGCTGATGCCAACGGAGTTTGAAGATGCCTGGGCTGAACTAGTGCACAAGTACAACCTGGAGAACGGCCAGATGATGATGCAGCTCTGGAGTGATAGGAAGATGTGGATTTCAGCATATTACAAGAACATTTTCTGTGCTAGAATGACTTCCACACAACGAAGCGAGAGCATGAACCACGTGCTAAAGAAAGGGTTTGTCAAGGGGACCCAGAACCTACACAAGTTTGCTAGGCGGGTCAATGCTTGCATACAAACTCGGATGCAGAAGGAGAACGAGCAAACAATGACCAGCATGGTATGATGACAAGTACAAAACACCCCCATCATGTTCTGTTTACCTTCAACATGTGCACTTTGAATTTAAAAAATGAAACCCATGCCTCTGCTTCGACTAATATCTCACTTTTTGACATGTGCAGACCAATCCTGTGACAAAAACAACTTACGACTACGAGGAAGACATTTCTATCAAGTACACGAGAGCCGTGTACACCGAGATGAGGAATAGGATGAGAAAAGAAATTTCGCGCAAAGCGTAGAACAGAGCCCACTAAGTACCCTGTGTACTACCACAACAAGCCTGGCCATGATGATGAAGAAAGATTTTCCTGGTCAAAGCATGAATTCCAGGTTGTAGCTGATCCAGAGAATGAAATATACGAGTGTGAATGCAAGCTCTGGACACACACAGGTGAGCGAAAAAACAAACTATAGCTAGACTAGTCGTATCATATCAAAATTTATGAAACTCATTGCTGGCTCACAAACTATGTATTCTTCATTCATCACAAAATGCAGGCCTGTTCTGCCTTCACATCATGAACATACTGGACTACCTCAAGCCCGACAAATTTCCAAACAAGTATATCCTCAAACGTTACACAAAGACTGCAAAATCACAACCAACCTTTCATACAATGGACTACAACACAACCGCATCGGATGGCAGCTCAAGGCTATCGAAGCAAGACATCTTGCTGCAGCTGAATTTGATGGTTAACAAGAAAGTGATGAGATGTGACCAGCAATATGACAGAGCCTACTATGTTCTCAAGAGGCTCGTGGAAGAGCTTGATGCAATACATTCAACAAATCAAGCGGATGCTGACGAAAGGATGGCTGAAGAGGACACTGAAATTGAAGATGACCTTGATTATTATGCAGCTGAAATGCTCAACGCCACCGCTGAAGCCAACCAATGCAAGCAGGGTGATGGCCAATCAATGGAGCAGCGATAGCAAGAGACGATGAAACTGCCGCTGTATTCTGAAACAAAGGGTAGGAAGAAAGTTACTGCAGCAAAGAAAAGTGACAAGAGAGCTCAAATAAAGGCACCGCCTGCAGGAAGAGTCGTCGTGCTCGATGAGAACGGAGTGCCACTTGGACACACGAAATGTAGTGTGTGCAACCAGGTTGCGGGACACAACAAGCTGACGTGTCCAACACTCTTGGAAAGAAACAATGCCGAGGAGGTCAAGCAACCCAAATCTCAAAAACAGTAGCCCAAAGTTATGGAACAAAAGAAAGGACCACACCCAAAGAAAGCAAGCAGCAGACTTTGTAGCATATGCAAGGAGTATGAACTACATAATGCAAGAACATGCCCGAAGCGCGCTTTTGCTGAAAAGACAAGCAAAAAGACAGAGAAGAAACATAAAGCAAAACCTAGAGCCATCAACAAGAAAGTGGTGGAAGATGAAGAGGAAGACGAAGATGAAGACACCATGGAAGAAGAGGAAGACGAAGAGGAAGAGGAAGACACCATTGAAGAAGAGGAAGACGTAGAGGAAGAGGACGACGAAGAGGAAGAGGAAGACGACGATGAAGAGGAAGAGGACGATGAAGAGGAAGAGGTACATGTCAAGCAAAAACCTCTACCACCAAAGCCTAGGAGGAGCGCAAGGCTGATGAACAGTTAGAATAGGTCAATTAACACAATGCAAACTTATGTCATGTCAATGTGCATAATATTATGTCATGCCCTTTTATTGTTGAACTTTCAAAGAAATTATACACTAGAAGTCCTGCTAATATACACTTTGAAGTTCAAGTAAGATTACAGTGGAAGTCCTGGTATGTTATGAGAGCAAGTGCTGTGCTGGTGATGTATTGCATGAAAGTGCAAGCAAGAACAAAAATGAAAAATATACACTGTGAAGTTCAAGTAATATTACTGCAGAAGTTCTGGTATGTTATGAGAGCAAGTGCTATGCTGGTGATGTATTGCATGAAAGTGCAAGCAAAAATGAAAATGAAAAATATACACTGTGAAGTTCAAGTAATATTACTGCAGAAGTTCTGGTATGTTATGAGAGGAAGTGCTGTGCTGGTGCTGCTTGCATGAAAGTGCAAGCAAGAACAAAAATGAAAAATATACACTGTGAAGTTCAAGTAATATTACAGTGGAAGTTCTGGTATGTTATGAGAGGAAGTGCTGTGCTGGTGTTGCTTGCATGAAAGTACAAGCAAGAACAAAAATGAAAAAACATACACTGTGAAGTTCAAGTAAGATTACTGCAGAAGTTCTGGTATATTATGGCAGGAGGTGCTCGTGTTGTATTCCATAAAAGAGCAACCAGCAAATAATCATACAGTTTTGAAGTTCAGGTCAGCTTACATAAGAAGTTTTGGTATATAAAATCGATGTAGGAAAAAATATGCTTAAAAAATAAAGTTTCGCCGCATAAACTAAGGTTAGCAAGCCTAAGACAACGCGTTCAAATGTGAAGTTCTGCTTGGATACGTGCAGAAGTTCATGTACAATGCTGACAAAAGATAAAGAAACGTCAACAATATTTCTGCACAAAGTTACATATGAAATACATTCACACTTGAAAAAACACAAAAAAACAAATATAGATTCTACGCAAAAGCATACGTATTGGTTGGTTGAAAATTACCAATACATTACACAACACAGAATATCCTCTCCATCTGAAACCAGCAGCCCAGCCACATCTCAAAGCAGAAGTTCAAGTCTACGATCATATGTTGGGGCCCAAAAATAAACAACAACAAAAATCAAGCAGTTCAACCATAACCAAGGGAGAAGTTCAGGTACATCTGTTGGGGCAAAAACATTCAACACATGGATACTGAAAAACGACGCAGTACATTGAAATTCACAAAGCCAAATCATTCTTCACACCAAATACATTTGTCCACAATATCATAAGTAATAGTGCTGCACCTATAGATACACAAATCACTAAAACATTCTTACAACCAAATCTTTACGGAATTGTTCCAATCATTATCAAACCTAAAAATCTGTACGAAATCAAATCTACAGTGAAACTAATGCTTCGAATTCACGGGCCAAAGGACTGGATCTCTTTAGGGAGCTCTGAACGCATGACTTCATTCTTCTCGCTAAACATCAGAGTGTGCATGAACTCAGCCTTCCAGTCATCTGCAGCAGCCTGCAAACAAAGAAAGTGAAACGATGGTTTAGTAACGGATATCTAAAACCACAGCAGGAGCGTCTCAGCAAAAACACACAAGAAAAATTAAAGAATGATGAGACAAGAACAAAGACAGAACATACTTCCACATCACCAAAATCTTCAACAATCTCATCGCCATCATATGAAGAGCAGAACTTCACGGCAAAGAAACCACAATCATTACTCTTCTGCTTCGGAACATCGATAAAGGTCGGCCTCTTTGCAATAGTCACCCAGTTAGGCTGCTTGCTCGCTTTGTACGCAGCCTTGCGGTACACCTCCTCGAGCAACCCAACAAATCTCTTGATCTGCCAGAAATAACAAAATAAGATGAAGTCAAAAACATGTTAACCAAAAGAGTTAAGTTCAGGTACATAAAAAGCGACACTTGGATAAGATCCAGCTAAACAAAATGGCAGAAGTTCAACTTCCAAATCATAGTCAGTTCAAGCAGTATTACCAAAAACAGAGACAGCAACATATTTTGTCAACACAAGGCATAATAAACTTTGTGTCAAACAAGACAATGTGAAAGGAGATTCAGGCTAAGAAACACCCACGATATTTTGGCAGTCCCCGTGGAAACTCATTCGCGACCTTTCCACATTAGCGTAAGAAAGTGAATCAAGGATGTCAATGCTCCCACGATATCTATTCACCACATACACACTGTAGTGCGCCATTGTGCCAATTGGCTTGAATAGTATCAAGAAAACCTGCCAAAGAATGAAAGGACCGGTGAACACAAACTATAAAGCATATGTACTGAAGTACCGGCATGAACAAAAACTTCTTGACAAACTCAGCAAAAGGATGCACATGAAATTAAAAAAAGCAAGAGTTATGAAAAACTAACCAGCTTTGCGTTAAGAAGGTCTTATTCCTTGCGAACAAACATTGGGAGGAGTTTAACAGATTTTTTTACATCAAACTTTGGAACTGTTGCACCGAAAAAATCATACTCCAGGCAGTACTGTGCATTCACAAAAACACAATTAAAACACCTCCCAAATGCCACTACACCAAAACTAGAGCAAAAAAGGGAGATAGGGGTGCAAAAGAACTAAAACCTGTATGAAGTAGGGACTAAGTACAACCCTGTCAGCACAAGAGAATATCTCAGAGGTCTCCGGCTTATCCTTCCACAAATTTATGAGATAATCCATTATGTCTCCTTCCATCTGCTGCCCTTCACCGAAAAGGGTGTAAAGGACATGTCCTGTGAGGTCAATCACATTCCCAGGGATGGTAAACATGCAGTAGCTTGTGCTGCAGATTTAAAAGGATGGGAAAAAAATATTAGAAGTTCAGATACAACAACAAACAGAAGTCCAGACACTATAAATCAAAAGGCAAGAGGAGACATAAAACAGAAGTTCAGATACTACAACAACGATAGTTCATACAATACAACAACAGAAGTTCAGACACTATAACTCCAAGGTAAGGCAGAATGAACACAAGCCCACATACTACAACAACAGAAGTTTCAGACACAGAGTAGCATCTCTGGCAGCAACAAAGTTAAGAAGAAGAAAACTTACTCAGAATACTTCTCTAGACCGTCTTTACTCAGCACATACTGTTTCAACTTCCGGGCCTCGGATAGATGAGGGTAACTGTATTTTTTTAGGGGAGCTACAGGAGAACGCCACTTGAAAGGCAATCTTGATGCTCTCTTGGAGGAAGTTATGTTCCCAGACTCAACTGCCGGTTTCCTCCTGGTGATGACAACATTCTTCCCACCTCTACCAGCAATAGTACCAGCAACACATTTAACATTCTTCGGGTAAGCAATCTTCTCAAAATCATCATCGGACGAAATCACTTCTGTTTTGGCTGCTTCGACTGCATCAGCCTTCCTGTAGCAAGGGGTTTTTGGAGTACCACGAATACCACCAGCCTGCTTCCCCAACTTGGAAGGAATAAGGGTCCGAGGTCTATCATCTTCTATCGGAGCTGTACTCATCGATTCCTCCCTAGGCTGGTATTCCTGTGACCCGAGGAATGAGTAGTGGTAATCGGTCAAGTCCAACGGATCCACTGTCAAGAAAAAAGGAAGAGAAAACATCACCATTAAATACAACTGAAGTTCAGGAACAACACAATGTGTAGTCCAACTAATAAAGATGACATGGTTACTACTCAAGCTGACCTAAAAAAATTAGTTGCAGCAAAAAACTAAATGAAGTTCAGGCACAACCAAAGGCACAGTTCAAGATAAACCGATGAACTGGAAATCATTCAACTACAGCTAACAAAACCATAGAAAGGCATCATCTCTGAAGTTCAATTAGAAAGAAAATGCTCATGTCCAAGTAAGCAATGGAAGGACAGAAATTACTGAAACAAAACACACAAGCAAAAGTAAAAAGATAGAAATGAAGTTCATGTACAAAGAAAATGCTCCTCTCCTTCCGAAACCAGCAGCCCAGCCAGATCTCAAGCAGAAGTCCAAGTTCAGAGAAAAATATGAAGTTCAGGTAGAATAAAAGATGCAGTGCAGGTAAGCAGTCCAAGTTCCAAATACTTACATGTGTAGTAGCCAAACAGAGCTTGGAAGTCTGTCTCAAACATGTTAGAAGAAGCGATTGAGTATAGCCACGTCTTCCTGATATCCGCGATATTCTCATGAGAATAATTTGCAAGAACCCCGTCATGATACGAATTAACATTCGTAAGCATGAAGAATCCGCAGTCGATACTGCCATCAAACGCGGTAAAAGAATAGTGTTAGAACAGAAAAAGAAAGCCAACGGATAAAACACGTCGCAGCTTAAGTACAACTACAGTTAAACAGATGTGATAAAGAGAAAAAGTGGAACTCATACTTGTTTGCTGCTGGGGACATCAATCCAATTCAGAGGGAAATGGTCGATGGTAAGAGGACTGAAGGGTGTCTCCCTGTCGTTGCTGGCATCCTTCCAAAGCCTCTTGATGTTGTCGGTCATCCGCCGAAACAGGCGTACCGCACATTCATCTTCTGGTCCATAATAGGAGTCGAGAAGCTCGAACCTTGAATTCTTCAGGTCAAGAAATATTGAAACCCAATGACCAACACCACCCATGGAAGCAGGAATCTCAGGCGGGTCAAAAGTGGGGAAAACAACCTGAAACATCATAAACACACGAATCATTAAAAACTGAGAATTAATATCAAACGGTACAAAGAAAAATAAAACAAATATTAACACAGTGGATCACACTGCAAAACTAATACAGAGGCAAAGAACAAGATATTGCATAATGAATCATGTGCATCCATGCTATCTGGACCACTCGCCATGAAGTACTTCCTCACATGGGAACCAAATTGACCTATGAAAATCTTGTCCTAAAATAATGCAGACAACACCAACATATCAAAAATACAAAAATGAGACAAACAAGTTTTAACTAAAATGGTAAGGAACAAAACAGAAAAGAAATCACTATATGGTTGACTTACACAAACCTAATACGGTAGGATGAGTTTATCCGATCCCTGGTACTTTGCACATAGACAGTAGAGTGCACACTCAGCCACATTATATCGAAGCATTCCACGACGACCAAAAGATATTGCAACATCTTCGACATAAGCTTCACACTCCTTGTTTTGGAACATAATCATTGATCTAAAACAAGCGAATAGAAAGTAAAACAAGTTCAGCAGCAGGAACTCAGGAAGTTCATAACACATGTTAGCACATAAGTTCAGCTATATCACAATAGGCAGTACATTACAAAAGAGGCCAGAAGTTCATCACCAGAGTAGTAAAATAAGAAGTTCAGGTACATATAGTAGAGAAGTTCAGGTATGAAACCACATGCAGTTCACAGGGGGTTCATGGATGATGTAAATATTGACCAGCTGCACTCACCTCTTGGAACGATTATTCTTATGCCTGGTTACACTGTAATAAAAGTCATCAACCTTCTTTCGGACGACGGCAAGGTTGCTATCTGCTCACCAAAAAGAAATAGCAATTAAGAGGAACACTCAAGCACATAGATTCACGACAGTTTTAATTAAGACCAACACTCAAGCACAAACATTCAAAACATAAGCACATCTCAGCTGCTACATCAGAAAAGATAAAACCACATCATCATAGACATCACAACCCATGCATTACAAACCTCCACCCACATAGAAAACAGGTTCACTTAACATTCTTTACAACCCGCACGACAAACAACAAAACCAGAAGTTTCAACTTAGACCACACAGGCAGTTTACAGGGGATATCACGGACTAAACCAAACAACAAAAAGGGAAGGGGATGGGGAAAGCAGAGAGAAGCATGCTCCTCTCTTCATGGATCCCTGCCTAGACCAGTGTCAGCACTGGAATGATCAACCTCCTCTCCATAGCTATCGCTTTCGGTCTCTTCATCGTCGCCTCCAGTAGACGTTGCAGCGTCGTCGGGAAGGACACCAGCAGCAACTGGAGCAACTGGAGAATCTGAAACAAGAAAAACTTTTGGTTGTGCCTGTACAGCATCAACATCAACTGATGGCTCTGCTGCAGGAGACTTCTCCGGGCTTGTAGCAGCACTACCACCAGTTTCAACAGCAGACTCAACAGGATCTTTCTCCAAAATGATGTCTCCAGTTGTCTTGCCCTGCTCAGCATCAGAAACCTCAGCGCCAATGGACGACTGAGGTTCAGTCAGGTCCACCCCGTCGGAGCAGCCGGTGCCTGAGACGGACTTGTCCGCAACCTTCTCTAGAGGAACACTAACATCATCATTCTGCTGCTGCAAAAAGAAACAGAAAGTCATTACAAAGGGCTGACTGAACCCCATGCACAGGGGCAGCAAGTCCGTCTCAGGGGCAACAAGACAAATGGACAAGAAAAATGGTACCTTATTTTCACTTCCATGAACGTCATCAACTATTACGCCACTAGCGGGAGCAGGTTCATGCACAGGGGCAGCCTCATGCATAGGAGCAGCTTCATGCGCAGGTAAAACATCTTCCTCAACCCTAGCATCATCATCAACAGCCTACAAAAAAATCATGTAGAAAACAAATACCTAATCAGCAGAAGTTCAGATTGCATAATCAGAGAAGGTCAGCTATCACAACTGACACATAATGGAAGTCCAAATACAGTAAACACAGCAGGTCAGATATCAAACTACTCTAGATACAAAAGGGAACAAAAAAGGGCCAGGCATCGAAGTTATGGAAGTTCAGGTGCTATAGCAGTTGAAGTTCAGGTTCTATAAACAGAGAAGGTCACCTAGGAACACTAGTGCTAAAAAGAAAGAGTTTACGACACATGAAATCAATAACGGTCGCCTATGACCACAAACAACAATAACTGAAAGCTAACATTGAACATTAGTGCAAAGAAATATCAAAAGCCAAAATAAACAAACCTCTTTGGTATGCTCCACGTGGCCTCCTTCACGACCCGAACGAACAGAATCCTGCCTCTGAATCTATCTCACAACAACACTTGCCTCATGTTCAAAAGGCTTGCAACGAGCATCCTGCATTTCCTTGAATAGCCCAACGCTAGTCCGGAGGTGGGAAGTGCTCTGATGAAGCTCTTCAAGAAATCTAGCTTCAATAGATAAGGCCTCCTTCGAAGACTCAGCATCAAATCCGTGTCCGGGAGGAAGAATCCCATCAACGCGACTAAGACGCTCAGCAGTTGAAGGAACACGAGCCAACTCCCCACAAACAGTTTCAAGAAGGCTGTCAATCCTAACCAGAGAAACATTGGCAGCTTCAAACAAATTCTCGGAAGAAACGCCATCTGCAGCACTCACACGGGCAGAAGAACCACCTGGATCTACACGGGGGCACCGGTATTAACATCCTGGGAGAATTCAGATCTTGGGGAAGTTCCACTCCCTAGGCCGGCAGAACGAGGCATAGTTAGAACAGGACGTTCAATAACCCTAAAGAACACAACCTCAGCCTGTGTCTTCCACTGCATACAAAAACAAAAGTCAACGCGTCAGAAAACAAATGAAGGAACATGGGAACAAAAAATATACAAGACAATACCAGAAGTTCAAGTTAAACTACACAGGAAAGAATAATGCATAGAAACACTCACAGGCAGTCTCCCAAACACCCAGTTGGCTGGGTCATCATCACCCTTCGTGACCAAGTCAGCCGCAGCAAGCTCAAGAAGCTTGGCCTGATCCATGAAATTGATGCGAGGGGTCCTCAAGTCAATATTAGGCATCTTGCCAATGATAAGGCAGTCCAGATACATAAGAAGCGGCGCGATGGCACAGCCTGTGAAAGCTTTTCCTCTGCTAGTACCTTGCTGATACCTAACAACAGCACTCCGAATATCGTCAACAACCAACTGGCAGTAGTCCATGTCTGCCATATCCTCAAACACAAGGTTCTCGGCCATTGCTGCCTCCCTAGACACTCGTGTAGACGTTCCAGGGATAACCACCTTCCTGAAAACAATAAGGTAAAACACCTGCAGAGCAAGATCATCCTTCGTCTCATCCTTCACAAGTTCAGCGAGGATATTCCGCAAATCCTTTGTCTTGATGTCGTCACTCCTAGCATACCCAAGCTTGCCATTCAACCTCATAACAGCATCATCGAAACCATCATTCGAGGGCCTAGGGGGGTACGATTACCTTGAGGGAACCCGAAGAGATGGTGAATAGCATCACTTGTAATACGTATAACCTTGTTCGCCTCACCCATGTCCAAAATCATGGTTGAAGGGTCAATCCTCGTGTAGATATTGCCCATCAAAGGACGAGAAATGTTGGAATCAACCTTCAAGTCAAATACACAACCAAAACCAGCCTTGATAACCCTCGTCTTGTGCCTAGGTTGTAGCATTTTCGCACATGTTTTGACCTCTCCTAGTGAGCAGCGAACCGTCTTGTTAAAATGTTTCGCCTCACCTCCTCCTTGGCCACCTTCTTCGGGCACTTTGCCTCCTCTCTTCCTCCTCTCAGGCCGCTCCACAAGCTGATACTGAAAAAAATACATTGACAAGGAAAAAAGGCAGAACAATGAGACACACAAGCTTCACCAAAATTCCACTAATGCCTACATACGCACTACATCTCAGAAGTCCAACTATGTCTACATAGGCAGTACAACCATGTATGACCAGAAGTAAAGATGCTTTCAAATTGTTGGAAATTTACAAAGCAGAAGTTCAACCATGTATACCAAGGCAGTAATCAAACATGTATCTCAGAAGTCCAACTATGTCTACATAGGCAGTACAACCATGTATGACCAGAAGTAAAGATGCTTTCAAATTGTTGGAAATTTACAAAGCAGAAGTTCAACCATGTATACCAAGGCAGTAATCAAACATGTATCTCAGAAGTCCAACTATGTGTACATAGGCAGTACAACCATGTATGACCAGAAGTAAAGATGCTTTCAAATTGTTGGAAATTTACAAAGCAGAAGTTCAACCATGTATACCAAGGCAGTAATCAAACATGTATCTCAGAAGTCCAACGATGTCTACATAGGCAGTACAACCATGTATGACCACAAGTTAACATGCTTTCAAAAATGTTGGAAATTTAAAAAGCAGAAGTTCAACCATGTACACTAAGGCAGTAATCAAACATGTATACCAACAAGTTAAGCTAATTTCTTCATGTATATACCCATAAGTCCAACTATGTACGCAAAGGCAGTAATACCATAAAAGCAAAGCACATCGGCTAATTTATTCGTCTATATGGAGCAGAAGATCAGCTATGTACGCCAAGGCAGTGCTAAAAACAATAAAACTACATTAATAGCGACAAATGCTCTAAAAAACAGTAAACATGAGACATTCATACCTGATTAGCGGCAACATCATCATCGTCGTCGTCCTCATCATCAGCATTGAAATCATCATCATCCTTGTCTTCTGGATTAACACGAGAACGCTTCTTCACACCCTTGTTGACCTTTGCAGGTGGAACCTTGCGCTTCACGCCGCATTTCTTCCCCTTACCAGATGCACCAGCACCAAGCGGAGAAGGTGTAGGCGCGGCAGTGGCAAGCACACGAGGACTACGGCGTGGCGTACCACCAAGGCCTAGCCCTTCATCTTCAACAACTTCTGCAGGCCTTGAAACACGTGGGCTCCTCGGAGGAGTAACTTCACCAACTACTAACTTCCTCGCAGCGGTCTGCTTGATTTTCTTCTTAACAGGGACAACCGTGCCATCACTGCCACACGACACGTCTTCCTCAACAGTGAGCTCAGCCGCATGAACAGATCCAGGAACATCAGAACCTTTCTCAAGGCGGGCCGCCCTCTTCTTGTCAAAATCTTCTTGCTTCTTCCTCTTACGTTGGTCCTCCAGGAGAAGCTGAAGAGGCACATCCTCGGGTTGCGTGACAGGTTCAGTGCCATCAACAGACTGCGACTGCGTCTCTGACATCTGAAGAGAGCACAAAGGATCCAAAACGGAATCACAACCTTTGACTGACGGAGCCCCCTCCTCAACAGCAGCAGGGGTTTCTGATAAACCCAACTCAGATAAAACATCGTTGATCGTGTTCACAGCTTCCTCCTCTGTGGACACATATGCAAAGAACACAAAAAATCGAAGAAAAAAATAAAAAAAAAGTCAGGAACAAAAACAAAAAACAACCGATATGAACAAGCTAAAAAAACATGGCTCAAAACTTTAAAATCAAAAGAAAAGGGGTTTCACATACTAGGTGAAGCAAGAGCTGCAGAAGCAAGATCCTCGAGGCTTGAAAAATTCTCAAGGCTCGAAGCAACCTCGGCAATCACAGTCAAAGGGATAATGGGTGATTTAGCCGCATCAGATATTGGAGCATCAGTATTAACCTCTGAAGCTCCATCTTGATCGCAGGAATTTTTTCCAGAGCTATTCAACTCATCACCAACTACAAAAAATGCAAGTAAAAAGGCAGCTGAGTTCTAATTCACAATCCTACAGCAAAGGGACTTCTACTTTGACAACAATATTCAATACCCAGAAGTTCAACAATACCTAACAAAGTAGTAAACAGACAAACTAAAAATCTACAAACTAAATATAAAAACAATCTACACCAGAGGGGCTACTACATATAACATGAATGTCCAGAAGTTCAACGATATATAACAAAGCAGTAAAACAAAATGTGCATAACAGAAGTTCAACCAAATTTTATTATAAACAAACAATAATTAAAACCAGAAGTTCAACTATGTGACCCAAGCAAGTAGCACATAAAAAAGATGTAGGATGACCACAAATAGTATTTCACAGGCAAACTAAATATCAATACCATCAACATGATAACAAAAAAAACAAAGATATACACTACAAATATGAAACATCTGGGAAGTCCAACAACACTTGGTGACATAGTATCACCTGCAAAATCATCAACTACAAAGTAAGCAACACTATTCTAACTCAAACTAATGGTAAAAAGCATACACATAACCTTTCCTAGAAGTTCACACTATTAAGAATGGCAGTCCAACATGAATACTAAGTGAAGATATGGGCATACATATATAAGAATAATGCTATTTAAAATACAAGATACAACTACATTAAGATACCTGAAGAAGGTTTTGAAGCCATGAAAACACAACCGCCTTGATGAATGCAACTCCAAACACTAGAACAACCTGCTAAAAACAGGGGATTGATTGCATATAGTTAGCAAGTACAAAATCATACAACAAAATACAAAAAGAAACTGAATCAAACGCTAGGATGAAACAATTAGATCATACCAACAAGTATAAAAAGATGAACAGTAGCACATCTAGGCAAGCACAAATAAAAAAAGAATCCATAAACTATCTAGCATGTGAGAGACACAATATAGACTTCGAAATCAAAAACACTAAAAAATTAGATACATCAGATCCAGCATCACACCACACCCTCTCTTACATGCATCTGAATGCTGAAATCAAGAAAGGGGAAATGAAATCCACACAAGCCCGAAGGGACAAATAGCACACACAAGCATCACATAGACAAATCTGACCACGGGGGAATGCAATCCACCCACCACACGCACAAGAACCCTACCTAATCTACCACCAAACCATCAGAAGAAGGGGGTAGGAGGCGGACGCGAGAGCACACAGGAGGCCGACTCGACAGATCTGGCAAAACTAGAAGCAAGCATTATGGCGGGGCAGCACTTGTACCTCTCCAGACGACCCCCGCACGCACGAATCCGCGGCGGTTCTTCAACTCCCCACGACGCCATGCGCACCTTGCAACCGCGCAGGCAGTTGCCGCCCTTGCTTCGGAGCAGGAGAGAGCGGGCTGGGCGTGGGGGATAAATAGGAGTGGGGGCGTGCGCCGGTTTCTCCACTCACGAGGGCAGGGGACAGGGGCGGAGAAATCGGGAGGATTTGCAGGCGATGAAGGCAGCGGAGCGACGGAGAGGGGGGAGAGAGCGAGCGACAGGGGGAGAGGGGTTTTCTGACAGGTGGTGGCGAGGGAGATGGTCAATTAATGCCTATCTGTCGTGGGACTTGCAACGCAGGAGAAATTACAGTTTTACCCCCCCCCCCCCCAACAGCTAAAAAAGTAAATACATCTATAGATAAATGAATGCACCATTTGAATGCATCTATTATAATGAGATAAGATCACACAACAGCACTGCTGATATCCTTAAAACCAAAAATAGATGGCAAATACACTTCCAAAGGAAGAAAAATACATATATAAATATGCACCTAAAAAAACAAGAAAAAGAAGTTCAAAAAATAAAGAACAGAAGTTCAAGTACTCTAATAAAAGAAGTAAAGGAATAAGAATAAATAAACCCAAAGAAACAAAAAGAAGAAGTTCAAGTACAAAAACAGATGAAGTTCATATCTAACTAAAACACGCACCCTAAGCCCTAAAACCCTAAGATAGATAGTGGGGTCACGGATGTGACGGACTCGCCTCCGCATGCGAGCTCCGGCTCGTTCTTGTCTCGGCCTCGCAGGGGGAGGGGAGGGGGGGTCCGGACCCCCCTCCCCCCTGCTCGGCCTCGGGCTACCGCATTACTGCGCGCTAGGATTTGACAGGACGCAATGCGGTTATTCGGTTTCCACCCCCACCGCACGCACCCTAAACCCTAAAACCCTAAGATAGATAGTGGGGTCACGGATGTGACGGACTCGCCTCCGCATGCGACGACGCGGGACGCCGCGTCATCGCCTGCTCCGGCTCGTTCCTGTCTCGGCCTCGCAGGGGGAGGGGGGTCCCGACCCCCTCCCCCCTGCTCGGCCTCGCGCTACCGCATTTGTCAATACGCGCAATGCCGATTTCAATGTCTACAAAATATTTAAATCCAAAAAATAACAACCTCAAATTAACATGTTAAAAATGGTTATCACACAGAAGTTCAGGATAGTTATTCAGTGAAGAACAACAACTATTATAAGTACAAAAACATATTAGAAAAAATAAAAAAATACGCATATCCGTCGCCCAATTACATGGCCGTTCATGGGACTAAGTAAAAAAAAATCCACAAACCAATGCAAAGAATGAAAAGTAACATAAAAAAAGGAAGGAAATACAGAGGACTTGCTTTATTACTTTGCAAGGAAGGAAAAGCAGAAGTTCACGTATGAACAACATAGAAGTCCAGCTTCTACAACGACCCTTACATGATGTGGAAAAAGTGCATGCATACTTGGGCAAAGATCTTTCAAGTTTCACGTTAAACACATACTGAAGTTCTACCACTGTTCGAAGTATGCAATCATGTTACAAAAAAAATAAGTAAGATATGCATTTATATTTGGGAATAATCCCATAGTTGCCCACGGAATAAACTCAAACCCTAATTGAAAATTTGAAAATTACAAAAAAAATGAAAAAATAGAGCGCGATGCTGCACCGCCTTGCAATGTGGAAACCAGGAAGTTCAATCACTGGTACCATAGAAGTCCAACTAATACCACAGAATGTGGATGATCCAAAAAACTAATCCCAAAGACAGAATAAATATAAAAAAGATGATTTGTGTGTCTATGGACCAGCTCCACATTTACCTATTATGAGTACTCTGAAAAACAAAAACGACGGAAGTAAAAACATGCATAAAAACGACGGAAGTTCTAGCACAAAAGGTGCAAAAGTCCAACTCGTAAGACAGACAGTAGAATCATTGGAAAAATACACGCTATCGAATTTGTTTTTTAGATTTAATCACTTGGGTGACTACACCTTCTTAGTCCGTGACCTCGAACGATATCCTACTACGCCCAAACATCAAAATGATAAAGCCTCCAAGCTGTCTCATCGAAGAACTGGAACCAACACGGGCGGACACGAGATCCAATCACCCGATTTCAGGGGTGTCTTCGCCTGCCCGATCAAATTAACAACGCATGAACGGTCCAATCTCACTACTGCAATCAAATCCACCCTCTATATTCAAATAAAAACAACAAATCCACAGAAGCCGCGGAACCACTCCCGCGGACGAAGAACACAGAACCCGGAATCAAATCCGTTGAAATTAACGACAAATTGTCCACGAAAGTCGTACCTACACCAAATTCCCATCATGTTAGAGGTTCTAGAACATCCAATGAACGCATTAAACTTGTAAATAGACACAAGTTCATCCGCCCCGAGAGTGAATCTGCCAAAATGCAAAATTACGAATAAAAACGAGCATTTAGATGCAGGTATGGGTATCTGGATTACAGTCACATCCCAGACAACACAACTGACTGGAATAATTCGCGAGGGAAGCCACGGTTGCAAAGATAGCCCGAAGTTCGGGTTCGTACATAGGGAAGTTCAGGTGCGTTACTCGGGAAGTTCAGGTTGTGATCAGAATATTATTCTGATCCCGTGATCGGAATAGTGTTTATGTATATATATATATAACTGAAATAAACATCCAATTACATAAGTGACTATACAGATCATTCACACACACCTCAATCAACAATTGCATGCATTCTAAAGTAGGAGAAACGATCGTACAGTCATCTACTTCTTGTGACGCTCCCGCCACTGCTATGTGGCTCGATCCCTCGTCTGGGGCAGGAACAAGACAGTTCCTCATGTCAAAGATCCGCCTGTACATCTCATAGCTTGTGTACGCGTCCTTGGCCGCGTACTTGACATGTTCTTCAGTCTCTCATGCCAAAAACTGTGCCAGGCGTTCTTGTCCTTCTTGCTCTCTTCCTCCATCTTCACGTAGTAGGGGTCGATGATGGCCGAGGCAAGGTCAACCAGGGAGTTCAGTTTGTTGTTGTCGCTCCCCCAGACCTTGTAGTGGTGCTGGATGTTGATAAGATTCGGGCATTTCAAGCCCGAAACCTTGAGCGCTTTTAGATCGTTGGTGGTGTCCACCGTAGCGAGACTGTAGTCGGAGCTGTTGATAAACCTGGAGAAATGCTCGCAAGGCCTTGTGGCAAGGTGGTAGTGGTAGACGAGGACGTCATGTCGCACGCACAATTGGGCGATGACAACCTTCTGATTGTGCCCGGCAAGACCCATGGTGTACTCGAGGTCGAAGCCGACCACTCGGTACTTGTCCTCGGCAAGGAACTGCTCCATAGTTTGGATGGAGCTATCCACCGAGACCGGATCGTTCATGTACACCACCGAGAGGGCCTTCCCCCTCACGTGGGTGTCCACTACGTGATGCGTGGTGAACTGCCTGCCGTTGTCGTCGGCGGCCGCTGGGAGCGCCATTCGAGCCACGGGAGCGCCATTGGAACCGCTGGATGTCCTCTCTGTATGTGTCGTGGTCGGTGTGCTTATTGTGTCGTGTGACGCGAGAGATATAAGGTAAATGACCGCAGGATAAAATGGGGGCCGGGCGGCCTGGATTCTCTGCGTGTCCGCATGGCAGTTTTTGCAGCGGGTAACTGCATCGTCGCGCCGCGCCCGGCGCAACCGCATGCACATGAACGTGCGTGATCGTGCGCCGGCCCCAAACACAGGCAGCGCGCGTGGAGGGACGAGGGCAGAGCACCCAGAGGGACGCGAGAGCAGAGCGCGCGCGACAGGACGCGAGTAGAGCGCGCCGCAGCCGCCTGAACCGCAAGCAACCACACGCATAGAGCAGTTGAACACGCAGGAAATAGTCGCCTACAAGCCGGCCAATAGTTGCGTCACTGCGTAGAGAGCGGCCGTGTGCTACCACCTCCGTCTAGTCTATTGTCCGCTTTATATTCTGTGCTAGACTTTGCCCTCAAATTTAATCCACAAAATGTTAATGCATGTTATAAAAATTATATAATTGGAAACTATGTTCAAATACAAATCCCACTATATAATCTTTGGCGACATGCATTCGTATTTTATTAGTTAAATCATACTTATAAACCAGAACAGGGGTATAGTAGGTAATTAAATCGCAAACGTTTTTCTATTAATCGTGTGTGCACGTGGCCTTTCATCCTCTTCTCGCACGTCTTGTCACCCCGCTGCCGTAGACGGCTTACAGCGCAAGCTTGCGCAGCGCGCGGGGGCATTCTTTTGGCCAAACGGTGGCGCCCATGAATTGTCGGTGAGCCCGTTCCCGCGCAACCTCGCAGGTTCCCATGCAAGCTTCCCGCCCGACTCGATGAAATCCCCCAAAATCCCAATGCTTACCGGCCTGCTATAAAAACCCTCACGGCCGGCGAGTCCCACGTCGCATTTTCCCCTCCCTCCCTGTAGGTTATCTCATCTGCTTCTCCCACAATCGCCAATGGCACCGGTCCGTCGTCGTCGCTCAGCCACTCCGCCGTCATTAGAGGACAGCTCCAGTTGGGAGGCTGAAGGAAATATGCCCTAGAGGCAATAATAAATTTATTATTTATTTCCTTATTTCATGATAAATGTTTAATATTCATGCTAGAATTGTATTAACCGGAAACTTGATACATGTGTGAATACATAGACAAAAAGAGTGTCACTAGTATGCCTCTACTTGACTAGCTCGTTGAATCAAAGATGGTTAAGTTTCCTAGCCATAGACATGAGTTGTCATTTGATTAACGGGATCAAATCATTAGAGAATGATGTGATTGACTTGACCCATTCCGTTAGCTTAGCACATGATCGTTTTAGTTTACTGCTATTGCTTTCTTCATGACTTATACATGTTCCTATGACTATGAGATTATGCAACTCCCGTTTACCGGAGGAACACTTTGTGTGCTACCAAACGTCACAACGTAACTGGGTGATTATAAAGGTGCTCTACAGGTGTCTCCGAAGGTACTTGTTGAGTTGGCGTATTTCAAGATTAGGATTTGTCACTCCGATTGTCGGAGAGGTATCTCTGGGCCCTCTCGGTAATGCACATCACTATAAGCCTTGCAAGCAATGTGACTAATGAGTTATTTGCGGGATGATGCATTATGTAACGAGTAAAGAGACTTGCCGGTAACGAGATTGAACTAGGTATTGAGATACCGACGATCGAATCTCGGTCAAGTAACATACCGATGACAAAGGGAACAACGTATGTTGTTATGTGGTTTGACCGATAAAGATCTTCGTAGAATATGTGGGAGCCAATATGAGCATCCAGGTTCCGCTATTGGTTATTGACCAGAGACGTGTCCCGGTCATGTCTACATAGTTCTCGAACCCATAGGGTCCGCACGCTTAAAGTTTTGGTGACGATCAGTATCATGAGTTTTTGTGTTTTGATGTACCGAAGGTAGTTCGGAGTCCCGGATATGATCACGGACATGACAAGGAGTCTCGAAATGGTCGAGACATAAAGATCAATATATTGGATGGCTATATTCGGACACCGGAAGTGTTCCAGATGGTTTCAGAGAAAACCGGAGTGCCGGAGGGGTTACCGGAACCCCCCGGGGAAGTATTGGGCCTTAGTGGGCTTGAGGGGAGAGAGAGGGCAGCAGCCAAGGAGGTGGCACGCCCCCTCCCATGAGGAGTCCGAATTGGACTAGGGGAGGGGGGCGCGGCCCCTCTTTCCCTCTCCCTCTCCCTCTCTTTCCTTCCCCCTTCCCTCTTCCTAGTTGGACTAGGAAAGGGGAGTCCTACTCCTACTAGGAGGAGGACTCCCCCCTCCTTGGCGCGCCCCAAGGGCCAGCCGGCCCCCCTTGCTCCTTTATATACGGGGGCAGGGGGCACCTCTAGACACAACAATTGATCTCTATATCTCTTAGCCATGTGCGGTGCCCCCTCCACCATATTCCACCTCGATCATATCGTAGCGGTGCTTAGGCGAAGCCCTGCGTCGGTAGCAACATCATCACCGTCATCACGCCGTCGTGCTGACGGAACTCTCCCGTGAAGCTCTGCTGGATCGAAGTTCGCGGGACGTCATCGAGGTGAACGTGTGCTGAACTCGGAGGTGCCGTACGTTCGGTACTTGGATCGGTCGGATCATGAAGACGTACGACTACATCAACCGCGTTGTGCTAACGCTTCCGCTTTCGGTCTACGAGGGTACGTGTACAACACTCTCCCCTCTTATTGCTATGCATAACCATGATCTTGCGTGTGCGTAGGAATTTTTCTGAAATTACTACGTTCCCCAACAGTGGCATCCGAGCCTGGTTTATGCGTAGATGTTATATGCACGAGTAGAACACAAGTGAGTTGTGGGCGATACAAGTCATACTGCTTACCAGCAAGTCATACTTTGGTTCGGCGGTATTGTTGGATGAAGCGGCCCGGACCGACATTACACGTACGCTTACGCGAGACTAGTTCTACCGACGTACCTTGCACACAGGTGGTTGGCGGGTGTCAGTTTCTCCAACTTTAGTTGAACCGAGTGGCTACGCCCGGTCCTTGAGAAGGTTAAAACAACACTAACTTGATGAATTATCGTTGTGGTTTTGATGCGTAGGTAAGAACGGTTCTTGCTTAGCCCGTAGCAGCCACGTAAAACTTGCAACAACAAAGTAGAGGACGTCTAACTTGTTTTTGCAGGGCATGTTGTGCTATGATATCGTCAAGGCATGATGCTATATTTTATTGTATGAGATGATCATGTTTTGTAACGGAGTTATCGGCAACTGGCAGGAGCCATATGGTTGTCGCTTTATTGTATGCAATGCAATCGCCCTGTAATTCTTTACTTTATCACTAAGCGGCAGCGATAGTCGTAGAAGCAATAGTTGGCGAGACGACAACGATGCTATGATGGAGATCAAGGTGTCGCGCCGGTGACGATGGTGATCATGACGGCGCTTCAGAGATGGAAATCACAAGCATAAGATGATGATGGCCATATCATATCACTTATATTGATTGCATGTGATGTTTATCCTTTATGCATCTTATTTTGCTTTGATTGACGGTAGTATTATAAGATGATCTCTCACTAAATTTCAAGATAAAAGTGTTCTCCCTGAGTATGCACTGTTGCCAAAGTTTGTCGTGCCGAGACACCATGTGATGATTGGGTGTGATAAGCTCTACGTTCATCTACAATGGGTGCAAGCCAGTTTTGCACACACAGAACACTCGGGTTAAACTTGATGAGCCTAGCATACGCAGATATGGCCTCGGAACACTGAGACCGAAAGGTCGAGCGTGAATCATATAGTAGATATGATCAACATAGTGATGTTCACCATTGAAAACTACTCTATCTCATGTGATGATCGGTTATGGTTTAGTTGATATGGATCACGTGATCACTTAGATGATCAGAGGGATGTCTATCTAAGTGGGAGTTCTTAAGTAATATGATTAATTGAACTTTAATTTATCATGAACTTAGTCCTGATAGTATTTTGCAAATAATGTTGTAGATCAATAGCTCGCGTTGTTACTTCCCTATGGTTTATATATGTTCCTAGAGAAAACTAAGTTGAAAGATGATAGTAGCAATGATGCGGACTGGGTCCGTGATCTGAGGTTTATCCTCATTGCTGCACAGAAGAATTATGTCCTTGATGCACCGGTAGGTGACAGACCTATTGCAGGAGCAGATGCAGACGTTATGAACGTTTAGCTAGCTGAATATGAGGACTACTTGATGTTTAGTGCACCATGCTTAATGGCTTAGAATCAGGACTTCAAAGACGTTTTGAACGTCATGGACCATATGAGATGTTCCAGGAGTTGAAGTTAATATTTCAAGCAAATACCCGAGTTGAGAGATATGAAGTCTCCAACAAGTTCTATAGCTAAAAGATGGAGGAGAATAGCTCAAGCAGTGAGCATGTACTCAGATTGTTTGGGTACTACAATCGCTTGAATCAAGTGGGAGTTAATCTTCCAGATAAAATAGTGATTGACAGAATTCTCTAGTCACCATCACCAAGTTAGTAGAACTTCGTGATGAACTATAGTATGCAAGGGATGACGAAAATGATTCCCGAGCTTTTCATGATGATGAAATCGATGAAGGTAGAAATCAAGAAAGAGCATCAAGTGTTGATGATTAACAAGATCACTAGTTTCAAGAAAAGGGCAAAGGGAAAGAAAGGGAACTTCATGTAGAATGGCAAGCAAGTTGTCACTTCCGTGAGGAATCCCAAAGCTAGACTAAAAGCCTGAAACTGAGTGCTTCTACTGCAAAGGAAATGGTCACTGGAAGCGGAAATGCCCTGAATATTTGGTGGATAAGAAGGATGGCCAAGTGAACAAGGGTATATTTGATATACAGGTTATTGATGTGTACCTTACTAGTGTTTATAGTAGCCCCTGGGTATTTGATACTTGTTCGGTTGCTAAAAATTAGTAACTCGAAACAGGAGTTACAAAATAAACATAGACTAGTTGAGGGTGAAGTGACGATGTGTGTTGGAAGTGGTTCCAAGATTGATATGATCATCATCGCACACTCCCTATACTTTCGGGATTAGTGTTAAACCTAAATAAATGTTATTTGGCATTTGCGTTGAGCATGAATATGATTAGATCATTTTTATTGCAATACGGTTATTCATTTAAAGTCAGAGAATAATTGTTGTTCTGTTTACATGAACAAAACCTTCGTTGGTCATTCACCCAATGAAAATAGTTTGTTGGATCTCGATCGTTGTGATACACATATTCATAATATTGAAGCCAAAAGATGCAAAGTTAATAATGATAGTGCAACTTATTTGTGGCACTGCCGTTTAGGTCATATTGGTGTAAAGCGCATGAAGAAAGCCATGCTGATGGGCTTTATGAATCACTTGATTATGAATCAGTTGATGCTTGCGAACCATGCCTCATGGGCAAGATGACTAAGACTCTGTTCTCCAGAACAATGGAGCGAGCAACCCACTTGTTGGAAATAATACATACTGATGTATGCAGTTCGATGAGTATTGAGGCTCGCGGCGGGTATCGTTATTTTCTGACCTTCACAGATGATTTGAGCAGATATGGGTATATCTACTTGATGAAACATAAGTCTGAAACATTTGAAAAAGTTCATATAATTTCAGAGTGAAGTGGAAAATCATCGTAACAAGAAAATAAAGTTTCTACGATCTAATCGTGGAGGAGAATATTTGAGTTACGAGTTTGGTCTTCATTTGAAACAATGTGGAATAGTTTCGCGACTTACGCCACCTGGAACACCACAGCGTAATGGTGTGTCCAAACATCATAACCGTACTTTATTAGATATGATGCAATCTATCATGTCTCTTACTGATTTACCACTATTATTTGGGGGTTATGCATTAGAGACAACTGCATTCACGTTAAATAGGGCACCATCTAAATCCGTTGAGACGACACCATATGAACTGTGGTTTGGCAAGAAACCAAAGTTGTCATTTCTTAAAGTTTGGGGTTGTGATGCTTATGTGAAATTTTTTTTCATCCTGATAAGCTCAAACCCAAATCGGAGAAATGTGTCTTCATAGGATACCCAAAAGAGACAGTTGGGTACACCTTCTATCACAGATCCGAAGGCAAGACATTCGTTGCTAAGAATGGATCCTTTATAGAGAAGGAGTTTCTCTTGAAAGAAGTGAGTGGGAGGAAAGTAGAATTTGATGAGGTAATTGTACCTGCTCCCTTATTGGAAAGTAGTTCATCACAGAAAGCTGTTCCTGTGACTCCTACACCAATTAGTGAGGAAGCTAATGATGATGATCATGTAACTTTGGATCAAGTTACTACCGAACCTCTTAGGTCAACCAGAGTGAGATCCGCACCAGAGTGGTACAGTAATCCTGTTCTGGAGGTCATGTTACTTGACCATGACGAACCTACGAACTATGAGGATGTGATGATGAGCCCAGATTCCGCGAAATGGCTTGAGGCCATGAAATCTGAGATGGGATCCATGTATGAGACAAAGTGTGGACTTTGGTTAACTTGCCCGATGATCGGCAAGCCATAAAAAATAAATGGATTTTCAAGAGGAAGACGGATGCTGATGGTAGTGTTACTATCTACAAAGCTAGACTTGTCAAAAAAGGTTTTGACAAAGTTCAAGGTGTTGACTACGATGAGATTTTCTCACTCATAGCGATGCTTAAGTTTGTCCGAATCATGTTAGCAAATTGCCAAATTTTATGAAATCTGGCAAATGGATGTCAAAAGTACATTCCTTAATGGATTTCTTAAAGAAGAGTTGTATATGATGCAACCAGAAGATTTTGTCGATCCTAAAGGTGCTAACAAAATGTGCAAGCTCCAGCGATCCATCTATGGACTGGTGCAAGCATCTCGGAGTTGGAATATACGCTTTGATGAGTTGATCAAAGCATATAGTTTTATACAGAATTGCGGTGAAGCCTGTATTTACAAGAAAGTGAGTGGGAGCACTACAGCATTTCTGATAAATATATGTGAATGACATATTGTTGATCGGAAATAATGTAGAATTTTTCTGGATAGCATAAAGGAGTATTTGAAAGGATTTTTTCAAAGAAAGACCTCGGTGAAGCTGCTTACATATTGAGCATCAAGATCTATAGAGATAGATCAAGACGCTTGATAAAGTTTTTTCAATGAGTACATACCTTGACAAGATTTTGAAGTAGTTCAAATTGGAACAGTCAAAGAAAGAGTTCTTGCCTGTGTTACAAGGTGTGAAATTGAGTAAGACTCAAAGCCCGACCACGGCAGAAGATAGAAAGAGAATGAAAGTCATTCCCTATGCCTCAGCCATAGGTTCTATAAAGTATGCCATGCTGTGTACCAGATCTATTGTATACCCTACACTAAGTTTAGCAAGGGAGTACAATAGTGATCTAGGAGTATATCACTGGACAACGGTCAAAATTATCCTTAGTGGAATAAGGATATGTTTCTCGATTATGGAGGTGACAAAAGGTTCGTCGTAAAGGATTACGCCGATGCAAGTTTTGACACTGATCCAGATGACCCTAAGTCTCAATCTGGATACATATTGAAAGTGGGATCAATTAGCTAGAGTAAGCTCCGTGCAGAGCATTGTTGACTTAGAAATTTGCAAAAGACATACGGATCTGAATGTGGCAGACCCGTTGACTAAACTTCTCTCACAAGCAAAACATGATCACACCTTAGTACTCTTTGGGTGTTAATCACATAGCGATGTGAACTAGATTATTTACTCTAGTACACCCTTTGGGTGTTGGTCACATGACGATGTGAACTATGGGTGTTAATCACATGGTGATGTGAACTATTGGTGTTAAATCACATGGCGATGTGAACTAGATTATTGACTCTAGTGCAAGTGGGAGACTGAAGGAAATTTGCCCTAGAGACAATAATAAAGTTATTATTTATTTCCTTATTTCATGATAAATGTTTATTATTCATGCTAGAATTGTATTAACCGGAAACTTGATACATGTGTGAATACATAGACAAAAAGAGTGTCACTAGTATGCCTCTACTTGACTAGCTCGTTGAATCAAAGATGGTTAAGTTTCCTAGCCATAGACATGAGTTGTCATTTGATTAACGGGATCACATCATTAGAGAATGATGTGATTGACTTGACCCATGCCGTTAGGTTAGCACTTGATCATTTTAGTTTACTGCTATTGCTTTCTTCATGACTTATACATGTTCCTATGACTATGAGATTATGCAACTCCCGTTTACCGGAGGAACACTTTGTGTGCTACCAAACGTCACAACGTAACTGGGTGATTATAAAGGTGCTCTACAGGTGTCTCCGAAGGTACTTGTTGAGTTGGCGTATTTCGAGATTAGGATTTGTCACTCCGATTATCGGAGAGGTATCTCTAGGCCCTCTCGGTAATGCACATCACTATAAGCCTTGCAAGCAATGTGACTAATGAGTTAGTTGCGGGATGATGCATTACGTAACGAGTAAAGAGACTTGCCGGTAACGAGACTGAACTAGGTATTGAGATACCGACGATCGAATCTCGGGCAAGTAACATACCGATGACAAAGGGAACAACGTATGTTGTTATGCCGTTTGACCGATAAAGATCTTCATAGAATATGTGGGAGCCAATATGAGCATCCAGGTTCCGCTATTGGTTATTGACCGGAGACGTATCTCGGTCATGTCTACATAGTTCTCGAACCCATAGGGTCCGCACGCTTAAAGTTTTGGTGACGATCGGTATTATGAGTTTTTGTGTTTTGATGTACCGAAGGTAGTTCGGAGTCCCGGATATGATCACGGACATGACGGGGAGTCTCTAAATGGTCGAGACATAGAGATCGATATATTGGACGGCTATATTCAGACACCAGAAGTGTTCCGGATGGTTTCGGAGAAAACCGGAGTGCCGGAGGGGTTACCGGAACCCCCCGGGGAAGTATTGGGCCTTAGTGGGCCTGAGGGGAGAGAGAGGGCAGCAGCCCAGGAGGTGGCGCGCCCCCTCCCATGAGGAGTCCGAATTGGACTAGGGGAGGGGGGCGCGGCCCCTCTTTCCCTCTCCCTCTCCCTCTCTTTCCTTCCCCCTTCCCTCTTCCTAGTTGGACTAGGAAAAGGGAGTCCTACTCCTACTAGGAGGAGGACTCCCCCCTCCTTGGCGCGCCCCAAGGGCCGGCCGGCCTCCCCCTTGCTCCTTTATATACGGGGGCAGGGGGCACCTCTAGACACAAATTGATCTCTTGATCTCTTAGCCGTGTGCGGTGCCCCCCTGCACCATATTCCACCTCGATCATACCGTAGCAGTGCTTAGGCAAAGCCCTGTGTCGGTAGCAACATCATCACCGTCATCACGCTGTCGTGCTGACGGAACTCTCCCGTGAAGCTCTGTTGGATCGGAGTTCGCGGGACGTCATCGAGCTGAACGTGTGCTGAATTCGGAGGTGCCGTACGTTCGGTACTTGGATCGGTCGGATCGTGAAGATGTACGACTACATCAACCGTGTTGTGCTAACGCTTCCATTTTCGGTCTACGAGGGTACGTGGACAACACTCTCCCCTCTCGTTGCTATGCATCACCATGATATTGCATGTGCCTAGGAATTTTTTGGAAATTACTACGTTCCCCAACCGAGGCTACACCGCGGCAGCGGCACAGTCCCCGTCGTCGTGTAGTGCGCGTGGCGTCCCTATTGGGTGTGCGCTGAGCATCCACCACACGCTCCGCCGCTGGTGCCCATCAGCAGCTGTTGCCGGCCGCCGTTGCCGCCACACCACCTTCGAAAGCCGGGGCCATCGCCCGCTCCGCCGCCGCGGCCCGAAGGCGGGAGGTGGCCGTCGTGTCCGCCACCCACTGCCGGCCACTGTGGCCATCACCCACTTCGCCACCACGGCCCGAAGGTGGGAGGTGGTGGTCGTGGCCACCACCCCATCATCGGCCGTTGTGGCCGCCAGCCCACCGTCGACCGCCGGAGTCAGCACCTGCTCCGCCACTGCCACCCGAAGGCGGGAGGCGGAGGTGGATGCCCGCACGTGCGTCAGCGACCTTGCGCGTCACACCGAGTTCCTTCGGGAGGAGGAGGAGCGCCTGGTCGAGCATGCAAAGAGCCTTACCGCCACCGTGTCCACGGCACACGCCGCCTCAGAGGCGAGGAATCAGGAGATCTACGAGGAGAACCACCGCTTCGAGAGGGGTCGTCTGGAGCGGCAGAGGGCGTTCGAGGTGAGCATCGATGAATCTGCAACAGCGGCAGGCACCGTATTGCGGTTGCCCAGCTCGTCGGTAGGCTCCTCCTCCTCCGCCTCTTACTGAGCACGCTCGGCAGAGGAGAGGCAACTCGAGGTAGTACAAAGCCCCTTCGCAGTACTAGTACTATTTTGTTCAGTTCATCTGACTATAGATGTGGTGGAACTGTACAACGTACTTAAAATTAGCTAGTATATATAGTTGAACTACCTATTTCCGTACGTGGTTGGCAACAATTGGGGAAAAGTTTGGTCGGTACAGCTGTCGAGTTGAACTGTTTGTATAAATTAAGAACGACTGCTTAATCTATGAATGAAATCTATGCTTAATTACTGAATTTTAGTTGCAAAAAGTAGATACTGCAAGTGATTTTAAGCTTCATATTTTGACAAATCGCAGTGTTACAAGGTTGACTAATGGCAATGTTACTAGATCAACAAATGTCAATCTTTCCAGTTTGACAAATGGCAACATACCCAATATGACAGATGCAAATCGCACCAAACTATTTGTAAGTGGTTCCACACGGGTCATCCAAAAGAACCGTTTATGTTGAAGAGATGCACAAATCCTGCTCTCACTTTGCATCATGTCGTCCCGGGGTCGACGGGCGGGGCGCGGGAGGACGGCAGCTGGCGGCGCTGAGAGGTAGCGTTCGACGGCGGTGTCCCATGCCGCTGAGGGGGGCACGCGCACGAAGAGGAAGGCGGGCGGCAATGGAAGTCAAAGGGCTCATTTCCCAGTGAGCCTGCGCAGCGTACAACTCGCATGCTTCCCGGTGAGCCTACGCATTTGAGGACAGCTTGCATGCCTCTTGGTCAGCCTGCGCACCAGACTGCGCTCGCACGCCTCCTGTTCAGTCAAGGTCAAGCAGCTGTCCGCACGGCACCTGCTACAGCCATTGAAACCAAGACACGCGGCGTCATGTGAATGGTTAACAGAACGCACACGATTTGAATTATACAAACGTTTGAGATATTAAAGTGGCAGCTATTTTTTCAAAATGCCTTTTTTTGCTGTCATTATTCGAGTGCGCCTTCTCTCAAAATGGACACGAAAAATACCATAGCATGCCGGGTGCCATTCCATGATAGCATGCCAAGTTTCATGAATTTCAGACGAGTTTTGGATTTACTAGAATTTAAAAACCAGGTATCTCAATGTTTTGGCTGGCAATCAACGGTGCCCTGGTGTTTGAAATTCATTACCATTTCTTGAATGGGACCTAAGCATGCACCCAAGGACACAGAGTTGATTTTTCAACCAATTTATATGCACTGGAGCATGTGCATGTAGTTCAAATTTGAATTATGCACATAAATGCATTGAAAACTTAGTTAATGCATAAAAATGTCCAAACGAACCCCGAAAAATCACAAAAATTGACACAACACTCCCTGTTGTTCTATGTTGACACGAGAAATTTTTTGAAAGCAATAAGAGGCAATGGAAATCATTTCGTCCCCAAAGGTGGGACGTTCCCTACCGAAACCATCATGCTTGTTGTGAGAAGCTCTAGTTTGTGAGAAGCATATACCCAAACCTGCCCCAAATGTGACAAAACATTTACCACGGCATGTTGATGCCGCTCCATGATAGCATGCCAAGTTTCATGAATTTCAGACGAGTTTTGGATTTACTAGAATTTAAAAACCAGGTATCTCAATGGTTTGCCGGCAATCAACAATGCCCTGGTGTTTGAAATTCATTAACATTTCTTGCATGGGACCTAAGCATGCACCCAAGGACACAGATTTGATTTTTCAACCAATTTATATGTAGTGGAGCATGTGCATGTAGTTCAAATTTGAATTATGCAGATAAATGCATTGAAAACTCAGTTAATGCATAAAAATGTTCAAAGAAACCCCGAAAAATCACAAAAATTGACACAACACTCCTGTTGTTCTATGTTAACACGAGAAAAGTTTTGAAAGCAATAAAAGGCAATGGATATTGTTTCATCCCCAAAGGTGGGATATTCCCTACCGAAACCGTCATGCTTGTTGTGAGAAGCTCTGGTTTGTGAGAAGCATATAACCAAACCTGCCCCAAATGGGACGAAAAATTTACCACGGCATGTTGATGCCACTCCATGATAGCATGCCAAGTTTCATGAACTTCAGATGAGTTTTGGATTTACTAGAATTTTAAAATCAGGTATCTCAATGTTTGCGGCCGAGTGACGGTGGCAGGGTGTTTGACATTCATTCTCATTTCTTGCATGGGACCTAAGCAGGCAACCAAGGACACAGATTTGAATTTTCAACTAATTTATATGCATTAGAGCATGTGCCTATAGTTCAAATTTTAATTATGCACGTGAATGCATAGAAAACTCAGTTAATGTATAAAAATGTCCAAGCGGACCCAGAAAAATCCCAAGAATTGGCACAACACTCCTGTTGTTCTATGTTCACACTAGGAAAAAAAATTTGAAATCGAGAAGGGGCAACGGATATCGTTTCATCCAGAAAGGTGAAACATTCCCTACCGAAACCAGCCCCAAATGGGACAATTTTTTTACCACGGCATGTTGATGCCGCTCCATGATAGCATGCCAAGTTTCATGAATTTCGGACAAATGTTGGATTTACTAGAATTACAAAAGCAAGTACGTCGACGTTTGCGGGAGAGCCACGGTGCCGTGGTGTTCGAATTTCATCCCCATTTCTTGCATGGGACATAAGCATAAACCCATGGACACATATATGATTTTACAACCCATGTTGGTGCACCGGAGCATGTCCATGTAGTTTAATTTTGAATTGTGCACCTGAAATGGCTAGAAAACCAATTTAATGCATAAAATGTTCAAACGAACCCTAAATAATTCCAATTCTTTTACGACACACATATAGTTGCATGTTCACTCCAGATAAAAGGTCTAGCAATTTAAACACCGTCCATTGCCGATGTGACCCCATTATGTAATTCAAATCAAGATGAAAATCAAGTAGATCGCACACAGTTTATTATCACCAACCGTGCGAGATGCAGCATAAAATATCCTGGAGCACCAACGGTGTATAGTACGCCTATGGCTTACGCGAGAAGGTGTGTCGGCTACAGTCCACAGCCGGCGTCTCAAGCACACTAGCTCGCTCCCCAAATATCATTTTACTGTTCAATCGTCGCCGGTGAAAGATGGCACGTGGACCCGCGTCATGAGGGCAACTTCGGTGGCCCACTCCGGCGAGAGCGCGGCCGCAGCCGCCATGCGCGTGCTAACAAGGTGCATGAGCGCGGCCGCAATCTGCGACCGGGCGGCCAAGGCAGCCCAAACGGCCGCTATTGCTTCTCAGGTGGCAGCAGCAACATCTGCCTCGGGGATAGCAACTGGCGAGAGCGACACATCAGTTGTCCGTTCCGCAGTGGTGGCCTTAGTCCTGATGGAGGCCGCCCACGACCAGCTCCTGGCGTTCACCGCACAAATCGAACAAAGCTTCTCCGACAACGGTCGGCAACCCACGGACGAAGAGCTGGCAATCGCCGAGAGCGTTCAAGCAGCCGTCCGTTCCTCCGCCGCATAGCTTGGGACGACGGAGCCCGTCCAAGCCCAGATCGCGTCCGCCCACACCCAGCTCGTGGCGGCCTTTTCCAAAGAGATGGCGGACGCGGATGGCGAGATGCTTGCCGAGTATGGTGTGATGGATGCCATGGAGCCCCTTCCCCAGGAGACCGTCGGGCGCGAGCTGGACATGGAGGCGGGGGCGGAGATCGACGGGCACCAGCCATAGTAGTACTGTTTGTTTTGTTTAATTAAGAGTGCCAGTCTTTAATTTGTTAGACTAATGTTTAGGTCAGCTAGGTCTGTTTTATTGCTGAACTTGCTCGATTAACAAGTGTGGGTGTGTTGTAGTCTCCTTTGTGTACCCAAGTTATGCAATGACGTGCATGACCACTATAACCATGGAAATTCAAACCAAAATTTTGATGTTCAAACTCATCAACACACGGGTTAAGCTATCTGAATCATTTGTGATGTTCACATATCATACACAGTTCTGAATAAGGGACCATGTCTGATGACACTTTGCGCGCCAGTTTTTTCGCTGAAGCGATTCCAAATTTTCGGCTTCCGCGGAAATATCTACCTCCCCGCCCCTGCCCCTTACCAAAAGCCACATTTCCCCTGTTTTCGCCTCCCTTTCCAAGTTGAAACCTTCACTCCTTCCTTGCAGCACCGCCTCCTCGTCGGCGACCCTCCTTCACGCTGCTCGACCTCATCTATCTAGGCAGGTAATCCACACCCGACCCCCATCCTCCTCCTCCTTCCACATCCCACATGCCCCGACCGCCGGCGCGAGCGCGACACCTTCCACCCGAATCACCGACCCCTCCACCAAATAAGCGCCGCCCTAAGTCATGGTGCACGCAGTATAGCCAGGATCTCAAGGACCATTTGGCAGCGGAGAAGCAAATTGCGGCCGCACGTGCGGATGAGGTCGCAATGGCTGCCAGTCGTGCCGACCCCCAGATCTTGGAGGAGCACCTTGCTATTTTCTAGCTACACCGGTTAAGCATGCTCGGTTTACCCGTTGCGTGTGCTGCTCCTGCCTTTCCTTCACAAATTCTACTGAATTGTGCTATCTAATTTTACTATGCAATCTGTTGCTCTAGTGTATATGTTCTATATGTCATGAAGTGTGGTGCTCACTTATTAACTGTTTTGTTAATTAGTTGTCGTCCTCAGTTGACTGTTTTGGTTCAATTCCGCAAATGTGATGTTCAATTCTTCAGGCTGCAATTTTGTATTGTCTTCCATGTGAGAAATGAATCGAATTTATCTTTATAAAATACATGAGAAACGAATACAGTTGCTATATTTCCAAGTTGTCAAGCATGCTTGGTTTGGTTATACATTCTGCAATGTGGTGCTCAGTTAACGTTTGGTTCAGTTTTGTTGTGGTGTTTAGTTAACTGTTTGGTTAACTGTCTGATCTTCTATTAGGAGTATGTTATATTGTGCAATGTGGTGCTCAGTTAATGTTTGGTTCATTTGTTGTGGTGTTTAGTTAACTGCTTGGTTCAATTCTGCAATGCGATGTCCAATTGTCGTGGGTAGAATTTTGTATTGTTGTGCATTTGAGGAATAAATCGAATTTGGCTGCACTTAATACATGAGAAACATATACAAGTGCTATATTTCCTAGTTCTTAATCATGCTTGGTTTGGATAAATGGGTTTTCCATGTGGCTTGAATTAATCTGATGAATCTGCAATGTGCTTATTTTTCATCAACATATTTTACTGATAGCATGCGAACCCTTACTTAACCTGATGACTAACTACCGTATATGTGTTGCAGGGAAACAATGGGAAGCACTGAGGTTTACAATCGAGGTTAGCATGTGCATGGTCCGTTGTCTAATAGCACATTATTGTGCAATTGCAGGAACCATTCTAATATTTAGGTTTTTAACAATTTGGTCTTGCACATGTAGGTCCTGCTATTAGAAGTTTTGACCCACTGTTCGACCCTTTTTGCATATGGGGAAATGAGTTGTCCATGAATATCAATCAAATCAAGAAACTCAGAAAGATTGTTAGAATAAAGAAGTTAGCGACAAAAAACAACAAGATCTTTGTCTACACAATGAAGAAGACATCAGTTCACTACAAGATGGTCAAATTATTATACCTTGCCTTTTTTTATTCCTTTGCCCCATTTCCAAAATAGAGAAGATATTGATGCACATCCTTTTTTAGGCCTTTCCAAAGCAGTTCACTGATGATTACCTCTCAAACCACCTCTATGGTCAGGAGGCGAGGAAGGTTTTCATACAACACCCATGGTTCAATATTGAAGTGTTCCTGAAGAGGACGAAGGACGGAGGGTTAATCATCCACAGGCACTGGCCTAAAGTTGCAAAGACCTTCAACATGAATGAAGGCTCAATATTCGCCTTCCGCTTCATCAGTTTTCCAGATGAGATGCATCTGTCTATATACCGTCTATGATGCTAATTTCGAAAGGTTCTACATGTTGCATGTGAAACTTGGTGCTGGTGCAGTTGTGTAATGGGGTAGCTGAGTGCTGAAGCTATATCATGTTGTACTCTGATGTATTTCAATTATGAAATTCTGCTTCCTTAATATGGAAATGAAATATATTATGTGCTTAATATAAATGTCAATTAGATTAATAAATGGATTATTAATAATAGGGAAATTAGCCTGCTAATGGCTAATTAGCCAGCTAATTGGGTTTTGCTATTGCAAACGGTTATTGCAACAATACCGTGGGTGATGACCTCAGGTAACGCACACAGTTTCTAGGAATAAACCGTGTTGGATCAATGAACAATCACACACGACTTTCTCTTGAAAACTGTTTGCGTTAGGCCACCTTGCGCAAACGTTTACCACATAAAAACTATGTGTGATGGACAGCCTTTGCCACACAGTTTCTTCTACGGACCGTGTGTGATACATTCAATAACGCAAATGATTTAACGGGAAAAATTGTGTGTGATGTACCTGTGAACAGAAACGTTTTCCTTGAAGCGACTGTGTTGGATGTACATACGAACGGAAACGTTTAGCGGGGAGTGACTATGTGGGATGTACTTGCGACCGAAAACAATTTCGCCCGTATAATTGTATTTTTTTAGCTGTACTGTACGTATTTCCGTACTTAAGGGCTCGCCGGTCGCACACGACCTCATTTTGCCAAGCGTGTGTGCCAGGAGGGCATATGCCCGACGGTTTCTGGGTCGTGTGGGAAGGACCCCCCTATCGCCCACACTCACTACGCGACGGTTCCAAATGCCGTCACGGGAAGGGGTTAAAAACCGTTTGTATAGCACCGACGCATACCAATGTATTATATTATCTATCTTGGATGTTTTATATGCATTTATATGCTATTTTATATGAATTTTGGGACTAACCTATTAACCTAGAGCCTAGTGCCAGTTTCTGTTTTTTCCTTGTTTTTGAGTTTCGCAGAAAAGGAATATCAAACGGAGTCCAAATGAGCTGAAAATTTATGGTGATTTTTTGTGGACCAGAAGAAGCCCCCGAAGCAAAAGAGTTGGGCCAGAAGAGCCACGAGGCCTCCACAAGGGTGGAGGGCGCGCCCTACTCCCCCGGGCGCGCCCTCCAACCTTGTGGTTGACTCGTGGACCCCCTAACGTGAAACCGACGCCAAATATTGCTATAACTACAGAAACCCCCGAAAAGAAACCTAGATCAGGAGTTCCACCGCCGCAAGCCTCTATAGCCACGAAAAACCATTCGGGACCCGGTTTCGGCACCCTGCCGGAGGGGGAAATCATCACCGGTGGCATCTTCATCATCCCGGCGCTCTCCATGACGAGGAGGGAGTAGTTCACCCTCGGAGCTGAGGGTATGTAGAAGTAGCTATGTGTTTGATCTCTCTCTCTCTCTCGTGTTCTTGATTTGGCACGATCTTGATATACCGTGAGCTTTCTTATTATAGTTGGATCTTATGATGTTTCTCCCCCTCTACCTTCTTGTAATGGATTGAGTTTTCCCTTTGAAGTTATCTTATCTGATTGAGTCTTTAAGGATTTGAGAACACTTGATGTATGTCTTGTATGTGCTTATCTGTGGTGACAATGGGATATTCACGTGATCTACTTGATGTATGTTTTGGTGATCAACTTGCAGATTATGTGACCTTGTGAACTTATGCATAGGGGTTGGCACACATTTTCGTCTTGACTCTTCGGTAGAAACTTTGGGGCACTCTTTGAAGTTCTTTGTGTTGGTTTGAATAGATGAAGCCGAGATTGTGTGATGCATATCGTATAATCAAACCCGCGGATACTTGTGGTGACATTGGAGTATCTAGGTGACATTAGGGTTTTGGTTGATGTGTGTCTTAAGGTGTTATTTTAGTACAAACTCTGGGGCTATTTGTGACACTTATAGGAATAGCCCAATAGATCGTTCAGAAAGAATAACTTTGAGGTGGTTTCGTACCCTACAATAATCTCTTCGTTTGTTCTCCGCTATAAGTGACTTTGGAGTTACTCTTTGTTACACATTGAGGGATTTTCATATGATCTAATTATGTTATCATTGTTGAGAGAACTTGCACTAGTGAAAGTATGAACCCTAGGCCTTATTCCAAGCATTGCAATACCGTTTTAGCTCACTTTTATCACTTGCTACCTTGCTGATTTTTAGATTAGAAAAGCCTGTATCTACTATCCATATTGCACTTGTATCACCATCTCTTCGCCGAACTAGTGCACCTATACAATTTACCATTGTATTGGGTGTGTTGGGGACACAAGATACTCTTTGTTATTCGGTTGCAGAGTTGCTTGAGAGAGACCATCTTCATCCTACGCCTCCCACGGATTGATAAACCTTAGCTCATCCACTTGAGGGAAATTTGCTACTGTCCTACAAACCTCTGCACTTGGAGGCCCAACAACGTCTACAAGAAGAAGGTTGCGTAGTAGACATCAAGCTCTTTTCTGGCGCCGTTGCCGGGGAGGTTAGTGCTTGAAGGTATATCTTTAGATCTTGCAATCGAATCTTTTAGTTTCTTGTTTTATCACTAGTTTAGTCTATAAAATAAAATTACAAAATAAAATGGAATTGAGGTTGCCTCATATGCTTCATCTTATTAATGTCTTTCGTGAAAATAAGGATTCCAATAATTGTGCAACGTGTTAGAAGAAGAATGCATTAAAACGTTTTGCACTAAATCTTTTAATGATGAGCATGATTGCAATGTTGTTAGTATGAATTCTTTGAATATCCATGATGCTAATGATATGCAAAGCCACAAGCTTGGGGATGCTATGTTTGATGAATATGATATTTTTAGTCCCGCAAGTTTTGATGAGAATATTTATTATGATGAAAGCATGCTTCCTATTTATGATGATTATATTGATGAAAGTGGATTTTGAGAGGTCATGACTTTATTTAGTGATGAATCCACTATTTCGGAAGAGGTTCCAATTGACTATGAGAACAAAGTTGCTATCTATGATGATTATTGTGATGACTTGTATGCTATAAAGAATAATGATAACCATGAAACTTGTCATCATGATTTTAATTTTCGATTGGATTATGCCTCACATGATAGTTATATTGCTGAGTTTGCTCCCACTATTCCGAATGAGAAGAATTTTGCTTATGTGGAGAGTAGTAAAATTTCTATGCTTATGCATCATGAAAGTAATGCTTTCTGTGATAGCTATATTGTTGAATTCGTTCATGATGCTACTGAAAATTATTATGAGAGAGGAACATGTGCTCTTACATATTGCAATAATATCAAGTTTCCTTTCTATGTGTTGAAATTTTTGAAGTTGCACTTGTTTTGCCTTCCTATGCAAGTTGATTCTCGTTCTCATAAGTTGTTTGCTCACAAAATCCCTATGCATAGGTAGTGGGTTAGACTTAAATGTGCTTGTCATATGCTTCATGAAGCTCCCAGTATGTTTCAATTCTTATCTTTTATGTGAGCATCGTTGAAATCATCATGTCTGGCTAGAAAGGCAATAAAGAAAAGCGCTTGTTGGGAGACAACCCAACATTTATACTTACTGTTTTGGTGTGTCCACATGATTAAGCTACTGTAATAATCATGTTATGTAGCTTTTGTTTCAATAAAGTGCCAAGTAAGACCTTTGGGATGGCTTACGGTGATAGTTGTTTTGATCTTGCTGAGAAACAAAAACTTTTGCCCCCAGGAAAATAATTTTCATAATTCATAGAAGCGAGCTTTTTACCTGGTTCTTTTTGCATCTGATTGGTACACAAATTTCAAAGGTTGTCCTAATTTTTCAGAAATTTTGGAGTTACAAAAGTATTCGAGAGTTACAAATTACTACACACTGTTCTGTTTTTGACAGATTCTGTTTTCTATGTGCTTTTGCTTATTTTGATGAATCTATGAGTAGTATCGGAGGGTGTGGACCATGGAGAAGTTGGAATACAGTAGATATAACACCAATATGAATTTAGAATGAGTTCACAACAGTACCTAAGTGGTGATTTATTTTCTTATACTAACGGAGCTCATAAGCTTTTCTGTTGAGTTTTGTGTTGTGAAGTTTTCAAGTTTTGGGTGAAGTTTTGATGGACTATGGAATAAGGAATGGCAAGAGCCTAAGCATAGGGATGCCAAAGGCACCCAAGGTAATATTCAAGGACAACCAAGAGCCTAAACTTGGGGATGCCCCAGATGGCATCCCCTCTTTCGTCTTCGTTCCTCGGTAACCTTACTTGAGGCTATATTTTCATTCACCACATGATATGTGTTTTGCTTGGAGCTTCATTTTCTTTTGTTTATATTTTCTTGCTGTTATTCAGAGACATGTTTTATATCGTTTGGTTCAATAAAAAGGTCAAGTATAGCCTTTACCATGCTTATTTTACAAGTCTATATGTTGCTGTTTGAAAATATAAAGTTTGCTGTTATGTTTTGAATGTTGGTGAATAGTCAGAACATGATAAAATCTTGAAAGTTTTACACAATGAGTAACAACAAATTTTCTACAGTGTGGTAATTTTTCAGAATTTTTGGAGTTAGGGAAGTATGATTTCTCTTGCATTCTTTACATACTGTTCTGTTTAGACATATTGCTGTTATGTTTGCATTGTTTGCATATGTTTGCTTATTTAGTGATTCTCTTTGAGGATGGGAGCATTAAATATGCAGAGGCATTTAGTAGGCAATATCAAATAATATTTTTAGTCATTTGCTACAGTAGAGAATGATAAGGTTTTGCACTGATTTATACTAACTTATCTCACGAGTTCTTGTTGAGTTTTGTGTGGACGAAGTTTTTAAGATTTAGGGAAACTGTGATATGAGAGGAATTAAGGAGACACAAAAGCTCAAGCTTGGGGATGCCCAAGGCGTCCCTAATTAATATTTCAAGAAGTCTCAAGCATCTAAGCTTGGGGATGCCCCGGTTGGCATCCCACCTTTCTTCTTCAACAATTATCGGTTAGCCTCGGTTGAGCCTAAGTTTTTGCTTCTTCACATGATATGTGCTATCCTTGGAATGTCATTTCATTTTGTTTTGCTTGCTGTATGAATAAAGTACTTAAGATCTAAATTTTCCTTATGAGAGAGAGTCTTCACATAGCTACATAATTATTTGACTACTCATTGATCTTCACTTATATCTTTTTAGAGTAGTTTGTCATTTACTCGTGTGCTTCACTTATGTCCTACGAGTAAATGGTTGAATGAATAGAATATAATAAATCTGAATTTATATATGTTTCATATGCTTATACCATGGAGAGTAATGACTTCACATATGAGAAGTAGAGGTGGTAAATTTATTGAAAGTTAGCAAACATAGAATTGGTCACTTAAACAATTCATGAAAGAATATTGAAGGAAGAGAGATTTCACATATAAATATACTATCTTGGACATCTTCTATGATTGTGAGCCCCATTGGTTGGTGTTTGGAAGGGGGATTCAGTAAACTGACCTTGGCCAATATCCTTATGGGGAAAAAGGATACCCAAAGGAGTGAGAAAATTAGTTGAAGTTGAACAAGGAAGACAACATAATGAGTTATGCTTGGGTATATTTGTATAGAAGTGATATTGTTATGGATCCTCCAACATGTGGTGCTTGCTATTTAGAATCCTTTGCTAGCCAAATTTCTGTACTAAGCGGGAATACTGCTTGTGCATCCAAATTCCTTGAACCAAGTTTCTTCCATGAGTGTCCACCATATCTACCTATATGCGGTATTTATCTGCCGTTCCAAGTAAATTTGCATGTGCCAAACTCTAAACCTTCAAATAATAATCTGTTTTGTATGCCCGAATCGCTCATGTGGCGACTAGGGGCTGTCAGTATCTTCCATGCTAGGTGGTTTATTCTCACGATGAGTGGACTCCGCTCATCATTCACGATAAAATGGCTGGTAACTGGGATGCCCAGTCCTATGATCAAAAGATTAAAAACAAAATCACAAATAAATTAAACAAAACTCCCCCAGGATTGTTGATAGTTGGACGGTACCCGTTGTTTCGGACCAGCCGTGGAATGTGATTGTTGGTGGACGGGAAGTAAAATCTTTACAATTTTGTTTGGGAACCGCCTAATGTATCTAGTATGGAAGATATTGGGAACTCTTGGTTGTTATGTTGACAATGAAAGCATACCTCTCAAAAGTATTTTCATCTCTGTTTTAAAAGCTTTGAGGTCTCGCACCTCTGCAAATCCCTGCTTGCCTCTGCGAAGGGCCTATCTTTTACTTTTATGCAAGAGTCGGTAGTATTCCATCTCATTCCAACCTACTCTTTAGTTGGCAAGCATCATGTGATGGGGAAAGATCTAAGCATATATGGCCATTCAAATATATTTGATCATGAATTATTATTGTTGACAATTATCTATATGATAAATAAGTTGGGAGGCAAAACATTAAGCCCCTATCTTTCTCTGTGTTCGATGGATGCTATTTGTTCTAAAAATATGCTCCGAGTGGTAGCAATCATGGAAGACTATATGATAGTTGAGTATGTGGGATTTGCTAAATCAAAGATCTTACATAGACCCTTCCTGAAAATAAGATAAATTGCAATTGTTTGATGACTAAGAACATAGTTTGTTAGTTTTCAAGAAAGTTTATGATCTATGCTTTAACATTTGAATAGGTTGCTACTTAATCATGAGAAGTTTTATGATATGATCTACTATTATGATATATAATGATGCTAGAAAAAGTGATTGAAATTATCATTGATCAGACTTGTGCAATTGATAGCATTCCACATCAAAAATTCTGCTTTTTACCTTTTACCTACTCAAGGACAAGCAGGAATTAAGCTTGGGGATGCTTGATACGTCTCCAATGTATCTATAATTTTTGATTGTTCCATGATATTATATTATCTATCTTGGATGTTTATATGCATTTATATGCTAGTTTATATGATTTTTGGGACTAACCTATTAACCTAGAGCTTAGTTCCAATTTCTGTTTTTTCCTTGTTTTTGAGTTTCATAGAAAAGGAATATCAAACGGAGTCTAAATGAGCTGAAAATTTACGGTGATTTTTTATGGACCAGAAGAAGCCCCCGAAGCAAAAGAGTTGGGCCAGAAGAGCCACGAGGCCTCCACAAGGGTGGAGGGTGTGCCCTACCCCCCGGACGCGCCCTCCGACCTTGTGGTTAACTCGTGGACCCCCCCGACGTGAAACCGATGCCAAAAATTCCTATAAATACAGAAACCCCCGAAAAGAAACCTAGATCAAGAGTTTCGCCGCCGCAATCCTCTGTAGCCACCAAAAACCAATCGGGACCCTGTTCCGGCACCCTACTGGAGGGGGAAATTATCACCGGTGGCCATCTTCATCATCCCGGCGATCTCCATGACGAGGAGGGGGTAGTTCACCCTCGGGGCTGAGGGTATGTACCCATAGCTATGTGTTCGATCTCTCTCCCACGTGTTCTTGATTTGGCACGATCTTGATGTACCGCGAGCTTTGCTATTATAGTTGTATCTTATGATGTTTCTCCCCCTCTACCTTCTTGTAATGTATTGAGTTTTCCCTTTGAAGTTATCTTATCGGATTGAGTCTTTAAGGATTTGAGAACACTTGATGTCTTGTATGTGCTTATCTGTGGTGACAATGGGATATTCACGTGATCTACTTGATGTATGTTTTGGTGATCAACTTGCGGGTTCTGTGACCTTGTGAACTTCTGCATAGGGGTTGGCACACGTTTTCGTCTTGACTCTCCGGTAGAAACTTTGGGGCACTCTTTGAAGTTCTTTGTGTTGGTTTGAATAGATGAATCTGAGATTGTGTGATGCATATCGTATAATCAGACCCGCGGATACTTGTGGTGACATTGGAGTATCTAGGTGACATTAGGGTTTTGGTTGATGTGTGTCTTAAGGTGCTATTTTAGTACGAACTCTAGGGCTGTTTGTGACACTTATAGGAAATGCCCAATAGATCGATCAGAAAGAATAACTTTGAGGTGGTTTCGTACCCTACAATAATCTCTTCGTTTGTTCTCCGCTATTGGTGAGTTTGGAGTGACTCTTTGTTGCACATTGAGGGATTGTCATATGATCTAATTATGTTATCATTGTTGAGAGAACTTGCACTAGTGAAAGTATGAAGCATAGGCCTTATTTCCAAGCATTGCAATACCGTTTCGCTCACTTTTATCGTTTGCTACCTAACTGTTTTCATATTTTCAGATTACAAAAACCTGTATCAACTATCCATATTGCACTTGTATCACCATCTCTTCGCCGAACTAGTGCACCTATACAATTTACCATTGTATTGGGTGTGTTGGGGACACAAGAGACTCTTTGTTATTCGGCTGCAGGGTTTCTTGAGAGAGACCATCTTCATCCTACGACTCACACGGATTGATAAACCTTAAGTCATCCACTTGAGGGAAATTTGCTACTGTCCTACAAACCTCTACACTTGGAGGCCCAACAACGTCTACAAGAAGAAGGTTGCGTAGTAGACATCAAGTCCCACCCCGGAAGTTGAGGAAGAGCTGGACCACTTTATATGGTGGGTTATTGTTGGGGAACGTAGTAATTCAAAAAAATTCCTACGATCACGCAAGATCTATCTAGGAGATGCATAGCAACGAGAGGGGAGAGTGTGTCCACATACCCTTGTAGACCGAAAGTGGAAGCGTTATTTCAACGCGGTTGATGTAGTCGTACTCTTCATGATCCAATCACGATCCAACCGATCAAGTACCCAACGCACGACTCCTCCGAGTTCTGCACACGTTCAACGCGATGACATACCTCGAGCTCTTGATCCAACAGAGGTTCGGGGATGTAGATGAGTTCCGTCAGCATGACGGCTTGATGACGGTGATGATGCAGTTACCGGCGCAAGGCTTCGCCTAAGCACTATGACGATATAACCGAGGTGTTATACTGTGGAGGGGGGCACCGCACACGGCTAAGAGATTGTCTGTTGTGCTTTGGGGTGCCCCCTGCACCCGTATAAAAAGGAGGGGAGGAGGAGGCTGGCCGCCTAGGGGGCGCGCAAGAGGGGAGTCCTACTAGGACTTCCTAGTCCTAGTAGGATTCCTCTACAAGGAAGAGAGGGGGAAGGAAGGAGAGGGAGAGGGAGTAGGAAAGGGGGGCGCTGCCCCCTTCCCCTAGTCCAATTCGGACTGCTAGGGGGGCGCGCGGCCAGCCTCTTGCGGCCCTCCTCTCTCTCCACTAAGGCCCATGTAGGCCCATTAGTTCCCCCGGGAGGTTCCGATAACCCTCTGGCACTCCGATAGTTACCCGGTACCTCTCGGAACTCATCCGGTGTCCGAATTGTTTGGGAACGTAGTAATTAAAAAAAATCATACGCACACGCACGATCATGGCGATGCATAGCAACGAGAGGGGAGAGTGTTGTCCACGTACCCTCATAGACCGTAAGCGGAAGCGTTATGACAACGCGGTTGATGTAGTCGTACGTCTTCACGATCGACTGATCCTAGCACCGAAGATACGACACCTCCGTGATCTGCACACGTTCGGCTCGGTGACGTCCCACGAACTCACGATCCAGTAGAGTGTCGAGGGAGAGCTTCGTCAGCACGACGGCGTGATGACGGTGATCATGAAGTTACCGGCACAGGGCTTCGCCGAAGCACTATGACGATATGACCAAGGTGGATTATGATGGAGGGGGGCACCGCACACGGCTAAGAGATCAATGATCAACTTGTGTGTCTATGGGGTGCCCACCTCCCCGTATATAAAGGAGTGGAGGAGGGGGAGGGCCGGCCCTCCTATGGCGCGCCCCATGGGGAATCCTACTCCCACCGGGAGTAGGATTCCCCCCCTTCCGTAGTTGGAGTAGGAGTGGAAGGAAGGGGGAGAGAGGGGGAAGGAAAAAGAGGGCCGGCCCCCCACCCAATTCAGATTGGGCTTGGGAGGGCGCGCCCCCTCCTAGGCCTCCGTCTCTTCTCTCTCACTATGGCCCAATAAGGCCCATATACCTCGCGGGGGGTTCCGGTAACCTCCCGGTGCTCCGGTATATGCCCGAACTCACCCGGAACTATTCCGATGTCCAAATATAGGTTTCCAATATATCGATCTTTACGTCTTGACCATTTCGAGACTCCTCGTCATGTCCGTGATCATATCCGGGACTCCGAACTACCTTCGGTACATCAAAACACATAAACTCATAATACCGACCGTCACCGAACGTTAAGCGTGCGGACCCTACGGGTTCAAGAACTATGCAGAGATGACCGAGACACGTCTCCGGTCAATAACCAATAGCGGAACCTGGAAGCTAATATTGGCTCCCACATATTCTACGAAGATCTTTATCGGTCAAACCGCATAACAACATACGTTGTTCCCTTTGTCATCAGTATGTTACTTGCCCGAGATTCGATCGTCGGTATCTCAATACCTAGTTCAATCTCGTTACTGGCAAGTCTCTTTACTCGTTCCGTAATGCATCATCCTGCAACTAACTCATTAGTCACATTGCTTGCAAGGCTTATAGTGATGTGCATTACCGAGAGGGCCCAAAGATACCTCTCCGAGAATCGGAGTGACAAATCCTAATCTCGATCTATGCCAACTCAACAAACACCATTGGAGACACCTGTAGAGCACCTTTATAATCACCCAGTTACGTTGTGATGTTTGGTAGCACACAAAGTGTTCCTCTGGTATTCAGGAGTTGCATAATCTCATAGTCATAGGAACATGTATAAGTCATGAAGAAAGCAATAGCAACATACTAAACAATCAAGTGCTAAGCTAACGGAATGGGTCAAGTCAATCACATCATTCTCTAATGATGTGATCCCGTTAATCAAATGACAACTCATGTCTATGGCTAGGAAACTTAACCATCTTTGATTCAACGAGCTAGTCAAGTAGAGGCATACTAGTGACGCTCTGTTTATCTAAGTATTCACACATGTACTAAGTTTCCGGTTAATATAATTATAGCATGAATAATAAACATTTATCATGATATAAGGAAATATTAATAACAACTTTATTATTGCCTCTAGGGCATATTTCCTTCAGTCTCCCACTTGCACTAGAGTCAATAATCTAGTTCACATCGCCATGTGATTTAACACCAATAGTTCACATCACCATGTGATTAACACCCATAGTTCACATCGCCATGTGACTGATACGTCTCCAACGTATCTATAATTCATGAAGTGTTCATGCTATTATATTATCTGTTTTGGATGTTTATGGGCTTTACTAATCACTTTTATATTATTTTTTGGACTAACCTATTAACCGGGGGCCCAGCCGAAATTGTTGTTTTCTTGCCTATTTCAGTGTTTCAAAGAAAAGGAATATTTAACGGAGTCCAAACGGAATGAAACCTTCGAGGGCGTTATTTTTGGAACGGATGCAATCCAGGAGACTTGGAGTAGATGTCAGGGAAGCTTCGAGGAAGCCACGAGGCAGGGAGGCGCGCCCTACCCCCTGGGCGTGCCCCCCACCCTCGTGGGCCCCTCGTGGCTCCCCTGACCGACTTCTTTCGCATATATATATATCCATATACCCTAAAAACATCGGAGAACAGAATAGATCGGGAGTTCCGCCGCTGCAAGCCTCTGTAGCCACCAAAAACCAGTCGGGACCCTATTCCGGCACCCTGCCAGAGGGGGGAACCCTCACAGGTGGCCATCTTCTTCATCCCGGCGCTCTCCATGACGAGGAGGGAGTAGTTCACCCTCGGGGCTGAGCGTATGTACCAGTAGCTATGTGTTTGATCTCTCTCTATCATGTTCTTGAGGTGGTACGATCTTGATGTATCGTGAGCTTTGCAATTATAGTTGGATCTTATGATGTTTCTCCCCCTCTACTCTCTTGTAATGGATTGAGTTTTCCCTTTGAAGTTATCTTATCGGATTGAGTCTTTAAGGATTTGAGAACACCTGATGTATGTCTTGCATGTGCTTATCTGTGGTGACAATGGGATATCACGTGATCTACTTGATGTATGTTTTGGTGATCAACTTGCGGGTTCCGTAACATTGTGAACCTATGCATAGGGGTTGGCACACGTTTTTGTCTTGACTCTCCGGTAGAAACATTGGGGCACTCTTTGAAGTACTTTGTGTTGGTTTGAATAGATGAATCTGAGATTGTGTGATGCATACCGTATAATCATACCCACGGATACTTGAGGTGAGATTGGAGTATCTAGGTGACATTAGGGTTTTGGTTGATATGTGTCTTAAGGTGTTATTCTAGTACGAACTCTTGAATAGATCGATCCGAAAAAACAACGTTGAGGTGGGTTCGTACCCTACAATAATATCTTCGTTTGTTCTCTGCTATTAGTGACTTTGGAGTGACTCTTTGTTGCATGTTGAGGGATAGTTATATGGTCCAATTATGTTATTATTGTTGAGAGAACTTGCACTAGTGAAAGTATGAACCCTAGGCCTTGTTTCCTAGCATTGCAATACCGTTTGTGCTCACTTTTATCATTAGTTACCTTGCTGTTTTTATATTTTCAGATTACAAAAACCTATATCTACCATCCATATTGCACTTGTATCACCATCTCTTCGCCGAACTAGTGCACCTATACAATTTACCATTGTATTGGGTGTGTTGGGGACACAAGAGACTCTTTCTTATTTGGTTGCAGGGTTGTTTGAGAGAGACCATCTTCAACCTACGCCTCCCACGGATTGATAAACCTTAGGTCATCCACTTGAGGGAAATTTGCTACTGTCCTACAAACCTCTGCACTTGGAGGCCCAACAACGTCTACAAGAAGTAGGTTGCGTAGTAGACATCAGTGACCAACACTCAAAGGATTTACTAGAGTCAGTAATCTTAGTTCGCATCGCCGTGTGATTAACACTCAAAGAGTACTAAGGTGTGATCATGTTTTGCTTGTGAGATAAGTTTAGTCAACGGGTCTGCCATATTCAGATCTGTATGTATTTTCCAAATTTCTATGTCAACAATGCTCTGCACGGAACTACTCTAGCTAATTTCTCCCACTTTCAATATGTATCCAGATTGAGATTTAGAGTCCTCTGTATCAATGTCAAAACTTGCATCGACGTAACCCTTTACGACGAACCTTTTGTCACCTCCATAATCGAGAAACATATCCTTATTCCACTAAGGATAATTTTGAACGCTATCCAGTGATCTACTCCTAGATCACTATTGTACTCCCTTGCCAAACTCAGTGTAGGGTATACAATAGATCTGGTACACAGCATGGCATACTTTAGAGAACCTATGGCTAAGGCATAGGGAATGACTTTCATTCTCTTTCTATCTTCTGCCGTGGTCGGGCTTTGAGTCTTACTCAATTTCACACCTTGCAATATAGGCAAGAACTCCTTCTCTGACTATTCCATTTTGAACTACTTCAAAAATTTGTCAAGGTATGTACTCATTGAAAAAACTTATCAAGCGTCTTGATCTATCTCTATAGATCTTGATGCCCAATATGTAAGCAGCTTCATCGAGGTCTTTCTTTGAAAAACTCCTTTCAAACACTCCTTTTATGCTTTCCAGAAAATTTTACATCATTTCCGACCAACAATATGTCATTCACATGTACTTATCAGAAAGGTTGTAGTGCTCCCACTCACTTTCTTGTAAATTATATGCTTTGATCAACTCATCAAAGCGTATATTCCAACTCTGAGATGCTTTGCACTAGTCCATGGATGGATCGCTGGAGCTTGCACATTTTGTTAGCACCTTTAGGATCGAAAAAACCTTCTGGTTGCATCACATACAATGCTTCTTTAAGAAATTCATTAAGGAATGTAGTTTTGACATCCATTTGCCAGATTTCATAAAATGTGCAATTTGCTAACATGATTCAGACAGACTTAAGCATCACTACGAGTGAGAAAATCTCATCGTAGTCAACACCTTGAACTTTGTAAAAAACCTTTTTCGACAAGTCTAGCTTTGTAGATAGTAACACTACTATCAGCGTCCGTCTTACTCTTGAAGATCCATTTATTTTCTATGGCTTGCCGATCATCAGGCAAGTCAACCAAAGTCCACACTTTGTTCTCATGTATGGATCCCATCTCAGATTTCATGGCCTCAAGCCATTTCATGGAAATCTAGGCTCATCATCGCTTCCTCATAGTTCGTAGGTTCGCCATGGTCAAGTAACATGAACTCCAGAATGGGATTACCATACCACTCTGGTGCGAAACGTACTCTGGTTGACCTACGAGGTTCGGTAGTAACTTGATCCGAAGCTTCATGATCATCATCATTAACTTCCTCAATAATTGGTGTAAGCATCACTTGAACTGATTTCAGTGAAGAAATAATTTCCAATTCGGGAGCAGATACAATTACCTCATCAAGTTCCACTTTCCTCCCACTCACTTCTTTCGAGAGAAACTTCTTCTCCAGAAAGGATCCATTCTTAGCAACGAATATCTTGCTTTCGGATCTGTGATAGAAGGTCTACCCAATAGTTTCCTTTGGGTATCCTATGAAGACGCATTTCTCCGATTTGGGTTCGAGCTTATCAGGTTGAAACTTTTTCACATAAGCATCACAGCCCCAAACATTAAGAAATGATAGCTTAGGTTTCTTGCTAAACCACAGTTCATATGGTGTCGTCTCAACGGATTTAGATGGTGCCCTTTTTAACGTCAATGCAGTTGTCTCTAATGCATCACCCCAAAATGATAGTGGTAAATCGGTAAGAGACATCATAAATCGCACCATATCTAATAAAGTACGGTTACGACGTTCGGTCACACCATTACGCTATGGTGTTCCAGGTGGCGTGAGTTGTGAAACTATTCCACAGTTTTAAATGAAGATCAAACTCATAACTCAAATATTCACCTCCACGATCAGATCGTAGAAATTTTATTTTCTTGTTATGATGATTTTCCACTTCACTCTGAAATTCTTTGAACTTTTCAAATGTTTCACACTTATGTTTCATCGACTAGTTATACCCATATCTACTCAAATCATCTGTGAAGGTCAAAAAATAACGATACCTGCCGCGAGCCTCAACACTCATCAGACCGCATACATCAGTATGTATTATTTCCAATAAATCAGTTGCTCGCTCCATTGTTCCAGAGAACGGAGTCTTAGTCATCTTGCCCATGAGGCATGGTTCGCAAGCATCAAGTGATTCATAATCAAGTGATTCCAAAAGCCCATCAGCATGGAGTTTCTTCATGCGCTTTATACCAATATGACCTAAACGGCAGTGCCACATATAAGTTGCACTATCATTATTAACTTTGTATCTTTTGGCTTCAATATTATGAATATGTGTATCACTACGGTCGAGATTCAATAAACCATTTATATTAAGTGTATGACCATAGAAGGTTTTATTCATGTAAATAGAACTAAGGGAGTCCTGGACTAAGGGGTCCTCGGGCGTCCGACCTGTTAGACATGGGCCGGACTGATGGGCTATTAAGATACGAAGACCGAAGACTTTCTCCCGTGTCCAGATGGGACTCTCCTTGGCGTGGAAGGCAAGCCATGGCGTACAAATATGAAGATTCCTTTCTCTGTAACCGACTTTGTACAACCCTAGTCCCCTCCGGTGTCTATATAAACCGGAGGGCTTAGTCCGTAGAGGATGAATGATCATAATCATAGTCATATAGGCTAGACTTCTAGGGTCTTGGCCATTACGATCTCGTGGTAGATCAACTGTTGTAATACTCATATTCATCAAGATCAATCAAGCAGGAAGTAGGGTATTACCTCCATAGAGAGGGCCCGAACCTGGGTAAACATTGTGTCTCCTGTCTCCTATTACCATCGACCTTAGAGGCAAGGTTCGGGACCCCCTACCCAAGATCCGCCGGTTTTGACACCGACATTGGTGCTTTCATTGAGAGTTCCACTGTGCCGTCATCAAAAGGCTTGATGCCTCCTTCGATCATCTACAACGATGTTGTCCAAGGGGAAATCTTCTTCCCCGGACAGATCTTCGTATTCGGCGGCTTTGCACTGCGGGCCAACTCGCTTGGCCATCTGGAGCAGATCGAAAGCTACGCCCCCGGCCATCAGGTAAGATTTGGAAGCTTGAACTACGTCGCAGATATCCGCGGAGACTTGATCTTCGACGGATTCGAGACCATGGCAGCCGCTCCTTGCCACAACGATGAACATGACGTAAATCTGTCATCGGACTATACCTAGGAGATAGCACCTATAACTGCTCTGGCCTTAGATCCGGAGCGGATTGCACCATCCGAGGACGGGAAGCTCAACCCCGCCACGGAAGCCGCAGACTCAGCAGCGTTGGAGCCGCGCATAGACCTAACTTCACGTGACATCTGTGTCACCGGAACCATGGACTCGTCTCCGGCTAAAGGTTCCAAACCATGTGCGTCCGCATACGTCGAGCTTGATCAGACGTCGATCATCGAATTTAGCTCCGCGGACATCTTCCGGCACTCGCCCTTAGGCGACGTGCTAAACTCATTAAAAAATCTATCCTTAGCGGGGGACTCACAGCCGAATTATATCCGGTTCGAACTGGAGGCTGATGACGGAGAATTTCGTTTCCCACCCACCGCCACTTCATAGCCACTGTCGAGGACCTAACCGACATGCTCGATTACGGCTCCGAAGACATCGACGGTGTGGACGACGATGCCGGACAAGAGGGGCCCAAAACCCGCCGTTCACCGGACGATGGACAGCCACCTCCTCATATGATGTATACATGGTGGATGCACCAAAAGATAATAGCGGCGATGACAAGGAAAATCCAGTTGAGGAAGAGCCTCCTAAGATACAACCAAAGCGTCGGCGTCAGCGGCGTCGCTCTAAATCACGCCGCAGCAAAGACAGCAACACCGGCATAGGAGACGACAACACTCCGGACGGTGCCGAAGACAGAGAAGATCCCGACGAACAAACTGCCGAACAGGACGATCGGGAAGATGGGCAAGTTAGCCCTGACGAACAGGCCATAAATGAAGACTCGGAGGACAGTAATCATCTTCTGCTCTCCGAGTAGGAGGTGAGCCTCGGCAACGAGGATTTTATCGTGCCTCGGGAACCTCTCGATCAGGAGCGCTTTAAGCGCCGGCTAATAGCCACTGCAAGGAGCCTGAAAAAGAAGCAGTAGCAGCTTCAAGCTGATCAAGATCTGCTCAACGATAGATGGACCGATGTCCTGGCAGCTGAGGAATAGGGCCTCAAGTGCCCATCCAAAAGTTACCCGAAGCGTAAATTGCTACCTCAGTTTGATGACGAGGCGCTGGAGCCCATACCATCATCGCGCAATGCGGCTGACCGACCACCACGTGGTCGGGACAAAGCGGCAACTCAAGCCAAACACTAGCCCGCCCCACCTCACCGTAAAGGCAGAGATAAAAAAGCTCGGGGACATACCTACGACTTGCGGTAGGGCTTGGATAGTAGAGCAGGTCAGAATAGATCGATCTATGGATCACGGGGACGCGCCCCGACAGCGACAACGGTTATCTAGCCGGACGCAACAATCACACTCACGCCCCGACCGAGAACCGCAGAAGGACTCCAACCGAGCTACGTCGTGACGTGGCCCGATACATAGGCGCCGCACACCCCCTTTGCTTCACTGATGAAGTAATGGACCATGAATTCCCGGAAGGGTTTAAACCCGTGAACATCGAATCATATGACGTGACAACGGACCCCGCGATATGGATTTAGGATTTTCTTCTCCATATCCATATGGCCCGCGGCGATGATCTTCATGCCATCAAATACCTCCCGCTAAAACTCAAGGGACCAGCTCGGTTACTGGTTGAACAGTCTGCCCCAAAATTCAATTGGCAGCTGGGAGGACCTGGAAGACGCCTTCCTCGACAACTTCCAAGGTACATACGTCCGACCTTCGGATGTCCATGTCTTAAGCCACATAGTTCAACAGCCCGGAGAGTCAGCCAGGAAATTCGGAACTTGGTTCTTAACTAAAAAGAACCAGATCGTCGACTGCCCGGATGCCGAAGCCCTAGCGGCCTTTAAGCATGGCATCCGCGAAGAATGGCTCGCCCGTCACCTCGGCCAAGAAAAGCCGAAGTCTATGGCGGCCCTCACGGCACTCATGACCCGTTTTTGCGCGGGCGAGGATAGTTGGCTGGCACGTAGCAATAACAATGCAAGCGACGCCGGCACCTCTGAAGCCAGAAATAGCAACGGCAAGCCCCGACGCAACAGGTGTTGGGGAACATAGTAATTTCAAAAAATAATCCTACGCACACGCAAGATCATGGTGATGCATAGCAACGAGAGGAGAGAGTGTCGTCCACGTACCCTCGTAGACCATAAGCGGAAGCGTTATGAGAATGCGGTTGATGTAGTCATACATCTTCACGATCCGACCGATCCAAGTACCGAACGCACGGCACCTCTGAGTTCAACACACGTTCAGCTCGATGACGTCCCACGAACTCCGATCCAGCAGAGCTTCACAGGAGAGTTCCGTCAGCAAAACAACGTGATGACGGTGATGATGTTGCTACCGACGCAGGGCTTCGCCTAAGCACCGCTACGATATGATCGAGGTGGATTATGGTGGAGGGGGGCACCACACACGGCTTGGAACAATCAACTTGTGTGTTCTAGGGTGCCCCTGCCCCCGTATATAAAGGAGCAAGGGGGAGGCCGGTCGGCCCTTGGGGCGCGCCAAGGAGGGGGGAGTCCTCCTCCTAGTAGGAGTAGGACTCCCCTTTCCTATTCCAACTAGGAAGAGGGAAGGGGAAATGAAAGAGAGGGAGAGAGGGAGGAAAGAGGGGGCGGCCCCCCTACTTGTCCAATTCAGACTCCCAAGGGGGGCACGCGGCCAGCCCTAGGCTCTCTCCTCTCTCTCCCACAAGGCCCATGTTGGCCTATTATATCCCCCGGGGTTCCGATAACCCCCCAGCACTCCGATAAATATCCGGTGACCCCCGGAACTCATCCAGTGTCCGAATATAGTCGTCCAATATATCAATCTTTATGTTTCGACCATTTCGAGACTCCTCGTCATGTCCGTGATCATATCCGGGACTCCGAACTACCTTCAGTACATCAAAACACATAAACTCGTAATACCGATCATCACCGAACGTTAAGCGTGCGGACCCTATGGGTTCGAGAAGGATGTAGACATGACCGAGACTCGTTTCCGGTCAATAACCAATAGTAGAACCTGGATGCTCATATTGGCTCCTACATATTCTACGAAGATATTTATCGGTCAAACCGCATAACAACATACGTTGTTCCCTTTGTCATCGGTATGTTACTTGCCCGAGATTCGATCATCGGTATCTCAATACCTAGTTCAATCTCATTACCGGCAAGTCTCTTTACTCGTTTCGTAATACATCATCCCGCAACTAACTCATTAGTTGCATTGCTTGCAAGGCTTATAGTTATGTGCATTACCGAGAGGGCCCAGAGATACCTCTCAGACAATCGGAGTGACAAATCCTAATCTTGATCTATGCCAACTCAACAAGTACCATCAGAGACACCTGTAGAGCACCTTTATAATCACCCAGTTACGTTGTGACGTTTGGTAGCACACAAAGTGTTCTTCCGGTATTCGGGAGTTGCATAATCTCATAGTCGTAGGAACATGTATAAGTCATGAAGAAAGCAATAGCAATATACTAAACGATCGTATGCTAAGCTAACGGAATGGGTCAAGTCAATCACATCATTCTCTAATGATGTGATCCTGTTAATCAAATGACAACTCATGTCTATGGCTAGGAAATTTAACCATCTTTAATTCAACGAGCTAGTCAAGTAGAGGCATACTAGTGACACTTAGTTTGTCTATGTATTCATACATGTACTAAGTTTCCGATTAATACAATTCTAGCATGAATAATAAACATTTATCATGATATAAGGAAATATAAATAACAACTTTATTATTGCCTCTAGGGCATATTTCCTTCAGCCTGCCACTTGCACTAGAGTCAATAATCTGGATTACACAGTAATGATTCTAACACCCATGGAGTCTTGGTGTTGATCATGTTTGGCTCGTGAGAGAGGCTTTGTCAACGGGTCTGCAACATTCAGATCCGTATGTATCTTGCAAATCTCTATGTCTCCCTCCTTGACTTGGTCGTGGATGGAATTGAAGCGTCTCTTGATGTGCTTGGTTCTCTTGTGAAATCTGGATTCCTTTGCCAAGGCAATTGCACCAGTATTGTCACAAAAGATTTTCATTGGACCCGATGCACTAGGTATGACACCTAGATCGGATATGAACTCCTTCATCCAGCCTCCTTCATTTTCTGCTTCCGAAGCAGCTATGTACTCCGCTTCACACGTAGATCCCGCCACGACGCTTTGCTTAGAACTGCACCAACTGACAGCTCCACCGTTCAATATAAATACATATCCGGTTTGTGACTTAGAGTCATCCGGATCAGTGTCAAAACTTGCATCGAAGTAACCATTTACGACGAGCTCTTTGTCACCTCCATAAACGAGAAACATATCCTTAGTCCTTTTCAGGTATTTCGGGATGTTCTTGACCGCTGTCCAGTGATCCACTCCTGGATTACTTTGGTACCTCCCTGCTAAACTAATAGCAAGGCACACATTAGGTCTGGTACACATCATTGCATACATGATAGAGCCTATGGCTGAAGCATAGGGAACATCTTTCATTTTGTCTCTATCTTCTGCAGTGGTCGGGCATTGAGTCTGACTCAACTTCACACCTTGTAACACAGGCAAGAACCCTTTCTTTGCTTGATCCATTTTGAACTTCTTCAAAACTTTATCAAGGTATGTGCTTTGTGAAAGTCCAATTAGGCGTCTTGATCTATCTCTATAGATCTTGATGCCCAATATATAAGCAGCTTCACCGAGGTCTTTCATTGAAAAACTCTTATTCAAGTATCCTTTTATGCTATCCAGAAATTCTATATTATTTCCAATCAACAATATGTCATCCACATATAATATTAGAAATGCTATAGAGCTCCCACTCACTTTCTTGTAAATACAGGATTCTCCAAAAGTCTGTATAAAACCATATACTTTGATCACACTATCAAAACGTTTATTCCAACTCCGAGATGCTTGCACCAATCCATAGATGGATCGCTGGAGCTTGCACACTTTGTTAGCATCCTTTGGATCGATAAAACCTTCAGGTTGCATCCTATACAACTCTTCTTCCAGAAATCCATTCAGGAATGCAGTATTTACATCCATTTGCCAAATTTCATAATCATAAAATGCGGCAATTGCTAACATGATTTGGACGGACTTAAGCATCGCTACAGGTGAGAAAGTCTCATCGTAGTCAACTCCTTGAACTTGTCGAAAACCTTTCGCAACAAGTCGAGCTTTGTAGACAATAATATTACCGTCAGCGCCAGTCTTCTTCTTGAAGATCCATTTATTTTCGATGGCTTGCCGATCATCGGGCAAGTCAACCAAAGTCCACACTTTGTTCTCATACATGGATCCCATCTCAAATTTCTTGGCCTCAAGCCATTTTGCGGAATCTGGGCTCATCGTCGCTTCCTCATAGTTCGTAGGTTCGTCATGGTCTAGTAACATGACCTCCAGAACAGGATTACCGTACCACTCGGGTGCAGATCCTACTCTGGTTGACCTACGAGGTTCAGCAGTAACTTGATCTGGAGTTACATGATCATCATTAGTAGCTTCCTCACTAATTGGTGTAGGAGTCACAGGAACAGCTTTCTGTGATGAACTACCTTCCAATAAGGGAGCAGGTACAGTTACCTCATCAAGTTCTACTTTCCTCCCACTCACTTCTTTCGAGAGAAACTCCTTCTCTAGAAAGAATCCATTCTTAGCAACGAATGTCTTGCCTTCGGATCTGTGATAGAAGGTGTACCCAACAGTCTCCTTTGGGTATCCTATGAAGACACATTTCTCCGATTTGGGTTCGAGCTTATCAGGTTGAAGCTTTTTCACATAAGCATCGCAGCCCCAAACTTTAAGAAACGACAACTTTGGTTTCTTGCCAAACCACAGTTCATAAGGCGTCGTCTCAACGGATTTAGATGGTGCCCTATTTAACGTGAATGTAGCCGTCTCTAAAGCATAACCCCAAAACGATAGCGGTAAATCAGTAAGAGACATCATAGATCGCACCATATCTAGTAAACTATGATTACGACGTTCAGACACACCATTACGCTGTGGTGTCCCGGGTGGCGTGAGTTGCGAAACTATTCCACATTGTTTCAAATGAAGACCAAACTCGTAACTCAAATATTCTCCTCCACGATCAGATCGTAGAAACTTTATTTCCTTGTTACGATGATTTTCCACTTCACTCTGAAATCCTTTGAACTTTTCAAGTGTTTCAGACTTATGTTTCATCAAGTAGATGTACCCATATCTGCTCAAATCATCTGTGAAGGTGAGAAAATAACGATACCCACCGCGAGCCTCAACATTCATCGGACCACATACATCAGTATGTATGATTTCCAACAAATCTGTTGCTCGCTCCATAGTTCCGGAGAACGACGATTTAGTCATCTTGCCTATGAGGCATGGTTCGCAAGTACCAAGTGATTCATAATCAAGTGATTCCAAAAGTCCATCAGAATGGAGTTTCTTCATGCGCTTTACACCAATATGACCTAAACGGCAGTGCCACAAATAAGTTGCACTATCATTATCAACTCTGCATCTTTTAGCTTCAATATTATGAATATGTGTATCACTACTATCGGGATTCATCAAAAATAGACCACTCTTCAAGGGTGCATGACCATAAAAGATATTAGTCATATAAATAGAACAACCATTATTCTCAGATTTAAATGAATAACCATCTCGCCTCAAACAAGATCCAGATATAATGTTCATGCTCAACGCAGGCACCAAATAACAATTATTTAGGTCTAAAGCTAATCCCGAAGGTAGATGTAGAGGTAGCGTGCCGACCGCGATCACATCGACTTTGGAACCATTTCCCACGCGCATCGTCACCTCGTCCTTAGCCAATCTTTGTTTAATCCGTAGTCCCTGTTTCGAGTTGCAAATATTAGCAACAGAACCAGTATCAAATACCCAGGTGCTACTGCGAGCATTAGTAACGGACACATCAATAACATGTATATCACATATACCTTTGTTTAGCTTGCCATCCTTCTTATCCGCCAAATACTTGGGGCAGTTCCGCTTCCAGTGGCCAGTCCCTTTGCAGTAGAAGCACTCAGTCTCAGGCTTAGGTCCAGACTTGGGCTTCTTCACTTGAGCAGCAACTTGCTTGCCGTTCTTCTTGAAGTTCCCCTTCTTCTGTTTACCCTTTTTCTTGAAACTGGTGGTCTTGTTGACCATCAACACTTGATGCTCCTTCTTGATTTCTACCTCCGCAGCCTTTAGCATCGCGAAGAGCTCAGGAATTGTCTTATCCATCCCTTGCATATTATAGTTCATCACGAAGCTCTTGTAGCTTGGTGGCAGTGATTGAAAAATTCTGTCAATGACACTATCATCCGGAAGATTAACTCCCAGTTGAATCAAGTGATTATTATACCCAGACATTTTGGGTATATCTTCACTGACAGAACTATTCTCCTCCATCTTGCAGCTGTAGAATTTATTGGAGACTTCATATCTCTCAATCCGGGCATTTGCTTGAAATATTAACTTCAACTCCTGGAACATCTTATATGCTCCATGACGTTCAAAACGTCGTTGAATTCCCGGTTCTAATTCGTAAAGCATGGCACACTGAACTATCGAGTAGTCATTAGCTTTGCTCTGCCAGACGTTCATAACATCTGGCATTGCTCCTGCAGCGGGTTCGGCACCCAGCGGTGCTTCCAGGACGTAATTCTTCTGTGCAGCAATGAGGATAATCCTCAATTTCAGGAGCCAGTCCGTGTAATTGCTACCATCATCTTTCAACTTTGCTTTCTCAAGGAACGCATTAAAATTCAACGGAACAACAGCACGGGCCATCTATCTACAACAACATAGACATGCAAAATACTATCAGGTACTAAGTTCATGATAAATTAAAGTTCAATTAATCATATTACTTAAGAACACCCACTTAGATAGACATCCCTCTAATCATCTAAGTGATCACGTGATCCATATCAACTAAACCATGTCCGATCATCACGTGAGATGGAGTAGTTTTCAATGGTGAACATCACTATGTTGATCTTATCTACTATATGATTCACGCTCGACCTTTCGGTCTCAGTGTTCCGAGGCCACATCTGCATATGCTAGGCTCGTCAAGTTTAACCCGAGTATTCTGCGTGTGCGAAACTGGCTTGCACCCGTTGTATTTGAACGTAGAGCTTACCACACCCGATCATCACGTGGTGTCTCGGCACGACGAACTTTCGCAACGGTGCATACTCAGGGAGAACACTTATACCTTGAAATTTAGTGGGAGATCATCTTATAATGCTACCGCCGATCTAAGCAAAATAAGATGCATAAAAGATAAACATCACATGCAATCAATATAAGTGATATGATATGGCCATCATCATCTTGTGCCTTTGATCTCCATCTCCAAAGCATCGTCATGATCACCATCGTCACCAGCGCGACACCTTGATCTCCAACGTAGCATCGTTGTCGTCTCGCCAACTATTGCTTCGACGACTATCACTACCGCTTAGTGATAAATTAAAGCAATTACATGGCGATTGCATTTCATACAATAAAGCGACAACCATATGGCTCCTGCCAGTTGCCGATAACTGTTACAAAACATGATCATCTCATACAAAAAATTATATATCATCACGTCTTGACCATATCACATCACAGCAAGCCCTGCAAAAACAAGTAGACGTCCTCTACTTTGTTGTTGCAAGTTTTACGTGGCTGCTACGGGCTGAGCAAGAACCGTTCTTACCTACGCATCAGAACCACAACGATATTTCGTCAAGTATGTGTTGTGTTAACCTTCACAAGGACCGGGCGTAGCCACACTCGATTCAACTAAAGTTGGAGAAACTGACACCCGTCAGCCACCTGTGTGCGAAGCACATCGGTAGAACTAGTCTCGCGTAAGCGTACGCGTAATGTCGGTCCAGGCCGCTTCATCCAACAATACCGATGAATCAAAGTATGACATGCTGGTAAGCAGTATGACTTGTATCGCCCACAACTCACTTGTGTTCTACTCGTGCATATAACATCTACGCATAAACCTGGCTCGGATGCCACTGTTGGGGAACATAGTAATTTCAAAAAAATTCCTACGCACACGCAAGATCATGGTGATGCATAGCAACGAGAGGGGTGAGTGTCGTCCACGTACCCTCGTAGACCGTAAGCGGAAGCGTTATGAGAACGCGGTTGATGTAGTCGTACGTCTTCATGATCCGACCGATCCAAGTACCGAATGCACGACACCCCCAAGTTCAGCACACGTTCAGCTCGATGACGTCCCACGAACTCCGATCCAGCAAAGCTTCACGGGAGAGTTCCGTCAGCACGACGGCGTGATGACGGTGATGATGTTGCTACCGAAGCAGGGCTTCGCCTAAGCACCGCTACGATATGATCGAGGTGGATTATGGTGGAGGGGGGCACCGCACACGGCTTGGAACAATCAACTTGTGTGTTCTAGGGTGCCCCTGCCCCCGTATATAAAGGAGCAAGGGGGAGGCCGGCCGGCCCTTGGGGCGCGCCAAGGAGGGGGGAGTCCTCCTCCTAGGAGTAGGACTCTCCTTTCCTATTCCAACTAGGAAGAGGGAAGGGGAAAGGAAAGAGAGGGAGAGAGGGAGGAAAGAGGGGGCGCCGCCCCCCTCCTTGTCCAATTTGGACTCCCAAGGGGGGCGGCGCGGCCAGCCCTAGGCCCTCTCCTCTCTCTCCCACAAGGCCCATGTTGGCCCATTATATCCCCCGGGGGTTCCGATAACCCCCCGACACTCTGATAAATATCCGCTGACCCTCGGAACTCATCCGGTGTCTGAATATAGTCGTCCAATATATCAATCTTTATGTCTCAAGCATTTCGAGACTCCTCGTCATGTCCGTGATCATATTCGGGACTCCAAACTACCTTCAGTAGATCAAAACACATAAACTCATAATACCGATCGTCACCGAACGTTGAGCGTGCGGACCCTACGGGTTCGAGAACTATGTAGACATGAGCGAGACTCGTTTCCGGTCAATGACCAATAGCGGAACCTGGATGCTCATATTGGCTCCTACATATTCTACGAAGATCTTTATCGGTCAAACCGCATAACAACATACGTTGTTCCCTTTGTCATCGGTATGTTACTTGCCCGAGATTCGATCGTCGGTATCTCAATACCTAGTTCAATCTCGTTACCTGCAAGTCTCTTTACTCGTTCCGTAATACATCATCCCGCAAGTAACTCATTAGTTGCATTGCTTGCAAGGCTTATAGTGATGTGCATTACCGAGAGGGCCCAGAGATACCTCTCCGACAATTGGAGTGATAAATCCTAATCTTGATCTATGCCAACTCAACAAGTACCATCGGAGACACCTGTAGAGCACCTTTATAATCACCTAGTTACGTTGTGACGTTTGGTAGCACACAAAGTGTTCTTCCGGTATTCGGGAGTTGCATAATCTCATAGTCGTAGGAACATGTATAAGTCATGAAGAAAGCAATAGCAATATACTAAACGATCGTATGCTAAGCTAACGGAATGGGTCAAGTCAATCACATCATTATCTAATGATGTGATCCCGTTAATCAAATGATAACTCATGTCTATGGCTAGGAAACTTAACCATCTTTGATTCAACGAGCTAGTCAAGTAGAGGCATACTAGTGCTTAGTTTGTCTATGTATTCACACATGTACTAAGTTTCCAGTTAGTACAATTCTAGCATGAATAATAAACATTTATCATGATATAAGGAAATATAAATAACAACTTTATTATTGCCTCTAGGGGATATTTCCTTCAACAGGCACAACCGTCGAAACAACAGTGACAACACCGATCATACGGCGGTCAATGCCGGATTCAGTGGCTCTAAGTCCGGTCAGCGGAAGAAGCCGTTCAAAAAGAACAATCCGGGCTCATCCAGCCTGGACCGCATACTCGATCGTCCGTGCCAGATCCATGGCACCCCAGAAAAACCAGCCAACCATACCAATAGAGATTGTTGGGTTTTTAAAAAGAACGGCAAGTCGAGAAGAAGGAGAAGGGGTCGCAAAGCGAGGACGATGACGAGGAGCCTCGGCCACCGAACACAGGGGAACAGAAGAAGTTTCCCCCTCAGGTAAAAACGATGAACATGATATACGCTACCCACATCCCCAAGAGGGAATGCAAGCGCGCACTCAGGGACGTCTATGCGATGGAGCCAGTCGCCCCAAAATTCAGCCCATGGTCTTCCTGTCCGATCACCTTTGATCGCAGAGACCATCCGACCAGTATCCATCATGGCGGGTCAGCCGCACTGGTCCTCGATCCAATCATTGATGGATTCCACCTCACGCGGGTCCTAATGGATGGAGGTAGCAGCTTGAACCTGCTCTATCAGGACACATCGCGGAAAATGGGCATTAATCCCTCAAGAATTAAGACCACAAGGACTACCTTTAAAGGAGTCATACCAGGCATGGAGGCCCGCTGTACAGGCTCAATCACCCTTGAGGTTGTCTTCGGATCCCCGGACAATTTTTGAAGCGAAGAGCTGATCTTCGACATCGTCCCCTTTCGCAACAGCTATCATGCACTGCTGGGACGAACCACATTTGCGCGCTTCAACGCGGTGCCACACTACGCTTATCTTAAGCTCAAGATGCCCGGACCACGCTGCGTCATAACAGTCAACGGAAATACGGAACGCTCCCTCCGTACAGAGGAGCACACCGCTTTGTTTGGAGCAGAAGTACAGAGCGGCCTTCTCAAGCAGAACCTTAATTCGCTGGCCGAACCCCCGAACACTGTCAAACGAGTCCGGACTACTCTGCAGCAGGACAGCGCAGCTCATCAAGAGCTCGATTGGCAATTTGGCCTCCGTCTCAGTCCCAACAAAGTGGCGACATTTGTACCATGCGTACATAACTACGCACTCAAAATACCATGGGCAAAGACGGAGGCATAACTAACTTGTGATCCACACTATGGCTCGACCGCCCACGGACACACATACTTTCAATTTTTCCTTTTTATCCTTTTAGGTTTCTTTTCTGCAGGCTTCTTCCGATGACCTGACCGTTGGTCCTCTTGACAGGACGGATACACCAAGATGGCAAGAAGCACTGGCGTACAAGGGAGTTTTTAGGTGGTCTCTTTAACGATCACTCTACCTGTTTTCAGGGCCCGCACGCAGCTCTCCCTTGGTAGTGGCATGTTAAATAGCCCGGTTGGTTATTGCACCACCTGTACGAATACGCTTTGACGTATTAATCAAACTATAATGGAAACAGTTTGCGGCCCAACTTCTGCGGCACTAGCTTACTACTCCCCTTTTTTTTACTTCTTTGTAATCTTCTCAAAGTTGCGCACGTACATTTTCGTACGCTTCAATCTGCCAGGGGCTTCATTGCGACCCATAATACGGCAACAAAGTCCGAACACTTTTATAATAATAGTTCGGCACTCCGAAGTTAGCATTATATACATTGGCTCCGAATCATGTCTTTGGTCAATAGTTGGGTTGCCCGGCTCCTGTGCTTACTACCTTACGTTCCGCTATATCGGCTAGGGTAGTAAAGGGAGAACTACTGCGATTGTGTCCTGGTTTATCCGGATGAGCACCTCAGTAGAGAAAGCCGAAAACTGACTGTCATGATGCGGCGAGAGCCGGTCAGCTCTTCGGAGGTTTCAAATCTTTAGCGATTTTTTCCGCATTATGCGAGGGATCGAGTCTTGCCCGATCAGGTGTTTACAGTACCCTAGTTCGGATACTAGGGGCTGCGCCTAAATTTTCATTGTGAAACTCCTATGGCTAAGTGAGGGTGATAAAGCCACATAGTCCGATTGCCTAGTTCGTTGCGCTAAACACCTGCTTCAAGGACCAAACAATTGGATCAAGAGTGTTTAGATTTCATCCCGAACACCCCCGTACTATCTACGTGGGGGCTGAAGCCGACGATTGGCCAACTCTCAGAATTTCATAAACACGGCCGCACAGGAGGTAAACTATTAAACAAACATTTATCTTACATAAATTAACTTGTTCCATAATACAGGGCAAGATAGTACAAATGTACTCATTCAAAGATTACATCTTTGGCGCACTGCGCCGCCACAATGCGGGATCCCTCCAGGACATTGTCAAAATATAGTTCGGCCATGCGGTGCTCCTTGCCCTCAGGCGGACCCTCGGTCGCGATCTTGACGGCGTTCATCTTCGCCCACTGCACCTTGACGCGGGCGAAGGCCATCCGCGCACCCTCGATGCAGACCGACAGCTTGATAACGTCAAGCCGGCGGCAGGCATTGACCAGCCGCTTCATGAGCCCGAAGTAGCTGCTGGGTATAGCTTCGGCAGGCTACAGCGGGATTATTAAATCCTTCATGGCTAGTTCGGCCACCCTATGCAGCTCGACCAGCTGTTCTAGCTGATCGCTAAAGGGCACCAGATGTTCTGGTGCAAGGTATTGCGACCAGAACAGCTTCTCCGTTGAGCTCCCTTCTCCGGCTCGGAAGAATTCCGCAGCATGAGAAACACTGTGCGGCAGATCCGCAAACACCCCTGGAGAACTCCAAATCCGGGTTAGTAAGAAATACTTCTTCTTCACATACTTGCTTTGCATACTAAACGCCTTACCCGCCACGATTTTCTTGACCTCCTGGATCTCCTGGAGGACACCCTGGGCTTCAACCCAGGCCTCTTCCGCGCTTTGGCGAGCCTTGACGAGTTTGGTCTTTTGAGCCAAAACATCGCGCTCCAAGGTCTCACATTTTTTCACGGCAACCTGGAGCTCTTGCTGGATCTCATCAAGCCTGGCCTCGTGCTTCTCACGAGCGGCTTGTTCCTTGGCAGCTTTCTCCTTGGCCTCGGCCAGCGCCTTCTTAAGGACCTCGACCTCGGTCGCCGCCCCTACAAATATCATGGCACTACGGTCAGCACACATCATTTATTCTTTTCGAATATACATCAAACCACCACATACCTTGCTTGTCCTCCAGCTGCCTCTTCACAAGGCCCAGCTCTTCTTCGGCCCGCTCCAGACTCTGCTTTAGTCTGGAGACCTCAGCAGCATGAGAGGTTGCGGTCAGCAATGATGCATGCACATTGACACAAGACATATCTAGTTAGTTCCCTGCGAAAATTACTTGATCCTCTGTCCGGCTTTTCTTTCCGAACACTGGACAGTGTCTCAGGGGCTACTGTCTATACCATGACTTTTTCTTTTGTGTCGCTTACCTCAAAGCCTGTCAGCAGACTGGTGCAGGCTTCGGTCAGTCCGCTCTTGATGGAGTGAACCCTCTCAACCACCGTACCCATAAGGACACAGTGTTCCTCCACAATGGAAGCGCCTCGTAGCGCTTCCAGCAGATTATCCGGTGCCTCTGGTTGGACAGAGGTCACCGGCGGAATAGGCACACCTCCTCCCTTCAGAGGGGCTGCTCGCTTGACCCCAGAGCCGTGTAGGTGTCCGGGATGGTATCCGGCTAGGGACCCAATTGGATATTGCCCCCATCGCCAGTCTCCATGGGGGCTATCTCCCCCGTGTGTCTGGCGGCCGAGGAGTCATCCTCTGGCGCCACCTTGACAACTTCCTAAAACTCTCCCTGGCCGGGGAAGGTCCTTCGGGACAGCACCACGGCATCACCCTTGGCCTGGGGAGAGTGAGCCGTCGGTGGTGACTCGCTGGCCATAGCCTTTGAATACAGCGAATCCCCCGATGAGGATCGTAGGGAGCTGTCGCGGGCCGGACTGCAATTGCATAATTCAACATGTTAAAACTGTGAAGTAGAGAGGCCGGATATAGGGATGCATCAAGATTTTTTGGTACTCACGATGCGGCCAAGGGCTTCGCTCGGGGCTGCTGTCGACGTCCCACGCGGAGTTATCCGCGAGGGGGCCCTTCCCCCTCTTGGGCACCTCCGCCTCCAGATTTGTGGAGGCCGCCCTCTTCTTCCTTCCCCCATCAGGGGGAGAGTTGCTTTCTTCCTCCTCCTCATCTCGTCTTCGGCGGCAGAGGAGTGAGTCTTGTCTTCGGACGACACGTCCGAAGCTCCCTTGGGCGGGGGCCACTCCGGACCCCCTTGGCCTTCTTCTCCGGTGCCTGATAGGGCGCCAGGACCAGCATCTTCGCCAGGAGTGGGATGACTGGTTCCTCGGGCAGAGGAGCCAGACACCGAATCCGGTCTGCCTTCTTCGTCCGGCCCTAAAAAATAAATGGTGAAGTTTAGATATCTTCCTTTATCAAGCAAGTAGAGGATGCGCCTTGAGATGTGAATGACTTACTAATGTCTACTACGGAACCTTCTTCTTGTAGACATTATTGGACCTCCAAGTGCAGAGGTTTGTAGGATAGTAGCAAATTTCCCTCAAGTGGATGACCTAAGGTTTATCAATCCGTGGGAGGCGTAGGTTGAAGATGGTCTCTCTCAAACAACCCTGCAACCAAATAACAAAGAGTCTCTTGTGTCCCCAACACACCCAATACAATGGTAAATTGTATAGGTGCACTAGTTCGGCGAAGAGATGGTGATACAAGTGCAATATGGATGGTAGATATAGGTTTTTGTAATCTGAAAATATAAAAATAGCAAGGTAACTAATGATAAAAGTGAGCACAAACGGTATTGCAATGCGTTGAAACAAGGCCTAGGGTTCATACTTTCACTAGTGCAAGTTCTCTCAACAATAATAACATAATTGGATCATATAACTATCCCTCAACATGCAACAAAGAGTCACTCCAAAGTCACTAATAGCGGAGAACAAATGAGGAGATTATGGTAGGGTACGAAACCACCTCAAAGTTATTCTTTCTGATCAATCTATTCAAGAGTTCGTAGTAAAATAACACGAAGCTATTCTTTCCGTTCGATCTATCATAGAGTTAGTACTAGAATAACACCTTAAGACACAAATCAACCAAAATCCTAATGTCACATAGATACTCCAATGTCACCTCAAGTATCCGTGGGTATGATTATACGATATGCATCACACAATCTCAGATTCATCTATTCAACCAACACAAAGAACTTCAAAGAGTGCCCCAAAGTTTCTACCGGAGAGTCAAGACGAAAATGTGTGCCAACCCCTATGCATAAGTTCACAATGTTACGGAACCCGCAAGTTGATCACCAAAACATACATCAAGTAGATCACGTGAATATCCCATTGTCACCACAGATAAGCACATGCAAGACATACATCAAGTGTTCTCAAATCCTTAAAGACTCAATCCGATAAGATAACTTCAAAGGGAAAACTCAATCCATTACAAGAGAGTAGAGGGGCGAAACATCATAAGATCCAACTATAGTAGCAAGGCTCGTGATACATCAAGATCATGCCATATCAAGAACACGAGAGAGAGAGAGAGAGAGAGATCAAACACATAGCTACTGGTACATACCCTCAGCCCCGAGGGTGAATTACTCCCTCCTCATCATGGAGAGCGTCGGGATGATGAAGATGGCCACCTGTGAGGGATCCCCCTCCGGCAGGGTGCCGGAACAAGGTCCCGATTGGTTTTTGGTGGCTACAGAGGCTTGCGGTGGTGAAACTCCCGATCTAGGTTATGTTCTAGGGGTTTCTGTATATATAAGAGGTTTTGGCGTTGAGTACATGTTAGGGGGGTCTCCGGGCTGTCTACGAGGTAGGGGGCGCGCCCAGGGGGGTGGGCGCGCCTCCCACCCTCGTGGGCAGCCCGGGACTCTTCTGGCCCAACTCTTTTACTCCATGGCCTTCTTCTGGTCCAAAAATAAGCTCCGTCAAGTTTCAGGTCAATTGGAATCCGTTTGGTTTTCCTTTTCTGCGATACTCAAAAACAAGGAAAAAAAAACTGGCACTGGGCTCTAGGTTAATAGGTTAGTCCCAAAAATCATATAAAATAGCATATAAATGCATATAAAACATCCTAGAAGGATAATATAATAGCATGAATACTTCATAAATTATAGATACGTTGGAGACGTATCAGCATCCCCAAGCTTAATTTCTGCTCGTCCTCGAGTAGGTAAATGATAAAAGAAATAATTTATGAAGTTTGAATGCTAGCAGGTGCACAAGTTTGATCAATGATAGTTACAATCACTTTTTCTAGCATTATTATATATCATAACAGTAGCTCATATCATAAAGCTTCTCATGATCAAGTAACAAACTATTCACATGTTAAAGTATAGATCATAAACTTTCTTGAAAACTAACAAACCGTCTCAGTCATCAAACAATTGCAATTCATCTTATTTTCAGGAAGGGTCTATGTAAGAGCTTTGATTTAGCAAATCCCACATACTCAACTATCATATAGTCTTCCATGATTGCTACCACTGAAAGCATATTTTTAGAACAAATAGCTTCCATCGAACTCAGAGAAAGATAGGGGCTTAGTGTTTCGCCTCCCAACTTACTTATCATGTAGATAATTGTCAACAATAATAATTCATGATCAAATATATTTGAATGGCCATATATGCTTAGATCTTTCTCCACCACATGGTGCTTGACAACTAAAAAGTAGGTTGGAATGAGAAGGAATACTACTGACTCTTGCATAAAAGTAAAAGATAGGCCCTTCACCGAGGGAAGCAGGGATTTGCAGAGGTGCCAGAGCTCGAAGCTAAAACAGAGATGAAAATAATTTTGAGAGGTATGCTTTCATTTTAAACATAACGACAAAGAGTTCCCAATATCTTCCATAGATACATTATAGGCAGTTCCCAAACAGAAAGGTAAAGATTTTACTCCCCCTCCACCAACAATCACACTCCACGGCTTGTCCGAAACAACGGGTGCCGTCCAACTATCAACAATCCTGGGGAGTTTGTTTAAATTATTTGCAAATTTGTTTTTGATCTTTTGATCATAGGACTGGGCATCCCAGTTACCAGCCATTTTCTCGTGAATGATGAGCGGAGTCCACTCATCGTGAGAATAACCCACCTAGCATGGAAGATACTGACAGCCCCTAGTCGCTACATGAGTGATTCGGGCATACAAAACAGATTATTATTTGAAGGTTTAGATTTTGGCACATGCAAATTTACTTGGAACGGCAGGTAAATACCGCATATAGGTAGATATGGTGGACACTCATGGAATAAACTTGGTTCAAGGAATTTGGATGCACAAGCAGTATTCCCGCTTGGTAAATATATTTTGGCTAGCAAAGGATTCTAAATAGCAAGCACCACATGTTAGAGGATCCATAACAATATAACTTCTATACAAATATACCCAAGCATAACTCATTATGTTGTCTTCCTTGTCCAACTTCAACTAATTTGCTCAGGTTTGGAAATAATTAATGGGGATCACGATCATAGAATATTTCCAAGATAGTATATTTATATGTGAAATCTCTCTTCCTTCAATATTCTTTCATGAATTGTTCAAGTGACCAATACAATGTTTGCTAACCTTCAATAAATTTACCACCTCTACTTCTTATATGTGAAGTCATTACTCCCCAAGAGATAAGCGTATGAAACATATATAACTTTAGATTTATGATATTCAAATCATTCAACCATTTACTCATAGGATATAAGTGAAGCACACGAGTAAATGACAAACTACTCCAAAAAGATATAAGTGAAGATCAATGAGTAGTTAAATAATTATGTAGCTATGTGAAGACTCTCTCTCATTTAAGAATTTCAGATCTTGGGATATTATTCAAACAGCAAGCAAAACAAAATAAAACGACATTTGAAGGATAGCACTCATCATGTGAAGAAGCAAAAACCTAGGCTCAACCGATACTAACCGATAATTGTTGAAGAAGAAAGGTGGGATGCCTACCGGGACATCCCCAAGCTTAGATGCTTGAGACTTCTTGAAATATTATCTTGGGGTGCCTTGGGCATCCCGAAGCTTGAGTTTTTGTGTCTCCTTAATTCCTCTCATATCACGGTTTCCTAAATCTCGAAAGCTTCATCCACACCAAACTCAACAAGAACTCGTGAGATAAGTTAGTATAAACCAATGCAAAAACCTTATCATTTTCTACTGTAAAAAATCACTAAAATTATTATTCAACATTGCATACTAAATGCCTCTGCATATTTAATACTCCTATCCTCAAATAGAATCATTAAACAAGCAAACATATGCAAACAATGCAAACATAACAACAATCTGCCAAAACAGTACAGTCTGTAAAGAATGCAAGATTCATCATACTTCCCTAACTCCAAACATTATGAAATTCTACCACACTGTAGAAAATTTATGAGAGCTCAATATGCAAAACGTTTCAACATTTTATCATATTCTGACTTTTCTAGGGAATTTTTTCAACAGCGGTAAACTTTCTGTTTTGAAACAACAACATGTATACTTGCAAAATAAGCATGGTAAAGGCTATCCTTGACATTTTTATTGAAAATAGAGATGCAAACATTATTTTAAATAATATCAAGAAAATACTAACAAAATAAAATGACGCTCCAAGCAAAGCACATATCATGTGGTGAATAAAAATATAGCTCCAAGTAAAGTTACCGATGAACGAAGACGAAAGAGGGGATGCCATCCGGGGCATCCCCAAGCTTAGGCTCTTGGTTGTCCTTGAATATTACTTGGGGTGCCTTGGGCATCCCCAAGCTTAGGCTCTTGCCACTCCTTATTCCATAGTCCATTGAATCTTTACCCAAAACTTGAAAACTTCACAACACAAAACTTAACAGAAAACTCGTAAGCTCCGTTAGTATAAGAAAATAAATCACCACTTAGGTACTGTTATGAACTCATTATAAATTCATATTGGTGTAATATCTACTGTATTCCAACTTATCTATGGTTCATACCCTCCGATACTACTCATAGATTCCTCAAAATAAGCAAACAACACATAGAAAACAGAATCTGTCAAAAACATAACAGTCTGTAGTAATCTGCATCAAACGAAATTTTCTGGAACTCAGACAAATGTGCAAAACTAGGAAGACCTATATAATTTTATTATTGATCTACTGCAATTGGAATCATTATTTTATCACTTTCTGGTGATTTGTAACAATTGTTTTTGTGAGCAGAAAGTTTCTTTCTTTTTCAGCAAGATCAGATAATTACCATCCAAGAAGATCCTATAGGTCTTACTTGGCACCACATCTAACCAGAGGCTAGATGATTTATTTATTACTAAACAGGAACAAAAATAAAATTGGGTTGCCTCCCAACAAGCGGTACCGTTTAACGCCCCTAGCTAGGCATGATGATTTCAATGATGCTCACATAAAAGATAAGAATTGAAACATAAAGAGAGCATCATGAAAAATATGACTAGCACATTTAAGTCTAACCCACTTCCTATGCATAGGGATTTTGTGAGCAAACAACTTATGGGAACAATAATCAACTAGCATAGGAAGGCAAAACAGGCATATCTTCAAAACTTTAAGCACATAGAGAGGAAACTCGATATTATTGCAATTCCTACAAGCATATGTTCCTCCCTCATAATAATTTTCAGTAGCATCATGAATGAATTCAACAGTATAACCATCACATAAAGCATTCTTTTCATGATCTACAAGCATAGAAATTTTATTACTCTCCACATAGTGGGAGCAAACTCAACAAAATAACTATCATGTGAGGCATAATCCAATTGAAAATTAAAATCATGATGACAAGTTTCATGGTTACCATTATTCTTTATAGCATACGTGTCATCACAGTAATCATCATAAATAGGAGGCATGCTTTCATCATAATAAATTTGTTCATCAAAACTTGTGGCTTTGCATATCATTAGCATCATGGGTATTCAAAGAATTCACACTAACAACATTCCAATCATGCTCATCATTCACATATTTTATGCCAAGCATTCTATGTAATTCTTCTTCTAGTACTTGAGCACAATTTTCCTTCCCATCATTTTCACGAAAGACATTAAAAAGATGAAGCATATGAGGCACCCTTAATTCCATTATTTTGTAGTTTTCTTTTATAAACTAAACTAGTGATAAAACAAGAAACTAAAAGATTCGATTGCAAGATCTAAAGATATACCTTCAAGCACTCACCTCCCCGGCAACGGCGCCAGAAAAGAGCTTGATGTCTACTACGGAACCTTCTTCTTGTAGACGTTGTTGGGCCTCCAAGTGCAGAGGTTTGTAGGACAGTAGCAAATTTCCCTCAAGTGGATGACCTAAGGTTTATCAATCCGTGGGAGGCGTAGGTTGAAGATGGTCTCTCTCAAAAAACACTGCAACCAAATAACAAAGAGTCTCTTGTGTCCCCAACACACCCAATACAATGGTAAATTGTATAGGTGCACTAGTTCGGCGAAGAGATGGTGATACAAGTGCAATATGGATGGTAGATATAGGTTTTTGTAATCTGAAAATATAAAAACAGCAAGGTAGCTAATGATAAAAGTGAGCACAAACGGTATTGCAATGCGTTGAAATAAGGACTAGGGTTCATACTTTCACTAGTGCAAGTTCTCTCAACAATAATAACATAATTGGATCATATAACTATCCCTCAACATGCAACAAAGAGTCACTCCAAAGTCACTAATAGCAGAGAACAAACGGTGAGATTATGGTAGGGTACGAAACCACCTCAAAGTTATTCTTTCTGATCAATCTATTCAAGAGTCCGTAGTAAAATAACACGAAGCTATTCTTTCCGTTCGATCTATCATAGAGTTCATGCTAGAATAACACCTTAAGACACAAATCAACCAAAACCCTAATGTCACATAGATACTCCAATGTCACCTCAAGTATCCGTGGGTATGATTATACGATATGAATCACACAATATCATATTCATCTATTCAACCAACACAAAGAACTTCAAAGAGATCCCCAAAGTTTCTACCGCAGAGTCAAGACGAAAACGTGTGCCAACCCTTATGCATAAGTTCACAATGTTACGGAACCCGCAAGTTGATCACCAAAACATACATCAAGTAGATCACATGAATATCCCATTGTCACCACAGTTAAGCACATGCAAGACATACATCAAGTGTTCTCAAATCCTTAAAGACTCAATCCGATAAGATAACTTCAAAGGGAAAACTCAATCCATTACAAGAGAGTAGAGGGGGAGAAACATCATAAGATCCAACTATAGTAGCATGGCTCGCGATACATCAAGATCGTGCCATATCAAGAACACGAGAGAGAGAGAGAGAGAGAGAGAGAGAGAGAGAGAGAGAGAGATCAAACACATAGCTACTGGTACATACCCTTAGCCCCGAGGGTGAACTACTCCCTCCTCGTCATGCAGAGCGCCGGGATAATGAAGATGGCCACTAGTGAGGGATCCCCCCTCCAGCAGGGTGCCGGAGCAGGGTCCCGATTGGTTTTTGGTGGCTACAGAGGCTTGCGGCGGTGGAACTCCCGATCTAGGTTATGTTCTGGGGGTTTCTGTATATATAAGAGGTTTTGGCGTCGAGAACAAGTCAGGGGGGTCTCCGGGCTGTCCACGAGGTAGGGAGGCGCGCCCAGGGGGGTGGGCGCGCCTCCCACCCTCGTGGGCAGCCCGGGACTCTTCTGGCCCAACTCTTTTACTCCATGGCCTTCTTCTGGTCCAAAAATAAGCTCCATCAAGTTTCAGGTCAATTGGAATCCGTTTGGTTTTCCTTTTCTGCAATACTCAAAAACAAGGAAAAAACATAAACTGGCACTGGGCTCTAGGTTAATAGGTTAGTCCCAAAAAATCATATAAAATAGCATATAAATGCATATAAAACATCCTAGAAGGATAATATAATAGCATGAATACTTCATAAATTATAGATACGTTGGAGACCTATCACTTACCGCATTGGCAGGATGGGCAAGATCATGCCCGCGGTCTGAGTCTATGTCCGGCGGCGTCTCATTGCCCTTAAAGAGCAACTTCCAGACATCTTCGTGAGTGGTTCCGAAGAGCCTTTCCAAGGTCTGGTGCTTCTCCGGATCGAATTCCCATAAAGGGCAGGTTCGGCTCTGGCATGGAAGGATCCGGTGAACTAGCATCACCTGAATCAATTCGACGAGCTTGATGTTTTTATCCACCATGCTTTGGATGCGCATTTGCGGCGCTATCAGTTCGTCTGACGAAGACCAATTTGGGCCCTTCTCTATCCAGGAGGTGAGCCGCATTGGAGCTCCGTACTTGAATTCGGGAACCGCGGCCCAAGTGGCGTCGCGAGGCTCTATGATATAGAACCACAGTTTCTGCCACTCCTTGACGGTCTCCACGAACGTACCTTTGGGCCATGTGACATTGGGCATCTGCTCACCATGGCACCTCCGCACTCCGCGTGTTGGCCATCCACTACCTTCGGCTTCACGTTGAAGATCTTGAGCCATAGTCCAAAGTGGGGAGGAATGCAGAGGAAGGCCTCGCACACGACAATAAATGCCGAGATGTTGAGGAAGGAGTTCTGGGCTAGATCATGGAAATCTAGCCCGTAATAGAACATCAGTCCGCAGACGAAAGGGTGGAGAGGAAACCCTAACCCGCGGACAAAATGGGGGATGAACACCACCCTCTCATTGGGCTTCGGGGTGGGAACGACTTGCCCCTTGGCCGGAAGCAGGTGGGCGATTTCTTTCGCCAGATACCCGGCCTCCCGAAGCTCAGTGATGTCCTTCTCCTTGACGGAGGAGGCCATCCACTTGCCTGGCGCTCCAGACCCGGACATGGTTGAGTGCTTTCTTGAGGCGGAAAAGATGAGGACTTGGGCGCTGGAGCTCGAGAATGGAAGGGCGGAGAAAGGAAGAAGGCGTGGGTGAAAGAAGGGAATCCTTATCTCCTTATAAAGGTAGTGAATATCAAGCGCCTCCCCACTCGCCTTAAAACTCGCCTGTTCCCAAGGGCTGTGCAAACGGCACGGTTGGATTACCAACGCCCGTATTCATGAGAAATCCCGCAATAAGGGGACACGATCTCTGCTTTGACAAGACGTGCCAATGAAAACTGCATCTCGAAACATGGAACGGCAGATGAAAACGGTTTGAAATAGTGACCGGGCAGACGTGATGTCACCTTACAAAAAGTTGTCAGCGGATTGGACTCGTGAAATATTATACTCTCTGCGGTTGTGTGTGGTACTTGTGTTGCAGATCCAGACATGTTCGTTGCATCCGAAGACAATCTTGGAGTATTCGGAAAGGGGAACCTGCCTTGCAATGCCGAAGACAATATGCGCGCCGGACACCTCGTCATTGAAGCCTGGTTCAGGGGCTACTGAGGCAGTCCTGGACTAAGGGGTCCTCGGGCGTCCGACCTGTTAGACATGTGCCGGACTGATGGGTTGTTAAGATACGAAGACCGAAGACTTTCTCCCGTGTCCGGATGGGACTCTCCTTGGCGTGGAAGGCAAGCTTGGCGTACAAATATGAAGATTCCTTTCTCTGTAACCGACTTTGTACAATCCTAGTCCCCTCCGGTGTCTATATAAACCGGAGGGCTTAGTCCGTAGAGGATGAATGATCATAATCATAGTCATACAAGCTAGACTTCTAGGGTCTTAGCCATTATGATCTCGTGGTAGATCAACTCTTGTAATACTCATATTCATCAAGATCAATCAAGCAGGAAGTAGGGTATTACCTCCATAGAGAGGGCCTGAACCTGGGTAAACATTGTGTCCCTTGTCTCCTGTTACCATCGACCTTAGACGCACAGTTCGGGACCCCCAACCCGAGATCCGCCGGTTTTGACACCGACAAGAAGAACAATTATTCTTTGACTTAAATGAATAACCGTATTGCAATAAACATGATCGAATCATATTCATGCTCAATGCAAACACCAAATAACATTTATTTTAGGTTTAACACTAATCCCGAAGGTAAAGGGAGTGTGCGATGGTGATCTTATCAACCTTGGAATCACTTCCAACTCACATCATAACCTCGCCCTCAACTAGTCTCTGTTTATTTTGCAACTCCTGTTTCGAGTTATTACTCTTAGCAACTGAACAAGTATCAAATACTGAGGGATTCCTATAAACACTAGTAAAGTACAAATCAATAACATGTATATCATATATACTTTTGTTTACTTTGCCATCCTTCTTATCCGCCAAGTATCTAAGGCAGTTCCACTTCCAGTGACCATTTCCTTTTGCAGTAGAAGCACTCAATTTCAGGCTTGAGTCTGGCTTTGGGCTTCTTCGTGGGAGTGGCAACTTGCTTGCCATTCTTCTTGAAGTTCCCTTTCTTTCCCTTGCCCTTTTCCTTGAAACTAGTGGTCTTGTCAACCATCAACATTTGATGCTTTTCTTGATTTCTACCTTCGTCGATTTCAGCATCACGAAGAGCTCAGGAATCGTTTTTGTCATCCCTTGCATATTATAGTTCATCACGAAGTTCCAGTAACTTGGTGATAGTGACTAGAGAACTCTGTCAATCACTATTTCAACTGGAAGATTAACTCCCACTTGATTCAAGCGATTGTAGTACTCAGACAATCTGAGCACATGCTCACTGGTTGACCTATTCTCCTCCATCTTTTAGGCCAAGTACTTGTCAGAGGTCTCATACCTCTCGACTCGGGCATGAGTCTGAAATACCACTTTCAGCTCTTAGAACATCTTATACGCTCCGTGGCGTTCAAAACGTTTTTGAAGTCCCGGTTCTAAGCCGTAAAGCATGGCGCACTAAACTATCAAGTAGTTATCATACCGAGCTTGCCAAATGTTCATAACATCTGTTATCTCCTCCTGCAATAGGTCCGTCACCTAGCGGTGCATCAAGGACATAATTCTTCTGTGCAGCAATGAGGATAATCCTCATATCACAGACCTAGTCCGCATCATTGCTACTATCATCTATCAACATAGTTTTCTCTAGGAACATATCAAAAATAAACGGGAGCTACATCGTGAGCTATTGATCTACAACATAGTTATGCAAATACTATCAGGACTAAGTTCATGATAAATTAAAGTTCAATTAATCATAGTACTTAAGAACTCCCACTTAGATAGACATCCCTCTAGTCATCTAACTGATCACGTGATCCATATCAACTAAACCATGTCCGATCATCACGTGAGATGGAGAAGTTTTCAATGGTGAACATCACTATGTTGATCATATCTACTATATGATTCATGCTCGACCTTTCGGTCTCAGTGTTCCGAGGCCATATCTGCATATGCTAGGCTCGTCAAGTTTAACCCAAGTATTCTGCGTGTGCAAAACTAGCTTGCACCCGTGTATGTGAACGTAGAGCTTATCACACCCAATCATCATGTGGTGTCTCAGCACGAAGAACTGTCGCAACGGTGCATACTCAGGGAGAACACTTATACCTTGAAATTTTAGTAAGGGATCATCTTATAAAGCTACCGTCATACTGATCAAAATAAGATGCATAAAAGATAAACATCACATGCAATCAAATAAGTGATATGATATGGCCATCATCATCTTGTGCCTTTGATCTCCATCTCCAAAGCACTGTCATGATCACCATCGTCACTGGTTTGACACCTTGATCTCCATCGAAGCATCGTTGTCGTCTCGCCAACTATTGCTTCTACGACTATCACTACCGCTTAGTGATAAAGTAAAGCAATTACATGGCGATTGCATTTCATACAATAAAGCGACAACCATATGGCTCCTGCCAGTTGCCGATAACTATTACAAAACATGATCATCTCATACAACAAATTATATATCATCACGTCTTGACCATATCACATCACAGCAAGCCCTGCAAAAACAAGTTAGACGTCCTCTACTTTGTTGTTGCAAGTTTTACGTGGTTGCTACGGGATTCTAGCAAGAACCGTTCTTACCTACGCATCAAAACCACAACGATTTTTCGTCAAGTGTGTTGTTTTAACCTTCAACAAGGACCGGGCGTAGTCACACTCGATTCAACTAAAGTTGGAGAAACAGACACCCACTAACCACCTGTGTGCAAAGCATGGCGGTAGAACCAGTCTCATGAACGCGGTCATGTATTGTCGGTCTGGGCCGCTTCATCCAACAATACCGTCGAATCAAAGTATGACAAGCTGGTAAGCAGTAACTATTATTGCCCACAACTCTTTGTGTTCTACTCGTGCATATAACATCTAGGCATAGACCTAGCTCGAATGCCACTTTTGGGGAACGTAGTAATTTCAAAATAAATCCTACGCACACGCAAGATCATGGTGATGCATAGCAACGAGAGGGGAGAGTGTTGTCCACGTACCCTTCTAGAACGTAAGCGGAAGCGGTATGACAACACGGTTGATGTATTCGTACGTCTTCACGATCGACCGATCCTAGCACCGAAGATACGGCACCTCCGCGATCTGCACACGTTCGGCTCGGTGACGTCCCACGAACTCACGATCCAGTAGAGTGTCGAGGGAGAGCTTCGTCAGCACGACGGCGTGATGACGGTGATGATGAAGTTACCGGCGCAGGGCTTCGCCTAAGCACTACGACGATATGACCGAGGTGGATTATGGTGGAGGGGGCACCGCACACGGCTAAGAGATCAATGATCAACTTGTGTGTCTATGGGGTGCCCCCCTCCCCCGTATATAAAGGAGTGGAGGAGGGGGAGGGCCGGCCCTCCTATGGCGCGCCCCATGGGGAGTCCTACTCCCACCGGGAGTAGGATTCCCCCCTTCCCTAGTTGGACTAGGAGTGGAAGGAAGGGGGAGAGGGGGAAGGAAAGGGGGGTCCGACCCCCTACCCAATTAGGATTGGGCTTGGGGGGGGCGCCCCCTCCTAGGCCTCTCTCTCTTCTCTCCCACTATGGTCCAATAAGGCCCATATACCTCCCGAGGGGTTCCGGTAACCTCCCGGTGCTCCGGTATATGCCCGAACTCACCCGGAACTATTCCGATGTCCAAATATAGGTTTCCAATATATCGATCTTTACGTCTCGACCATTTCAAGACTCCTCGTCATGTCCACGATCATATCCGGGACTCCGAACTACCTTAGGTACATCAAAACACATAAACTCATAATATCGATCGTCATCGAACGTTAAGCGTGCGGACCCTACGGGTTCGAGAACTGTGCAGACATGACCGAGACACGTCTCCGGTCAATAACCAATAGCGGAACCTGGATGCTCATATATTGGCTCCCACATATTCTACCAAGATCTTTATCGGTCAAACCGCATAACAACATACGTTGTTCCCTTTGTCATCGGCATGTTACTTGCCCGAGAATCAATCGTCGGTATCTCAATGCCTAGTTCAATCTCGTTACCGGCAAGTCTCTTTACTCGTTCCGTAATGCATCATCCTACAACTAACTCATTAGTCACATTGCTTGCAAGGCTTATAGTGATGTGCATTACCAAGAGGGCCCAGAGATACCTCTCCGACAATCGGAGTGACAAATCCTAATCTCGATCTATGCCAACTCAACAAACACCATTGGGCACACCTGTAGAGCACCTTTATAATCACCCAGTTACGTTGTGACATTTGGTAGCACACAAAGTGTTCCTCCAGTATTCGGGATTTGCATAATCTCATAGTCATAGGAACATGTATAAGTCATGAAGAAAGCAATAGCAACATACTAAACGATCAAGTGCTAAGCTAACGGAATGGGTCAAGTCAATCACATCATTCTCTAATGATGTGATCCCATTAATCAAATGAAACTCGTGTCTATCGCTAAGAAACTTAACCATCTTTGATTCAACGAGCTAGTCAAGTAGAGGCATACTAGTGACACTCTGTTTGTCTAAGTATTCACACATGTATTAAGTTTCCGGTTAATACAATTCTAGCATGAATAATAACCATTTATCATGATAGAAGGAAATATAAATAACAACTTTATTATTGCCTCTAGGGCATATTTCCTTCACGAATAACATCGTCCAATATATCATTCTTATCTCTGGCCATTTCGAGACTCCTCGTCATCTCCGTGATCTCATCCGGGACTCTGAACAAACCTCGGTCATCAAATCACATAACTCATATAATACAAAATCGTCATCGAACGATAAGCGTGCGGACCCTACGGGTACGAGAATTATGTAGACATAACCGAGACACTTCTCCGGTCAATAACCAGTAGTGGAACCTAGATGCTCATATTGGTTCCTACATATTCTGAAAAGATCTTTATCGGTCAAACTGCATACCAACATACGTTGTTCCCTTTGTCATCGGTATGTTACTTGCCCGAGATTCGATCGTCGGTATCATCATACCTAGTTCAATCTCGTTACCGGCAAGTCTCTTTACTCGTTTCGTAATGCATCATCCCCCAACTAACTCATTAGTCACATTGCTTGCAAGGCTTATAGTGATGTGCATTCCCGAGAGGGCCCACAGATACCTCTCTGATACACGGAGTGACAAATCCTAATCTTGACCTATGCCAACCCAACAAACACCTTCGGAGACACCTGTAGAGCATCTTTATAATAACCCAGTTATGTTGTGACGTTTGATAACACACAAGGTGTTCCTCCAGTATTCGGAAGTTGCATAATCTCATAGTCAGAGGAACATGTATAAGTCATGAAGAAAGCAATAGCAATAAACTAAACGATCATTATGCTAGGATAACGAATGGGTCTTGTCCATCACATCATTCTCCTAATGATGTGATCCCGTTCATCAAATGACAACACATGTCTATGGTCAGGAAACTTAACGACCTTTGATTAACGAGCTAGTATAGTAGAGGCATACTAGGGACACTTTGTTTTGTTTATGTATTCACACATGTATCAAGTTTTCGATTAATACAATTCTAGCATGAATAATAAACATTTATCATGATATAAGGAAATATAAATAACAACTTTATTATTGCCTCTAGGGCATATTTCCTTCAGTCTCCCACTTGCACAAGAGTCAATAATCTAGATTACATAGTAGTGATTCTAACACCCATGGAGTCTTGGTGCTGATCATGTTTTGCTCGTGGAAGAGGCTTAGTTAATGGGTCTACAACATTCAGATCCGTATGTATTTTGCAAATCTCTATGTCTCCCTCCTTGACTAGATCGCGGATGGAATTGAAGCGTCTCTTGATGTGTTTGGTTCTCTTGTGAAATCTTGATTCGTTCGCCAAGGCAATTGCTCCAGTATTGTCACAAAAGATTTTCGTTGGACCCGATGCACTAGGTATTACACCTAGATCGGATATGAACTCGTTCATCCAGACTCCCTCATTTGCTGCTTCTGAATCAGCTATGTACTCCGCTTCACACGTAGATCCCGCCACGACGCTTTGTTTGGAACATTACCAACTAACAGCTCCTCCATTCAATATAAATTTGTATCCGGTTTGTGACTTAGAGTCATCTGGATCAGAGCCAAAGCTTGCATCAACGTAACCATTTACGACGAGCTCTTTGTCACCTCCATAAACGAGAAACATATCCTTAGTCCTTTTTAGGTATTTCAGGATGTTCTTGACCGCTGTCCAGTGATCCACTCCTGGATTACTTTTCTACCTCCCTGCTATACTTATCGCAAGGCACACATCAGGTCCAGTACACAGCATCACATACATGATAGAACCTATGGCTGAGGCATAGGGAATGACTTTCATTTTCTCTCTATCTTCTGAAGTGGTCGGGCATTGAGTCTGACTCAACTTCACACCTTGTAACACAGGCAAGAACCCTTTCTTTGACTGGTCCATTTTGAACTTCTTCAAAACTTTATCGAGGTATGTGCTTTGTGAAATTCCAATTAAGCGTCTTGATCTATCTTTATAGATTTTGATGCCCAATATATAAGCAGCGTCACCGAGGTCTTTCATTAAAAAATTCTTATTCAAGTATCCTTTTGTGCTTTTCAGAAATATTGTATCATTTCCAATCAACAATATGTCATCCACATATAATATTAGAAATGCTACAGAGCTCCCACTCACTTTGTTGTAAATACAGGCTTCTCCAAAAGTCTGTATAACACCATATGCTTTGATCACACTATCAAAGCGTATATTCCAACTCTGAGAGGATTGCACCAGTCCATAAATGGATCACTAGAGCTTGCACACTTTGTTAGCACCTTTAGGATCGACAAAACCTTCTGGCTGCATCATATACAACTCTTCTTTAAGATATCCATTAAGGAATGTAGTTTTGACATCCATTTGGCAAATTTCATAATCATAAAATGCGGTAATTGCTAACATGATTCGGACAGACTTAAGCATCGCTAGGGTGAGAAGGTCTCATCGTAGTAAACTCCTTGAACTTGTCGAACACCTTTCGCAACAAGTTGAGCTTTGTAAACAGTAACATTACCGTCAGCGTCAGTCTTCTTCTTGAATATCCATTTATTCTCGATGGCTTGCCGATCATCGGGCAAGTCAACCAAAGTCCACACTTTGTTCTCATACAAGGATCCCATCTCAGATTTCATGGCCTCAAGCCATTTCGCGGAATCTGGGCTCATCATCGCTTCCTCATAGTTCGTAGGTTCGTCATGATATAGTAACATGACTTCCAGAACAGGATTACGGTACCACTTTGGTGCGGAACGTACTCTGGTTGACCTACGACATTCGGTAGTAACTTGATCTGAAGTTTCATGATCCTCATCATTAGCTTCCTCACTTATTGGTGTAGGAATCACTGGAACTGATTTATGTGATGAACTACTTTCCAATTCGAGAGAAGGTATAATTACCTCATCAGGTTCTACTTTCCTCCCACTCGCTTCTTTCGAGAGAAACTCCTTCTCTAGAAAGGATCCATTCTTAGCAACGAATATCTTGCCTTCGGATCTGTGATAGAAGGTGTACCCAACAGTCTCCTTTGGGTATCCTATGAAGACACATTTCTCCTATTTGGGTTCGAGCTTATGAGGTTGAAGCTTTTTCACATAAGCATCGCAGCCCCAAACTTTAAGAAACGACAACTTGGGTTTCTTGCCAAACCACGGTTCATATGGTGTCATCTCAACGGATTTAGATGGTGCCCTATTTAACGTGAATGCCGCTGTCTCTAAAGCATAACCCCAAAACGATAGCGGTAAATCAGTAAGAGACATCATAGATCGCACCATATCTAATAAAGTACGGTTACGACGTTCGGACACACCATTACGCTGTGGTTTTCCAGGTGGCGTGAGTTGCGAAACTATTCCACATTGTTTCGAATGAAGACCAAAATCGTCATCGAACGTTAAGCGTGTGGCCCTACGGGTTCGAGAACTATGTAGACATGACCGAGACACTTCTCCGGTCAATGACCAATAGCGTGACCTGGATGCTCATATTGGTTCCTACATATTCTACGAAGATCTTTATCGGTCAAACCGCCTAACAACATACGTTGTTACCTTTGTCATCGGTATGTTACTTGCCCGAGATTCGATCGTCGGTATCATCATACCTAGTTCAATCTCGTTACCGGCAAGTCTCTTTACTCGTTCCGTAATGCATCATCCCGCAACTAACTCATTAGTCACATTGCTTGCAAGGCTTATAGTGATGTGCATTCCTGAGAGGGCCCACGGATACCTCTCCGATACACGGAGTGACAAATCCTAATCTTGATCTATGCCAACCCAACAAACACCTTCGGAGACACCTGTAGAGCATCTTTATAATCACCCAGTTACGTTGTGATGTTTGATAGCACACAAGGTGTTCCTCCGGTATTCGGAAGTTGCATAATCTCATAGTCAGAGGAACATGTATAAGCCATGAAGAAAGCAATAGCAATAAACTAAATGATCATTATGCTAGGCTAACAAATGGGTCTTGTCCATCACATCATTCTCCTAATGATGTGACCCGTTCATCAAATGACAACACATGTCTATGGTCAGGAAACTTAACCATCTTTGATTAACGAGCTAGTCTAGTAGAGGAATACTAGGGACACTTTTTTTTGTCTATGTATTCACACTTGTATCAAGTTTCTGATTAATACAATTCTAGCATGAATAATAAACATTTATCATGATATAAGGAAATATAAATACCAACTTTATTATTGCCTCTAGGGCATATTTCCTTCAGTTATATCCACCACTCTAAGTGGTGTGTTGAGAATAGAAAGGGAAGACAACACGCGCGCGCTTGCTCGACTACCCTAGCCGGGTGATAACCCACAAGTATAGAGGATGAGGATGGCAACCGTTTTCGAGGGTAGAGTATTCAATATGTAACGGTAACAGTAACAGTAGCAATTTTGTAGCGATTGCAACAACAGCAGCAGTAGTAACTTAGCAAAGATCAATATGCGACACAGAACTAGATCCAATTCATCAATGTAATGTAGGCATGTATTCCGTTTATAGTCATACGTGCTTATGATAAGAACTTGCTGACATCTTTTGTCCTACCCTTTCGTAGCAGCGGGCTCCATTAGGAAACTAAGGGATATTAAGGCCTCCTTTTAATAGAGAACCAAAATAAAGCATTAGCACATAGTGCATACATGAACCCCCGAAGGCACCCCGCTGGGGACCGGCTAGAAGGGCCCGGTGAGCCTGCGGGCATGGTCCGAGGATGCCCGGGGAGGGGGCGTGGCACGGGCATGCTGTACGCATGAACGACCCCCGTCCAGGGGTTGTAGCCGCTACTCCAAGGCGGCGTAGGCTGCTGGTGGTCATCGCTGAAAGCCTTAAATCGGCCTGCGTTGGCTGAGAGAGAGAGAGAGAGAGATGGGCTGTGAGAGGGTTGATGGGTGGGGGATCCGGTGGATCTAACAGCTACTGAAGCTGCAAGGTGAGAGGAGGGGGAGGGCCGGTGGCGAGCTTTGAGAGGAGGGAGGAGAGGAGGTGGTGGGTGGCGGCGATTTGTGAAGGACGATGGGGAATCAGGAGGGGGCCACGGAGAGGGAGAGAGAAGTTGGTTTAGGTTTAGCTTTTTATATGGGTTAATGGTTTGCGGGCTTTGACGGGCTTGCGGGGCTGTACCAGTCTATCCATGACAGTTTTTAAAAATGTCATCGAAAATCCATAATAGATTAACAGGTTTCTTATAGTGGGAATGAGACCCCGACATGGCTCTTTTCATTTCTGCGTAGACATCTCGTATTGTTTTCGTCATCCTGCCTTCCTATTGATAAACATTGCTCCTACTCCAAGGCATGAGATAAATTATGAATTTTGGAGTCGATAGTCGGTCTTAGTTGAAATTATTTCTCTTTTCAGCGTAAAAAGCTAATTCTTGATGCGCCAGTTTTAAATTCTTAAAAGCGGGACAATTTGAAATGAAAATCATAAATAAAAGTTTGGAGCTGGGAAGAGTTAGCCATGATTCACTCCGACAAAAATATGAGTCTCAAATATGTGATCGAGCAACGATTCAAAGAATATTTGGTTCCAAAAAATGCATAAAATATTATGGGATTCCATCCCTTGAATTCTTTTTTCTATAATGGTTGCTCTATGCTGTAGGATTTGCATTCATGCACTTTCAATTGAGCATGTCATGAAATCAAAGTGACACATTTTTTTGTCTATTCTTATTTTTGTGGAGTCATGCGAATCAGAAATGCTAGAACTATCCTCTCTCTCTCCCAGAAAAAAGGCTAGAATTACTTTATATCAGTGGTATAGTAGTATGAACAAATGCGCATGACGTCCTAATTTAAATGCGTGGAAGGAGCCGCATAAGATGTTCCTTTTCAAATGGAGTTGGTGTAAGTAGATTTTTGACGAAAAATGGTTTCCCCGCTTTGTATTACAAAGCAATCATCCGAGACAACCAACGATAGGTGCTGGGCCTAGCAGAAGCACCACAGTCACGCCCAAAAGAAATGAAAGTAGATTTTTTTTCCCAGTAATGATTGTAGTCCATCCAATCGAATCGGTGAAAGTTATAGTAGTACGTCGAGAATAGAGGGATGATGATTGTACAATCTGCAAAAGAAAGCAGAACTTTGCATGCAAGGCATTCATAAGAGCTTAGTTCAGCATTACTGCATAAATGTTGTCTATGAGAGTCCTAGATATCAGATAGGCGAGCGACCCGCGAGCTAGGGTTCCTCCCCTGCTCCCCCCGCTGCCGCTGGCCACCCTCGCCCCTCCCGCCGGCACCGGCCACCGGCGCAAGCCCCCCGGCCCACCTCCTCTCCCCCTCCTTCCCCTCCCACAGCGCTCCTATCGCCCCCCGAGGCGGCGGAGTGCCCCCTGCCCTCCTCCCCGTCTCGACCCCCTCCTCCTCCATCTCCCTTCGCCGCCGCCGGCAGCGGCCTCCGGCGTGCCCGGGTGGCAGCGGCGGACGTCCCTTCCCTGCGCGCCTGGAGGGGGAGTTGGGCTCCCTCCTGCCCGGCAGCGGTGTTGTTCGGCTGGCGGCGGTGGGGCCCGGCGGCGGAGTTCTGCGGGCCTCAGGTGCCCTCAACGCGGCGGAGTGGCCGTTGGCTGCGGGGCGGCGCGGTGGGCGGCTGGCTGGCGCCGCCCGCTCGGCCCAGATCTGGGTCCTTTCGGGCCCCATCTGGGTTGGGGCGGGCCTGCGGTCTGGGGTGCGACGGCGTGGCTCCCTGGTGGTGAGACAAGGCAGCCGTGGCTGCACTGGTGGTGGCTCCGGCGGCCGGCGTGTTGCAGCGTGGCTGCAGGGACTGCCCGGACCCGTTGGGATCCGGCCGGGCCGGTGGTAGCCTGGCAAGTCCCTGTCGCTAAGTACGGTCGGCTCCGCGCGGCAGTGGAGGTTGTTCCCTCCTGTCGGCTGCGTTGTGGTTGCCTCCGAGCCCGGTGTCTTCTCTTCCTACCTCCAGGTCTCGTGTTTGTGACCTTAGTGAGACGGTGAAGATGGTGCGGTATCCGTGGTGGCATAGGCTTGTGGGCGGCATGTTGGGCGGTGCGCTTCCGATGGTCTGGGGTGGGGGTGGTGGTTTCGAGGCGGGAGAAATCTCTGGCGGCTCGTTCGCCACCGGAGCGGCTACGCCCGTGGGTGTTGCCGGACCCTCCTGAGGGATATCAGTGATACCCCTTCCCCACTGCCATCCGTGTACCGGGGGAAACCCTAGGACTTGTCCGGGAAGCAGCGGCGTCGTCGTCACATTTCTTCATGAAGATGTTGCTTGGTACGCGAGGCTTCGGAGTGCTTGGCGGGCGGCGGTACTTCTCCGGAGGGTGCAGCGGATGTCGGCCATTTTTGCTTAGTTGAGCTGCCGGCGTTCGCATTTGTTTCTTTTTTCTTTCTCTCCTTTTTCTTTTCGGCTTGTTTGTGTTGCGGCCCCAGCAAGCTGGTTGTATCGGTTGGACGTTGGTTTATAATTTAAAGCGGGGGAAACCCTTTTTCGTCAATAGAGGGACGATGCAATGTGGCAATCAACCAATGTATGTTCTGCAGCAGAACTAGTGTCCGAACGACAGAAGCCAAACCCTTTTTTTAATGTTGGTAGTTGTTCTACCAAATTCATTGATCAGGAGAAAGAAGGTTGGTCCAGTTTATGAGGGAAACCGGACCCAAAACCATACAAACAACGCCTTTCGGCAACAACACACACAACACACATCCTCACGAGCCACGGGTCCCTTTGACCGGATCCATCTCCAGGACGATGCCCCAAGAGAGAACGCGACGCCGAATGGCGCCGCCATCGTCCGATCTAGACTAGATCAAGGGTTTCCCCCGAAGCACATTGGGAAAGGCAAGGTAAGAGCAGCTACATCGATGCCTCCAACGAGGGACCGACGCCTGAAAGCGCCGCCATCGACGACTCCGGCCGCAACCGGAGTACGACTTTCGCCGGCAGTCTCACCTGCATAGCACGAACCCAGGATCCGATCAGCCTACACATCGAACCACTATCCCTGCCTCCACGGCCAACCGCACCTCCCCGACGAGCTCGATGTGCTTCCAACCTTGCATGCACATCTCCCACTGGACGGAGGATGCAACCCCTAGCGGCGCCATTCGTCTCCCATCGGAAGGATGCAACCAAGCACAACGCCATTCGTATCCTCGAGGATGCAACGCCTGCCGGCCATTCATCTCCTGACGAAGGATGCAACTACCGCAAGGAGGCCATTCCTCTCCCTCCAGCCAGCACACTACTAGGAAAAGGGCTATAGATAATATGGACACTAATGGCGCACCAGACATGCGGTGCGCCACTACTATATAGTAGTGGCGCACCGTGTGTTGGTGCGCCATTAGTGTGATAGACACTAATGGCGCACCACAACCATGGTGCGCCACTACTAACAATTTTTTTCCAAAAATACTAATGGCCCACCAGTCACCCCGTGCGCCACTACTATCATTTTTTTGCAAAACTACTAATGGCGCACGGCCAGCTGGTGCGCCATTAGTAACCAGGGTTACTAATGGCGCATTTGTGGGTGGTGCACCATTAGTAACCTGGGACCAGCTAGATATTTTGGACAGCCACCTACACACTCACTTTCCCCACTTCATTCTCTCCACCTCCTCCTCCAAGCTTGTCTCGGCTGCCTCCTCCTCCTCACCTCATTTGCACCATAGATTCATCCAAATTAAGTGGTTAAATTACCTTTTTTTTATAGGTAAGTAAGGGGAAAGCTTTCTTTATGTTGTAGATCTACTTTTTGCTCCTTCCAACAACGTGCACATGCACTTTTTATGGCCTAGCTAGATCTATGTATGTTTGTGGTGTTGCATATATGTTTGTGTTTGCAGGTACCGGTATTTGAAATGCGATAGTTGCCAATATTTTGCCGGAATGTTGATTCATTTCCGTTTCGGCGAGAATTTTGGCACTATGCATTCTTTTTGGTCCTATTTTTAGGCAAAGTCATGCCAAATTTTTTCTTGGTTCTAAAATATCGTTTTGCTCTACCCCGCAGGCGACCATGGTCCGCACGATGACCGAAGGCATCATGAATAGGTTTTTTAGCTCCGCGAAGGCCGAGATGCTTCAAAAGAACGAGACGGAGATAAGATGTCCGTGTCGAAGATGCAAGCTGAGGAGCCTTATGGACCCGCATTCCGTACAGGTGCGGGACCACCTGCTCTTGCGTGGTTTCATGGATGGCTATCGGTGGCAAGGTGATGAAGATGATTATGAAGTCGTCCATGGGGGCCGGGCAAGAAATGAGGAAGGGAAGCAAGACAACCGCGGCGAGGGCGGGCGAGAAGACGAAGAATCTCCAGGACATGATCACGAAGTAGATGCAGTACACGGTCATCATGTAGAAGATGCCGGACATGATGATGAGGAAGATGCCGGAGTAGACGAAGGGCATGATCATGAAGATGAAGATTCCGGAGCAGACGACGATGGACCATTGATGGGCTGGGTGCAGGACCCTCATATTCAAGAGCTGCTTCTCAAGCAGACGGATAACGCAAGAGCTGCCGCCCGAGAGAAAGCCAAGCTGGATCAACTGGAGATAAACGCGGTTACTCCATTGTATGAAGGATGCAGGCCCGAGGATACCCGCCTGAAAGTAACGCTCATGGCTCTGGAGATGAAGGTAAAACACAAAATGACCGACCCATGCTTCGACGAGAACATGCCATTCTGGCACGAACGTCTTCCCAAGGGGAACAACTGCCCGACCAGTTTCGAGGAGGCAAAGAAAATCGTGTGTCCTCTGGATTTACCGCACGTGAAATACCATGTGTGCATGAACAATTGCATCATTTATCGGGACGAGCACGCGGAGTCTACCATATGTCCGGTGTGCGGCGTCACTCGATACAAGAAGAGGAAGAAAGCTCCTCGAAAAGTGGTGTGGTACTTTCCGATCACTCCTCGTCTGCAGCGGTATTTCGCAGACCCTAAGGTAGAAAAGCTCCTGCGTTGGCACGCGGATAGGGAGGAGAAGAAGCGAGAAGATGACGCAAATGATCCGGAGATAAATAAAAAAGACAAGATGCTGAGTCACCCTAAGGATGGGAGCCAGTGGCAAGCGTTGAACTTCGAACACCCCAAATTTGGGAACGATCCAAGGAACATCATGCTGGGCGCGAGCACCGATGGAGTCAATCCGTTTGGCAGCCAGAGAAGCACACATAGCACCTGGCCTGTGTTTGTGTGGATGTACAACATTCCCCCTTGGTTGTGCATGAAGAGGAAGTACATTCACATGAGTATGGTAATTGAAGGGCCGAAACAACCAGGGAACGACATCAATCTGTATCTGGGGCTGCTGAAAGAGGAGCTAGACACGCTGTGGAAAATGCCAGCCAATACGTGGGATGCCGCAGAGAAAGAATATTTCCCTATGAGAGCCGCACTGCTCACGACGGTGCAGGACTATCTCGGTTACGGATATGTCGCGGGGCAGGTGGTCCACGGATTTTCTGGATGCGTCAGGTGCATGGATGACACAACGTATCGCCAGCTAGATAGAGATCCCGGGTCTTCGAAAACCGTGTTCATGGGACATCGAAGGTGGCTTCGCGACGATGACTCATGGAGGAAACGCAAGGATCTGTTCGATGGTGAAACCGAAACCCGAAGACGCCCGCGTACGAGGAGCGGCGAGGAAATAGACGAGCTGTTGAAAAATTGGAAAGATTGCCCACTGCCGGGAAAGAAGCAAAAGGCGCCAGAGCCGGGAAAGAAGCGAAAGGCGCCAGAGCCGCTGCTAAAGGTATGGAAAACGAGGTCTGTTTTCTGGGACTTGTCGTACTGGAAGATCCATTGTGTGCCTCACAGCCTTGATGTCATGCATATCACGAAGAACGTGTGCGAGAGTCTGCTTGGTACCCTGCTCAACATGCCAGAGAGGACCAAAGATGGGCCGAAAGCAAGGGCAGACTTGAAATCAATGGGCATCAGGGAGGAGCTTCACGCTAATGATGATGATGATGAGGCGAAGCAGGACACGGAAAGTCGTCGCAAGGGCAAAAAGGCCAAGAAGACTGGAAATGACTTCCCTCCCGCGTGCTTCACTCTAAGTCAGGAGGAGATCGATCAGTTTTTCACCTGCCTCATAGGAGTAAAACTTCCTTACGATTACGCGGGGAAGATAAGCAGATACCTAGACTCAGCGAAGCAGAAGTTCAGCGGGATGAAGTCTCACGACTGTCACGTGCTGATGACGCAGATACTTCCAGTTGCAATCCGTGGGATCATGGACGCGCACGTCCGTGAAACGCTATTTGGCCTATGCAACTTTTTAGACGTCATCTCTCGGAAGTCGGTTGGCGTGAGGAAACTCAGAAGGCTACCGGAAGAGATCATGGTGATACTATGCGAGCTTGAGATGTACTTCCCGCCCGCATTCTTCGACGTTATGGTGCATCTGCTGGTCCATATCGTGGAGGATATCATCCAACTCGGGCCGACGTTCCTGCACAGCATGATGCCGTTCGAAAGGATGAATGGTGTCATCAAAGGATACGTTCGCAACATGTCACATCCAGAGGGAAGCATAGCTAGGGGCTTTCTGACCGAAGAGTGCATCTCCTACTGCACGAATTATCTAGGCATCGAGAACCCCGTTGGTCTGCTCGTCAACAGGCACGCCTCGGCAGGCTCGCTGGATGGGGTCACCGTGAGGGTCGCCGCGAAATGCATGTCGACTTCGAGGGTCGACTCACCGACTTTGAAAGAGCAAACCTAGTCGCGCTACAACACATAGACGTGGTCGATCCTTGGGTGGTAGAGCACAAAACCTTTATTGAGAAGACTTACAATGACCGAGGCCAACAGAGGACGGACGAAGATATAATCAAAGAGCACAACTCATGTTTCACGCGTTGGTTCAAGCAGAAGCTTCTGTCGTACCCTTTACATGAGGATTCTTCCGCGGAAGAACAGCTCATATTCGCCTTGTCACAGGGCGCCGACACAACCTGATGACGTATGAGGCGTACGATATCAACGGCTACACATTCTACACCGAGGGAAAGGACATGAAGAGCGATGGTTATTAGAACTCCGGGGTAACGATGGAATCCTACACCGGTAACGACAAGGACAAATACTACGGAAGGATCGAGGAGATCTGGGAGCTGAGCTACGCTGGAGAGAAGGTCCCGATGTTCCGTGTCAGATGGGCCAAGAGCGTCCTAAAAGAAGACCGGTATTTCACCACCATGGTTATACCCGAAGCCAAATCCAAGACCGCAGGCGCAAACATCACCGCGAAAAATGAGCCATGGGTACTGGCTTCCCAAGTGGATCAATGCTTCTTCATTACCGACCCGTCAAAGCCCAGTCGTGTTGTCGTGAGGAGAGGCAAAAGGAAGATCATCGGAATGGATGGAGTCGCCAATGAGCAAGACTTCGACAAGTACGGCGACCCGAAGATGGAACATGACGACGATGATGAAGTACCAGCATACACCACAAGAAGAAGCAGGACCACCCTACCTAAAGGACGTCCGTTCAAGAGAAGAACTCCATTTACGAAAAATAAGGGCAAGAAGATTGTGAACAGATAGCTAGCTAAGATCGATTGTATTTAAATTGTAGCCTTCATTTCTCGATTGTATTTCGACATATTGAAATGATATTTCTTCTGTTCTAGTGTCCTCATGAATATTTATTTATGTTTATTATGGTATTGAATTTCTAACTCACAAAAAGTATTGAATTTGTTAATATTGAATATTCATGAGGACACTCGATCTCGATCCCCCTCCATCTCGATCGCTATCCCCCCTCGCCAGATCCCCCTCGCCGCCGAGCACCCCCCGCACCCTCCCCCGCTCCACCGCCGCTGACGACCCCCCGCACCCTCCCCCGCTCCACCGCCGCCGAGCACCCCCCGCACCCTCCCCCGCTCCACCGCCGCCGAGCACCCCCCGCACCCTCCCCCGCTCCACCGCCGCCGACGACCCCCCGCACCCTCCCCTGTCTCCTCGCTCGGTTCCCCCGAACGGAATCGGCCGAGCGCACCACCCACCGCCAAGGGGGTGAATTAGGCAACAAAAAATCCTAAAAAAATTACTAATGACGCACCGCTAGGGGGTGCACCATTGCTATCCAAAAAAAGATTACTAATGGCGCACCGCCAGGGGGTGCGCCATTGCTACCAAAAAAATTACTTATGGCGCACCGCTCGGGGGTGCGCCATTGCTAACCCTTCCCCCCCACAAAAATCCCCAGTCACCTTTCTATCTTCCCCATCTCTCACCCGCCCACTGCCCCGACCCGCCCACTGCCCCGACCCGTACTGCGCCGCCTCCGCCCCCGCGCCCCCGCCGCTCCGACGACCGTCGCGCCCGCTCCGACGAGGTGCTCCGACGAGCAGGGCCAGCGGTAGGGTTCCAGCGCCGCCGCCGGATCAACGCCCCGCCTCCACAAGGAGAGGAGGAGTCCCGCCGCCGCCACCGTGGGGAAGAGGCCGCCGCCGCCACCGAGGGGAGGAGCCCCGCCGCCACCGAGAGGAGGAACCTCGCCGCCAGGTCTTCAACGCCCCACCGCCGCGAGAACTTCGACGTCCTCCTCCGCCGGTTCGAGGTGATTCCTACCCTCTTCTCCACTTCTCCATCTCCTCCCCTGCAAACCTTAGGGTCGACTCTTCTTGCTCCTCGTCCCACACCCAGTGGCCATTGCTCGGTTTTGCAGCAGTTCCCTGCGTCCATCGATGAGGCTGGCTGCCTCCATGGCCATCCTTCTCCTCTCCTAGTTGGCTCTGTCGTGGAGTTTGTTTGTCTGCCTGTCTCTTCTAATTGTAGAACATGACACAGCTTCAATAGCCTTCAAATATTGGTTGTAATTTAGGTGGCTATTTAGTTGTTTTTTATCAACATGCAGTGAATTGTATGGACAGTCACCCTCCAGGGTTTGCTTTCACCTATACACACTCCAGGATGGTACTATATGTAGTGAGGTAACTGCAAGGTTCAGCCACTGCACTTTTGTGAGGAAGAGTGTTCTTACACAATACTTTTTTTCATGATCATAGAGGATACAGAGTGCTAGTGCAAAGCAAAACATACCTGCACTTTATCAATACTGATCTTAACAGCCTGCTTTTTATTCGTAAGATGTTTTTTTTTAATGAAAGGGGTTGCCCCCCTGCCCCAATTTTATAGATTGAAGCAGAATCAGTAAGCTTGTTGTATACTGATGTAACATCTGAAAACACGTAACATCTGTAAACACATATTAGAGGGTCAGCATCTTAGGCAAAATCTCTGCATAAAGAGACAAAGAAGATTTTTATCACGCATATCATTCCAAGTTGACATTTCTTAGATTCCTAAATTAATACACAGAACAGTTTGACTACCAAGTTAGTTGCTGCATAAATATATGGGTCATTATTTACCGAATCCATCGATCTGGAGCACTGATCGTTGTTATTGTTCCCTAGTGTCATGGGCTGGGGTGTTATTTGGTTCATAGTCTAATATGTATGCATTAAAATTTTATGCTCTCTATTCTTCTCTAACAATTACAACAGTGTAATATCTTAGCCTAATTAATATCTCTGGGCTTGTAGTTGACATTTACCTTTAAATCATGTAATCTTCCTTGCTAGTGTTGTGTCATCGATCCATCCTAGTTCTTTTTAGAAGTAATGTAAATGTTGTGTTCCAGTGCAATGACAACAAACTTGAGAGGCACTACCTGATGCACGGCGATAGGTAGGCTATTAGGCGTTTCTTGAATTGGGGGGCGGTGGTGTTACAGGGGAGCATCAGAATTGGAAGTTGAGCCTTGGGAAATGGTTCAGATGTTTCTTGGGTTGGTTTACCATGGAATTAGGGAACTTTGGAGTTGATTTTTATTCACTTGATGATTTCTTTAGTGCAAGAATTCTCATGGCTGGTTCTCAGGTTCAGGCATGTGCAGTGGGATCTGATTTCCTCCATCAGTCTATGGTAGATAAACTGAGCGTTGTGGCCATGCTTGATGCAGGAGCTCAAGAACCTGCGGCCGCGGCTCTACTCCGCCTCCGAGTACTGCGAGAAGTCCTACCTCAACACCCACCAGAAGCAGATGTGAGTAGCCACCTCTGCTGTTCCTCCTCTCCTCCATTAGAAGCATATCCTAATTTCTGTTCTAGTGCAGTTTTGTGTATCTCCAGCTCATTGGGATATGAAGATGCTACAAGCACTTGATCTGCGACTCACATGTGGTGTAACACATGGACTTTGAAATGTTTTACTTTCATGACATGATTAGCAACATAGCAGAACATAGAGCATTGTTGTGGCAGTATAGTATTCTCTTGGATTATTTAGATACCTAGTGAGTAGTTACCACCAATGTGGTTTGAGTTTTAGCTTGTAACATGGTGGAATTGGCTTAGCAGGGGGGACTGGCCTCACTAGTAACATTCAAGCCCTTGATGGTCTTTGCGTTTTACTTGTGTTGTTGACAGTAGTTAATTAAACCTGCTGCTATTGTTATGCCTGTATTCACTGCTGCTGCTGCTGTACTTGTGATGATGTTGTACTTGTGATGATGCTACTTGTGATCTTCTGAAATGACCCATTGGCGACTTCATTACGCGGGATAATGATTTTGCAGGTACCCCAAGAGGCCCTTAAGTTTGCCGGAATGTCGATTAACTTCCGTTCCGGCAAATTCGGGTACTCCATATGTCCTATTTTCAGCAAAGGTCATGCTGAAATTTTCCGTGAATTTTAGCATGACTTTGCTAAAAATAGGACATATGGGGTACTTGCGCCTAATGCATGGGCCGGGGTATCTTAGTACTTAATTAAGTAGGATCAACTGCCCCTTTATTCTTGTTGCATTAAACCATAGGTGGCAATAGAGCCAAGTGATTAGGCCCAACTTAGAATTCTCCTTCCCTTTTCTTGATAGGGTATACTATTAGAAGATACCCATATATATCAGTCAACCTAGGGTGCCTCGGCATCGATAAACCCTAAATGATGAAAACTTAACTTAGCATTTAGGGTGCCTCAGCGTCGACAAACCCTAAATTATAAAACCTTGGCTTTTAGGGTGCCTCGGTGTCGATAAAAACCTAAATGATGAAAGCTTAGGCTTTTAGGGTGCCTCGGCGTCGACAACCCCTAAATGATAAAATCTTAGCTTTTAGGATGCCTCGGTGTCGACAAACCCTAAATGATGAGACCATGATCTTGTTCCTTGACAATAACCAACTTTTTGACCAAACTTTTTTCCTATTTAGAGCGAAACATGGCCCACAATGATGAGGCCGGCGGTTCGGGCGGCAATGCATTCTGGGAGCTGTCCCAGGAGATGGAGGAAGAACCTCACCGCTACGAGGACGCCGTGGAAGACACCGATCCTGACTACACAACCCCTAGTGGCATTGGGGATGACACCACTAATGGTGCCACCGAGGATGCCACCACTGATGATGGCAGCGCACGCACATATGGCAGCCAACCGAAGAGGCAATGGAAGGACCGACGCCCGAACGTGCTCGGCACCGTCAAGGAGGAATTTACTGAAGTGAACTCGGACGGGGATCCAACGGCGCCCAAAGAATTAGTCAAGGGATACTCGGTTCAGGTCGGGTGCATTCTCCGGAGCACCGTCTCGATCAACACCGAGAACCTAAGGCATAAGGACCGAGGGAATTTGCGCAACCTCCTCTTCACGAAGCTGCACGAACGATACAAGTTCCCCGCTGACTTTGCAAACACATGCCTCTCAGGGAATAAAGTGAACAGTGCCGCCCTCATGAAGATGAGCACGGCCCTGTCTACTTGGAGAAGCGCGGTGAAGAGAATGATTAACAAAGGTGATAGTTATGAGAAGATCAAGGCGAAAAATCCTTCGATCAGCGAAGATGACTACAAGGAGTTCAAGATCAAGTGCGAGAGCGGCGCATCCGAGGAATCAAGTCAGTGGGGGAAAGAGATGCGGGACTTGAACTTAGGGGTCCACAAACTCGGTCCCGGTGGTTACAGAGTGGCGGAACCTATATGGGACAAGGAGGACGCGGAGCGTGCCGAGCAAGGCCTACCGCCCCGCTTCGAGAAATACCGTGACAAGCAGACCAGGAACTATGTCAGGGCCCGGTACAAGGAGGACCCGGTAACAAAGGAGCTTACCACAGATCCGAAGACCAAGGCGCTTGAGCGTGTTCTGGTAAGGAATACACCCCCGCGTAATTAGCTCCATATGGTTGCATTCTAATTAATGAACCCAAATTTCTAAATGGTTCACATTCCTTCCGCAGGAGACTGAAAGGAGTAGCGCGGGGTCGTCTCAGAGCTCCCCTTGGGACAGCACTCTAAATAGGGCGTTGAACATAATGAAAAACAAGGATAAGCTCAGTAAGCCGTCGTCAGCTGGTCGTGTGGCCGGCAAAGGCTTGTCCACAAAATGGTCACCATACTATAACGCTGGTGGGCGAAAGGAGAAAAAGACCAGCTCGGAAAGCCTGTCGCGCGAGGTTCAAGAACTCAAGGCACAAGTGGCGCGGATTCCGGAGATTGTCCAAGAGCAAGTGCAACAACAACTGGGAACGACGCTCACCGCCATTGTGCCTACCTTGATTCAGGGGCTGCAGACGTGGATTGCGGGCGGCCAACAGGGGCCGCCCCCGATTCCCAGCTTCACGGCCAGCAACTCGCACAACGCGCAGGCGGCGCCATTGGTGTGTCTCCGGCGGAGGCGGTATTGGTGTCTCCGGCGCCGGCACGGGCATTGGAGCTTAATGCACCCGGATGTACGCCGGCCGGCACCTCGGCAGCAAGCGGCCCCTCCGTCAGTTACACGCCCGCCGTTGGCGGTGCCTCGACATTAGCCGAGCTCGACGCCATCACGGTAACTAAGCCTCTCGGCCGATGACTTCATCTCCTTGCCTTTGACTGGGCATCCCTGACGCCCTACATGTTTTCGCAGGGCGCCGCCGACGTTCCATGCACTCTCCTGCACTTCATGGGCGGCGAGTTGATCGATATCACCAAGGGCAGAATCGTTCAACCGGGCAACCCCGTGTTCCACGGTAATCCGATGCCACCCACCGTGTATAGGGTTGAACTAGTTTGGGTGCTGCCAGGCTGCGACGAGTTGTTACCTCCGATTCGACCCGCTGGGGCCGACGAAGATGATGTGATGACCCTCAGCGCCTGCGTAAGCTGGCCCCTGCTTTGGCCAAAGAGCCTGATTCGTTTGGGGGCGGGGGACACCACCCCACAGACAACACCGCCAGTCGTGCCGGCGCCAAGCCATGGCAAGACCACCGCAACGCTACCGGACATGCCGGACATCCCTATGGCACAGGATCCGGACATGCATATGGCACAGGATTCGGACGACGACGACGGTACATTTACCAACATCGATAAGTACTTTGCCGAACATGGGTACGGTGATGAATTCTTCGGACCTCCTTCTCAAGAACCCAACCCTGAAAAAGACGACCGCGATCTAGCTGGTACCATGGAGAAACCCAATTGCAACAGGCGTCATCTGGCGTTCAGTTCTCAGGAGACGCCTCGAGCTGCCGCCTTCACCGAGCCTCAGATAGCCGAGGTGCGGAATATTATCATCCCCAACACACTCAAGAAGGCGGTCTCTGAGCAGAACTCGATCCCATTACAGCAGATGAGGAAGAAGGGACGGAAACAAAAGAATAACAAGGGCGGTGTGAGCCAGCCGGCACCGAGTACGATCCATGCTCAGGACGGGCCACCTTCACCTAAGGATATCTCGAGGAGGGTGCATGTGGCGGGTAGGCCGATGCTACCGACTAATCTGGTCAATGCTGCTACCGGTGCTATGCGGAGTCTGCATGACAGTGTTCTTTCTTTGGAGAAGCGGCGTCTCCGAGAATGATGTGGCATACCCGGTTTTCGTGGCCAAGGTGCCAGAGGGCAAGGGCTTTGTGGATAGGGCCATCGGGGGTACGATCGTCCTGCGGTTTGATGACATCTTCGCAATGTTTAACCTTCATCCGCTGCACTACACCTTCGTTCGCTATTTTCACTGAGTATGGAGATGCGGATCATTAGAGACAAGACCCCGAACATCGTGATAGTTGACCCCTTCTACATGCGTGCCAAGATCTTGGGCAGCGCTGGGGACCGGCAAGTCGCGAGTTCATACCTCGAAGGCGTCATTCTGGCAAACCCAGATAAGGATAACTTCCTCGTGCCTTACTTTCCCGAGTAAGTCATCCCCTCACCGCCCCGTAACATATGATTTCATAGATTTCGATCGTTTTTTTTCTAACATTCCGTGTTTTGTGCAGTGACACACATTGCACACTCATCCTCTTAAGCCCGAAATATTCCATGGCCACGTATTTCGACCCAGACCGTCAGTCGAAGAAAGACTACACAAATATCAAGAAAGTTCTTGATGATGTTCTCCCCGGCTACGCCAGATCTGGAGGCACCTTCAGCAGGCCAGTTCGTAGGTACGGCAAGCACATGTTCACCCACAATACGACGTTCCCCTGCGTCAAGCAGCCGCCTGGCGGTCAGAAGGATGCCTACTATGCCCTCCATCACATGCGGGCGATCGTACGGAACTATAATCACCTTCTGCTACCAAATAATCTCAAAGATTGGGCCGCACGCTTGTCGGACATCCAGGACGCGGACATCAGACAAGAATTCTTTCTCATCCAGTCGGAGTTTGCGGAAATCATCCATCAAGATGTCCTTCGTACCTCGGGGCAGTTCTATCTCAGATATCAACCGTCCAACAGTGAGATAGAAACAACGCTACAAATGCAGGCTGAAACCGCCCGCGATTTCATGACCATCACGAAAGACAGCGGCTTCATCCATGCTCCGGTCCCTGAGTCGAGTCGAAAGTAGTTATGCTATGTAGTTCTGAAATGTCGATTGGCTCATGTTGTAATATTAGACTTTAATGAACTTGTATGTCTCTTTGGTTTGGACAGTCGTTCAACTTATACGTAATCGATGCTATTTATTAGTAGGACCATGAATCGTGCTATTAATGTGTTGCTTTTCTCTTCCGATCCTTTTGTTGCATACTTATATATTGCTTATGTATTGTCTGTGAATTGCTACTAACGTTTTGTTTGGCTAGTGCATAGAGATGCCATCGTATGTCGTGTACAAGGGTAAGGTTCCCGGAGTCTACGACGACTGGGAGGAGTGTCGGAGACAGGTTCACCGTTTCAGCGGTAACAGTTACAAAGGGTACACCACTAGGGCGGAGGCGGAAGCTAGATACGCGCGCTATCTAACGGGAGAGAGGAGGGAGCGGAGGAGGAACCGGATGAAGACCAGTTTCATCGCGATGATGCTAATCGTGATGACCGCAGCTCTTTTCTATGTGATGGTAGTTTAGATGATCGATATCGACTTGTAATGTGAAGACAAACTCGCTACTCGCGGTCTCGAGACTTGTAATGTTCTAACTTTGTTCGGTCTTTTGAATTCGGAGACTAATATGATGAATTGTATTCGGAGACTAATCTTCTATTGTATTCGATAAATCTGCTGTTTATATGTTGTGCTGTCTATATTCTGTGCAGTAATATGTTTTGTAACTTGTGCAAATATCAGAAAAGAAAAACAAATCCCTAATATTCATACTAGTGGCGCACCACCCAGCACTTTAGTGGCGCACTGCAAAATGCACACTAGTGGCGCATCATCAACAAGTGCGCCATTAGTAAGCCAGAGCACATGGTTAAATATGGCCCCCTGGGAGGCATACTAATGGCGCACCGTATGATATACTAATGGCGCACTCCCTGGTGCGTCATTAGTATCTGGTATACTAATGGCGCACCACAGGTGCGCCATTAGTAAATAATTCTAATGGCGTGATGCTAGTGGCGCACCTGTAGTGCGCCATTAGTAGGCAAAACAGGTGCGCCACTAGCAGGCCTTTTCCTAGTAGTGCCACCGTCACGTCCTCCCACCCGAAGTAGCATCGAGCTCACCGAACCACCAAACAGAAAGATGCAACACCGGGCGAGGTGCCATTCATCTCCCACAGCCTCGCCCGCACGGCCAGCAGAAACCCAGATCGAGCCCTGCTGCTTGCGGAGCTCCCATGCACGGGCCCAGCCGCCAGCGCCCCAACACAACCGCGAGCCCTACACACCAGATTCGGGCCTCCCGAGCCACGGCGCGGCATCCAGGCGCCAGAACCGGATCCCCGGTGCGCGAGCACGGTGCCTCCCTGCGCAGCCATGCCGCTCCTCCGGAAGCGCTCACCCCGCCACAACGCGCGCCCTCGAGACGGCAGATCTGCGCGGGCTGGAGACCTCGTGCGCCCGCAGCCACCGTGCCCACGGCTCCTATGCCGCGACCTGCCTCCTCCTCGCGCCAGCGGCGCGCGCGCTAGCCACCTCTCCGGCGTGGCGTGCCGAGCAGCGCCAGCCCGCGCTCAGCCACACGTCGCGGCGCCTCGCACCTGCCTCCACCGCTTGGCGCAGCTGCCCCGCGTAGCCCACCTCGCGAGCGGGAGTGGAAGAGCTATTTTTGTGTCGATTGGATCACCAGACTTAGTATCCTGACTATGGTACTTTCACCGGGTAATGATATGTGTTGTTTCGGAAAAGCATTAGAGTTAAAAATTTACAATTTTTTTGTCTACTAAAGCCAAATAGTTAGGCTCTGGTTCACGTATCTGGATGTAATTTTTATTACTTCTAGTATTTATTGTACTACCATGATTGAAGATGAATAGATTGGAAGTTTTTCCCGCAAAAAAAATAAAAAAAATCATACATGTGAGTTTATCTCAAGAACACACTCACAAATATACAATATTTTCCGTGTTTGTCTGAATCAATTCCCCGCAATGAGAGCAAACATGCAGTGCAAAGCATCGAGCCGAAGACAGGGATGATTTGTCCGGGTTCGCCATCCCGGGGAGGACGATCCAGGAATGAGCCGGAGAGGATGCGTAGGTTGACGAGTGCGGGTGTAATGGTGGGTTGTCGACGACCGGAGGGGGTTTGGGGGGTTGACCAGGGTGGTGGCAAGTCGACGAAGGAAGCTGCTCTGGCAGGGGTGTGTGGGGAGGCACCGACATCGGTTGGAGGGGGGCCGCAGTTCGATCAAGAGTGGCGGGAGAGTGGCCTATGAAAACCAGAGAACAAGAGTCAACTGATGTCAACCTTTTTCAGTTGCCCAAAAGGTAGATACCCCCTATTTTTCTATTTCATATAAGATATTTTTATTTATACAAGGGCTGTGAGTTTGTGATAGAAATTGACAGTCAAGTTGTGCTCCATTCGGGCATTCGGTATGAATGGTGAGCCATGTAAATAAAAGTGTTGTTTTGAGAGACCGTGACACTGTTCATTAGAGTAAAAGTCACGTTAGTTCAGCTGTTGTTTTTGTGCAGGACCAGCACGGCACGGGATAAGCAAGAAACAGCCTGACCAACACAGCTGACTTAACACTCGCCGTTTCATCTCCAGCTATCTTCCGTTGCTAATAATTTGCCGTACGTGTCGATCCCTTCTCTAAAAATCAACCAGCTATAATCTACACAAAAGAAACAGCTAGCTATTTTTCTAGCGGAACTTGACACCACCGGTTCTCTAGAACAATACAGACATGATCGGGTTACTTGTATTGGACTTCTGATGGTTTCTTTAATGTAAATCGAAAGGGAAACCTTATTTTGCTGAAAAGAAAAAAAAGAATAATACAGACACACAGTAGCACCGCTGGATGGAACACGACTGATGGCAATATTACACAATCGTTGATTAGCACTAGTAGAAAAAGGGTCAAATGTCAAGCACATTAGTGCCGGTTTGCTTTTGAGCCGGCACTAATGTGTGCATTAGTGCCGGTTCCAATGGCTAGCCAGCCGCTTTCATTAGTACCGGTTCGTGGCCGACCTTTAGCACCGGTTCGTGCCACGGACCGGTACTAAAGTGAGTGGTGGCAGGATGTTGTCAGTCCGAGGCCCCTCCAGCACCTTTAGTACCGGTTCATGGCACGAACCGGTGCTAAAGGTCGTCCTACATAAACCCTTCGTCCACCCGAGCTCGCTCTGTTCTTCCCCTTTCCCCTCTCCTCTCTGTTCTTCCCCTCTTCCTCTCGAGCTCATCACACATTTTGCCCAAAAATTGTCAAGATTTGAAGGCCCCCATCCATTCAAATGATCACAAAGGTTAGCAACTTTGTCCTTTCATCTCTCATTGCAAGATTAGCTCTTGCAATGCTTTGTATAGTGATTAATTTATGAGTTTAGTAATTTGGTAGAAAATTTATGTGCTAGTATTTGATTTATATGCAATTTGTGGTCAAAACTAACACTTAGTTTGCATATGTAGGTGTGGTTTACTTAGTGCCTTCTAAATCTCCGTCGTAACCACAGTCGATCGCCCGCACCATTCCGTCGCCGGCACCACCTTGTGGTGAGCCTCTTGTTCATGAATGTTTTACATTACCAAATTGATGTTTGTGTGATTTGGATATATAGTTACTCGTATAATTATCTTACCCGTACGTTGTTTGTTATACATAGTGCCATGGTTTTGATATCCGTCCCCGTCGGCCCTCGTCCTTGTTATGATTCAGATGTGGTATATTCTATTTTAAAACTAGTTGTTGCATTTCGTGTTTATGACAAATAATGCCCATCAAGTTGACATAGATATTTTTGTCTAGGAGGTTTGTGAACCAGAAATTCCAACCGACCCTATTGTCGAGAGGTTAAATTTAGTTGAAAGAGAAAACGAGTATTTGAAAGAAAAATTGAAAAGAATTGAGGGGGAGAAGATGGAATTGGAGTTGCATGTTGTCGATGTCGTCGATGATCACAAGATCAAGATGGAGAAAATGCGCTTGAAGATTAGAAAGATTAGAAAATATGCCATTGATAGTGAGGCTTGGTATCATTATGTTGTTGGATCAATTGTTACCTTAGTTGCGATCTTGATCGCATTTGTTGTTGCATTTAAATTCTTTAGTTAGAGAGTTATTTGTTTGTTGCATTTAAGTCTTGTATGAACTTTATGTATGAAATTTATGTATGAACTTGTATTAATTTGGTCTATTCGGTGTTGTGTAATGAAGATGAGCCGACAATGGATGTACGATGACCGATGCTCTCCTGAGTTCATTAATGGCGTGCAAACTTTTTTGCTTGCGGCTGAGGCAAACAAGCGGGTGGATGGTTTTATGCCTTGTCCATGTTTAGTCTGTAAGAATGATCACAATCACTCTACGTCAAGAACCATTCACATCCACCTGTTTAAGTCCGGTTTCATGCCCCACTATAATGTTTGGGCCAAGCACGGAGAAAGAGGGGTTATGATGGAAGACAATGAAGAAGAAGAGGACGACGACAGCTATCCTGGCCATGGGTTCCCTGAATACAATGATACAACAATGGAGGAAGAAGCTGAGCTGGCAATGCGGGAAGAAGCTGAAGAAGAGGCATCAGATGAGCCCGCTGATGATCTAGGTCGGGCCATTGCCGATGCAAAGAGAAACTACGCAAGTGATTTGGAGAAGAAGAAGTTGCAGCACATGTTAGAGGATCACAAGAAATTGTTGTACCCGAATTGCGAAGCTGACAAGAAAAAGTTGGGCACCACACTGGAATTGCTGCAATGGAAGGCAGAGAATGGTGTATCTGACAAGGGATTTGGAAAGTTGCTGGTAATGATAAAGAATATGCTTCCAAAGGACAACGAATTGCCCGAGAGTACGTACGAAGCAAAGAAGGATGCCTGCCCTCTAGGGTTAGAGGTGCAGAAGATACATGCATGCCCTAATGACTGCATCCTCTACCGCGGTGAGTACGAGGATTTGAACGCTTCCCCGGTATGCGGTGCATTGCGCTATAAGATCAGGCGCGATGACCCTGGTGATGTCGAGGGCGAGCGCCCCAGGAAGAAGATTCCTGTCAAGGTGATGTGGTATGCTCCTATAATACCACGGTTGAAACGTTTGTTCCAAAACAAAGAGCATGCCAAGGCGATGCGATGGCACAGAGAAGACCGTAAGAAAGACGGAAAGTTGAGAGTACCCGCTGACGGGTCGCAGTGGAGAAAAATTGAGAGAAAGTACGGGAAGGAGTTTGCAGATGATGCAAGGAACGTATGGTTTGGTCTAAGCACAGATGGCATTAATCCTTTTGGGGAGCAGAGCAGCAACCATAGCACCTGGCCTGTGACTCTATGTTTGTATAACCTTCCTCCTTGGTTGTGCATGAAGCGGAAGTTCATTATGATGCCAGTGCTCATCCAAGGCCCTAAGCAACCCGGCAACGACATTGATGTGTACCTAAGGCCATTAGTTGAAGAACTCTTACAGCTGTGGAATGGAACAGGTGTACGTGCGTGGGATGAGCATATGGGGAAGAATTTGACCTAAAGGCCTTGATGTTCGTCACCATCAATGATTGGCCTGCTCTCAGTAACCTTTCAGGACAGACAAACAAGGGATACCACGCATGCACGCACTGTTTGGATGATACCGACAGTATATATTTGGACATATTGTAGGAAGAATGTGTACCTGGGACATCGTCGATTTCTTCCGAGCAGGCATCCCGTAAGAAAGAAAGGCAAGCATTTCAAAGGTGAGGCGGATCACCGGACGAAGCCTCGCCACGGTACCGGTGCTGATGTACATGATATGGTCAAGGATTTGAAGGTAGTCTTTGGAAAGGGTCCTGGCGGACAACCTGTTCCGAATGACGCTGACGGACGCGCACCCATGTGGAAGAAGAAATCTATATTTTGGGACCTGCCCTATTGGAAAGATCTAGAGGTCCGCTCTGCAATTGACGTGATGCACGTGACGAAGAATCTTTGTGTGACCCTGCTTGGCTTCTTGGGCGTGTATGGGAAGACAAAAGATACACCTGAGGCACGGGAGGACCAGCAACGTATGCATGGAAAAGACGGCATACATCAGGGTCATGCCATCTACGCTCTTACCAAAGAAGAGAAGGAAATCTTCTTTGAATGCCTGCTCAGTATTAAGGTACCATCTGGCTTCTCGTCGAATATAAAGGGAATAATAAACATGGCAGAGAAAAAAGTTCCCGAACCTAAAGTCTCATGACTGCCACGTGATTATGACGCAACTGCTTCCGGTTGCATTAAGGGGGCTTCTACCGGATAACGTTCGATTAGCCATTGTGAAGCTATGTGCATTCCTCAATGCAATCTCTCAGAAGGTAATCGATCCAGAAATCATACCAAGGTTAGAGAATGATTTGGTGCAATGTCTTGTCAGTTTTGAGTTGGTGTTCCCACCATCCTTCTTCAACATCATGACGCACGTCCTAGTTCACCTATGCGAAGAGATTAACGTTTTGGGTCATGTATTTCTACACAATATGTTCCCCTTTGAGAGGTTCATGGGAGTCTTAAAGAAATATGTTCATAACCGTGCTAGGCCAGAAGGAAGCATCTCCAAGGGCCATGAAAATGAGGAGGTCATTGAGTTTTGTATTGACTTTATTCCTGACCTTAAGCCGATTGGTGTTCCTGAATCGCGGCATAAGGGCAGACTGGATGGAAAAGGCATGCTATGAGGGAATCAAAAAATATGTATGGACGGACATTCTCTCACTGAAGCACACTACACAGTTATACACAATTCCGCCTTGGTGGCTCCGTATATGGACGAACACAAGAATTTTCTACGCTCCAAACACCCGGAGCGGTCTGATGACTGGATTACACGTGAACAAACCAGGAGTTTCGCCGGCTGGTTGCAGACATGTACCATGCATGACGCCTCTATTGAAGATGACCTGTACTCGTTGTCCCAGTTACCATCTTCGAATATAATGACTTTCAAAGGGTACGAGATAAATGGTAATACATTTTACACGATCGCCCAAGATAAGAAGAGCACCAACCAAAATAGTGGTGTCCGCTTTGATGCAACAACCAAGACGGGAAAGGAAACATATTATGGTTACATAGAGGAGATATGGGAACTTGACTATGGACGTGGTTTGAAGGTCTCTTTGTTTTGGTGCAAATGGGTCAATATGACACGATATGGGGTAACGGAAGACCCGCAGTATGGAATGACAACAGTGGATCTCAACAATCTTGCGTATGCAAACGAACCATTCGTCCAAGCTAATGATGTGGCACAGGTTTTCTATGTGAAGGATATGTCTACCAAGCCGAGAAAAAGAAAAGATAAGGAAGCGAATGCATCATACGATGAGCCAAAGCGCCACATAGTTCTTTCTGGGAAGAGAAACATCGTGGGAGTGGATGACAAGACAGACATGTCAGAAGATTATGAAAAGTTTGATGAAATTGCTCCATTCACAGTGAATATTGACCCGAGCATCCAGTTAAATGATGAAGATTTTCCATGGCTACGGCGCAAAGGGACACACGCGAAGAAAAAGTTTCACACCCAAACATCTGGGAAGTGATCGGCTTCACTATCATCACTTTCTTCTGTGTTTCACACCCAGGAGGGAATCTCTGTAATAGTTAGGGTAGTTATGTGTTTTGGCATTTGAAACGCGAAGAAATTTTATGTGCAAACAAATTCTTTCATGCATTTACTGATTTTTTTTCCAGCTAAATGACCCTGAAATTGAAAAGCATTTCAAATGAACTCAGAAAAGGTTGAAAGTTGGCATGGTATCATAATTTCACCCACATAACATGTGCAAAAAAGTAGAGAGGGTTACCGCAAAAAGTGGATGCACTTCGTGTACAAAATGGACAATCTCTTTCGAAGTATCAGGGTTTCGGACAAAAACTCATCCGTTACAAAGGCATTTCATTTTTTAAATAACCTAAGCATTACCAAATTCAATATAATGATAAAACACACTAATATTAAACATAAGATAAAAGAATCACTAAAAAATCTATTTTCAAAGTTAAGTTATTCACAAACTAGTGATTCACACAAATTTCAAATAATTCAAAATGTAAACTATTCAAATTTGTAAACTACCGGCACTAATAGAAAGTTTGTACTTTTTTGTACCTAAAGCAAAAATATTCACAAAGAAACTCTAAATACAGCAAAAAACAACTCAAAAATAAATAAAACAAAAATAAATAAAGCAAAAAAATAAGAAAATAAAAAAGCCCGCTTACTGGGCCAAAGCGGCCTGCATACGACTAGAAACCCAACCTGTTGCTGGGCCAGGATGCAGGCCTGCAAAGGCCCAATAGGCCCACAAGGCAGCACAGAACAGGTAGGCCCAGAAGGCCTGCAATAGAAAGGAGCTCGAGACATCTGCCGCGTCGGGGCTTATAAGCAGGTGCGGGCGCCCTTCGGCTAGCGAGGTGGGACTAAACCTGCTCGCACCGCACCTGCGCCAACGCACCCCCTTTAGTACCGGGTGGTGGCTCCAACCGGTACTAAAGGGGGGGCCTTTAGTACCGGTTGCAGCCACCACCCGGTACTAAAGGGGTGCGCTTCCCGCCGCTTGGCCTGGCCAAAATCGACCTTTAGTACCGGTTGGTGGCTCCAACCGGTACTAAAGGCCCCTCCTATATAAACAACACTTACGAAAATTTCGTCAGTTTCCTCCCACTTCTCTCTGCTTCATCGCCGCCGCCCCGTCCCGCGCCGTCGCCGCCGCCGTCGCGCCGTCCCCGTCGACTCCGCGCCGCCCCCGTCCTCGTCGCGCCGTCCGCGTCGCCGGCCCGTCCCCATCCCTGCACCGGCCCGCGTCGCCGTCGCCTCGACCTCGCCCGCGCTGTGAGCCTCTGTCCCCCCCTCTCCTCTCCCTCCAATCGAAGCCGCCGCGCGTGCCGTCGGCGCCGTCGCCTTGGCTCGCCGTCGCCGTCGCCTGCACACACAACACATACACACACATACACACACACACCATACACACACACATACACAATTTTTTTCTGTTTTTAGTTTTTAGTTTTTCTGTTTTAGTTTTTAGTTTTTCTCTTATTAGTTATTAGTTTTTAGTTTTTTCTGTATTAATGTTATAGAAATGTTAGTTATATAGAAATGTTAGTTATATATAGAAATGTTAGTTTTTTTCTGTATTAATGTTATAGAAATGTTTGTTATATAGAAATGTTAAAGAAAAAATAGTTATACAATTTTAGTTATAGAAATGTTAGAAATGTTAGTTTTAGATATGGTCGATGTTTTTTTAGTTTATTATATTTTTAGTTATAAAATTTAGAATTTGCATATAAGAAATCACAATCCAATCATTTAAAAAATGTTACTTTACTTTTGCGGCATATAGTATTTGTTGTCGACGATGCCCGGCCCGCATACTCGCCGTCGACCCGTTCGCGACGACGTCCTGCTTCAGAGGACCCATGTCCGGGATTGGGCTCCGCCGGGCTGGCACTGGGAGGTGCTACCTTGAGGGGCGCGCGCTTGGTGAGGAACCCGACCTCGGGTCCTGTCGTCGACCCTGATCTCGTTTGGTGGCGTTCGCGTGGGCCACATTCGGTGCAGAGGGAGCCGGCCCCGCCGGAGGTGGTGCGTCGTCGTGTCAGGGAGGAGGACGAGCACGTCCATCGCTACATGGCTGCTATGGACTTCAGGTTCTCCAATACCTGGCGGGTTCTTTGGGCAGATGACCGGAGATATGATCCTGTGATGGTTCCTTGTCTTTGGGTGTCCACCGCCCGCGCCCCAGGAACCGCGAGTGGCCTAGATTCTTCTATAGTATTCGATCTTTATTAGCTACCTAGCCAGTGATGTATTCGAGATTATATATTATTCGAGACGATGTATTTGAGATTATATATTATTCGAGACGATGTATTCGAGATTATATATTATTCGAGACGATGTATTCGAGATTATATATTATTCGAGACGATGCATATTATGTACTATATGATTCGGTTTTTCCTTATTGATTGCATCCATGCATTGTAATTTGAATACTAAATTGTTTTATATTTCTTCTGTATTAGTTAAATAAAAGCTATGGCGGACAATACCGGCAGAGAGGGAGAAGAGGCCCTGTTGAGATCATACGCAGCCCTAGCAGGCCAGATGATCTGAATGAAGCAAATGACGGCTCCCAATATCTGAACAATACCGGGGAGGGTGATGATAAGATATTCGATCTCGACGACCGAGCTGATGAAGTCATGAACTATGATTATGATTATGATGACGCAGACAATGATTATGATGACGAATACAATGTTGATCTTGAAATAACAAAGACTACCGGCGAGGTATATTTATATAAGCAGGCATCTAGTGATCATCACATGTTTTTTTATTTGAAGATATATTAACGAATCGATCTTTCTTCTTTCAGCCCTCCGGATCGAGCAAATCTGCTTCTACAGACAGCAGGACAAAGCGCGGCCCGGGAAAAAAGTTGAAGGAGGGTGTAAAGTACAACATCGATTCCATCAAAGCTAGTGGTGAACCCCTCACGCCTAAGAACATTGCGAACAAGTTCGTTCGTCAGTGCGCAGTTCTTGTGAAGGACCAACTCCCGATCTCCATACAAGAATGGAAAGAGCCAAAAACTAAACGCCCAGATGTTACTTGGGTCGACGACAGAGCAAAACAAAAGCTTTGGGAATCTCTGATGGAACATTTCACCCTACCAGATTATTTCACTGATGCAGATGTGCAGAAAGTCAAGGACGCTGCTCTTAAGAAGATGGCAATTGCATTCAACACCCACAAGAAAACTATATGGGCCAACTACCTCGCTGCAGAAAGGAAGACTCCAGAATTCAAGGGAACACTGGAGAAGCAAAGAGAACACTGGCCCGCTTTCGTGAAATTCAAGGAATCAGAATTATCTAAGGAACGGTCGAGAAAAAACAAGGCCAATGCCGCAAAAAAGATGCAGTTCCATAGGCTGGGTCCAGGTGGCTCGCGGTGGCAATGCCTAAGTGGGATAAGTCTGAGCAAGAGATGGAGGATGCAGGGGTCACTCCGGTTACTAGGAGCTGGCCCCCCAGGTGCAGAACTTGGTTCTATGCGCATGGGGGGCGTTGGACCCGAAGACAGGCCTGGTTTCGAAGAAGGCAAGTCTAAAAGGAGCAGAACAAAAGTTACTTGACACAATAGAAGATGCTCGAAAGGGGGTGTTCATGCCCAACAGAGAGAACGACGAGCTTACGCGTGCCCTGGGAAATCCTGAACACCCGGGAAGAACACGAGGCAAGGGCGTTATTCCCTGGTATGAGGGCTTTTCGGAATGGAACGACGACTACAGGACCCGTGCAAGAAAGAAGATGGAGGAGGAGAAGAAGAGGAAGCTGGAGGAGGAGCAGAGGAAGCAGGACGCTGAACGCCTTCAAGGCCTAGAAGCAAGGCACGCGGACTTGGCACTCAAATTCCAGCAGCAGCAGCAGCAGCAGATCGACTAACTTAGCCAGGAAAGGGGGTCTCAGCAGCGGCAGCAGCAAGCGGATGATCATCCAGCATTGGATAGCACCGTCCCATCCATGCCGAGAAACAGCGTTGGTTCCGCTCCGGGCGACGCACTGCTGGATACATACTTGTGGATGACATCATAGAGAACACTAACTGTAGCTACACTTCAAAATGAAGAACATGTCCATGAAGGTGGCGGACGCCGTTGCTTTTACAATTACCCCCGAAGCAACCTTCCATTGCGCCCCGATTCCAGAGGGCTATGCTCGTGTCTTGGTTGATGAGGTGGTGGACCCATATTCGGGGCTAGATCTTGACATTCCTGGAGGTGACGATGAGCGCACACATGGAGAGGCCATACATCGTATCATCCTATGGAGAAAGGATTGCATCATCTTTCGAAGTCCACTGACACCGCGTCTGCCGACTCCTCCTCGAAGTTCGCCACCGTGTCAGCAGACTCCCGCTCCTCCAAGTCCACGAACGCGTGAGCAGACTCCTGGTTCAAGTCCGGCACAGCGTCAGGCCACTCCTCCTGTTTCAAGTCTGACACCGTGTCAGGCCACACCTCCTGCTTCAAGTCCGGCACAGCGTCAGGCCACACCTCCTGCTTCAAGTCCGACACCGTGTCAGGCCACACCTCCTGCTTCAAGTTCGGCACAGCGTCAGGCCACTCCTCCTGCTCCAACTAAGCCACGTCAGCCGTCTCTGCCGCCTAAGCAATCGCAGAAGAGACACGCCGCAGCTATGGTGCGTAGCGGTACGAGTCGAGGTAGTACAGAAAGTACAGGCGGAGGCAAGCGATATAAATATGGTCCAAGCAGCCTCGCTCCTCTTCCTCAGAGGCCTTACGACATGACCGAGGAGCAAAACGATGCAATAGTGCGGGCCGAAGTGGACGCTCATTTTCGACCGAAACCGGCAACGCCGCCGAGGGAGAGAGTGCCTGAGGAAAAGATTGACCACTTCATTCGTATGGCTAGACCACCAGCTCCCAAGCCTGTTGACTCAGACTATGAGCGCCAAATCAGGAAGGCACATCGAGCACGACTACAGAAAGAAGCGAGCTCGAGCTCGAGCCAACAAGCAGCTGTCGGGAAAACCGTTCCCCAGCTGGGAGAACAGGCGGCGCAATCGACCCCCCCGCTTGTTGTGCCAACAACACATGAGAGTACGCGCGCCCAATATTATTGTGGGCAAACCGTTTACGTTCCCGAGCTGGGCGATGTGGTAATAACCGAGGAGCATATAATGCAGGCTGAAATGCTCAAGATCACTGTTGGACAACTCCTCGAGATCGAGCCCATGTCTTCGCTTAGAGAGGAGGAAATAAAACGGAAATATGTCCGGGGCCAACCTTTGGTCGAGCCCGAGGAGGTCAAGAACCTCCCAACGAGAATGTATGAATTGCATGATTGGTACATGAAAATTACCAAGATTTCCAATCGAGAGTGCCTCATGGTGCAAGTCGAGGAAGATCATTACTTCAATAAGAAAGCTCTGTCCGTTGAGTATTCAGAACTATTTCAGTTATTCAATCAAGATGCACTCGACAAATCTATCGTCAGTTGCTATTGTCTGTAAGTGATTTCTTTCTGTAATTTAAGTCTCAAGCTAGCTCTAGTGCTCATTGATTGATCATTAATTACCTGCAATTATATATCCTCACTATATATTCTTTTCTGTGGTATTATGCAGGATGAAGATGTATGAAATGAAAAAAACTGGACGCTATGGCATTGGGTTCATTGACCCAAATACCGTTAATGAATACACATGGAAATTGGAATGGTGTAGACAAGATGTAGAGAAATGCATGCTAGAGTTCTTGAAGCGCCTCAATAGCAATGAAGATATACTGCTTCCTTACAACTTCGAGTGAGTCACACTGTCTTGTACTACAAATTCTATTTTTGCTTACTAGCTAGATGTTAATATGTGTATAGGGTTTAGGGTTATAGTTGATTGGTTTTATGCACATGCCCGCTTAATTTATACATGCAAACATATGCGCATGCAGCTTCCACTGGATCTTGTTAGACATTAAAGTTGACGAAGGAAAAGTTGAAGTACTTGACTCACTACTTAAAAAAGATAGTGACTACAGCATCATGAAGGGGATAGTCAACAGGTAATTTCAATCATTATTAACTATATCTCGGCCTATTTAGTTCGTCATTTCCTGATATGAACTATTTTTAATAACCTCTTTATTAATTTTCTTTTCCGGCGGGCAGGGCTTGGGCAAAGTACATCAAGGTGACTCCAGGAAAATGGCGGCAAAAGCTATGTTGGTATCGACCCAAGGTAAGTAATTAAGTAGTACTAGCTAGCTAGCTATCATCTCTTTTCATTCTTGTTTCAATACCATTAATTAATTAACATGCTTGATTAATTATTATCTGATTAAATTCTATTCTCGTAAAGGCCCTGAAGCAAGCGCTGGGGACTGAAGTGTGTGCATACTACGTTTGCGAGAACATTCGCATGATGGCGTCTGAAAGGAGCAGATCCGATAGACAGGACTGGGTACGTTTGCCAGAACACTATTCACAAATCTTACATGATTGTCGATATCTAGTCACACAAGTAATACACATGCATATTGATCTCCTTCTTAACAGTTCAAAGAGGTGCGGGACCAGCTCCTAGCAGAGGAGCGCATACGAGCACTTCAAGAGGAAATAGCGGGATTTTTGCTCGACCAGGTCATAGATCCCAAAGGAGAATACTATTACCCGCTACCTCCCCCCTGAACCACTTGTCATCGTGCTCCGAAGGCACCAAGGCAACATGTAGGAGAAATTGTATATATATACATGTGTATGTGTGAATAATTAATGATGGTTGTGAGACATTCGATTATATATATATATATATATATATATATATATATATATATATATATATATATATATATATATATATATATATATATATATGATCGGATCTACGAGAAAATCTATTTATATATATGCATAACATGTACAATATGTAGTATCGTAAAATACCAGCAAACAAAAAAGAATTAAATGGAAAATACAAAATTAATGGAAAATTAAAAATTAAAACCAAAACCCCCCAAACATTTAGTATCGGTTGGTGCTACCAACCGGTACTAATGGTCTACCAGCACCCGGGCCTGGCTCGTGCCACGTGGTGGCACTTTAGCACCGGTTCGTGCCGAACCGGTAGTAAAGGGGGGGCGTTTAGTCTCCACTATTTAGTGCCGGTTGCAGAACCGGCACTAATGGCCCTTACGAACCGGCGCTAAAGCCCGGTTCTGCACTAGTGTTGCGCTTCAAAAAAAAATCGTTGATCTACTCCATCTGTACACCAGTCAATGCGAGGATGCGATGTCTGAACCCTCACGGCGACGCGTCTCTGACCTGGGCTGGCTTGCAGGCGCACAACTCACATCCTGGCGTGGTGTTTCTTTGTTATGTGGGCATTGACGCTGAGAAGGCCACGTGTAGTGCTTTCCACAACAGGAAAGGCAAAGACGACGAGCGGATCAACAGGCAAGCTACAACACGTCGCAGGTGTACACTTGTGGTGGCCAGGAGCAAGGCGATCCCCCAACGGCTGCGCCTACCCGATCAACAAGCGACGCCACCGTGGGACGGAAGGAGCTAGGAACAGATGGCAAGCAGAGGAAGAGTCTGGACGGTCCATGCCAAGTCTGGTCGTTGATCACTTGAAGTTGGATTCATCCGGTCCATGCCAAGTCTGGTCGTTGATCAGCTTACGCCAGTGGAACGAATCATCTGGGAGTTCAGATTTGGTCATTTGGATGAGTCTGGCCAAAAGGCCACACCTCTACCGCGTCCCCATCCCATCAACAAGACGATCTCCCCAATCATACTGATGCCAACACAATAATCTCTATCCTAGAACTAGTTCTTTTTTGTTTGACAGCATCTTAAAAGAAGTTCGGCACTGAATAGTACAATAAAAAAGGTACTGCTACTACGGTCATTTTGAGTTGGTCAGCGTCTTCTCGTCTAGTAAACCAGTGTCCGCCGACCTCAAGGTTAAATGTCAACGACGATATACGCTAGCTGCCTCGAGATCAAAGTTCAGGCCCGCTTTTTCTGTACCTGCCTATTTTTTGAGAGGACGTTGACTCCCTTTCAGTAAAGGAAGATTAGTTTGGACGTAAATCCAAAATTAAGAAGATTAGTTTGGACGTTGACCGTATTGCCTCGAACACAAAACAAAGCACGTAGTACATCTTCTCTTGCGACTGCGCAGAATTTGCATCAGTGTGCTTAGAGTTTACGTCCGTACTTTATGTGAAGGTTCGACGCATGGGGCTCGAAATGAATTAGCTGAAAGCTCTCTACACATAGGCAATGGTTGGTGGATGTTGCATCCGACGGCCAACGCGGCATCACTTGAAGTGAAAGTAGGCTTGGCCGCTTCATCATCCAACTCAAACTTGTCCCATTTTTAGCTCATACGGCCCATACATATCTGCCGAAGATCCTCTCTACTCTATCTCGCTGATCCTACCGGTACCGGGCGTACTGTTGGTCGCTCGTCAACTGCAGCGATCCATGCAAATGCAGTGCAACCTCGCCCGCGCACCGGCGTTTAGCAAGGTCAATGATGGCCGCCAACCGCTTTTCGTCTTTTCGCTTGAGCGCGACAGGCGCCGGAAAGGAGATTAGCATTAACAAATGGAGTGTCCAATTGAACACTGTTACTTGACGAAGACGATGGAAGTCGCTAAAGTTGTTGGCGCTGATTTATTTATGCAATCATTGGTTGACGATGAGATTAAGTTAAAGTACGGCCAAGGCTGCTGACTTGTGCGGGCTGTCTGACTTGGAGTGCACTTTTGCAAGTCGTTCGTTTTTCCGGATATCACACAGAAAAGCGTTCGGTTCATGTGCACAAAGACGTCCGACGAACGCTGCTGCTCCTTTTCTTCGCGTCGTCAGTCAGTCAGTCAGTCGGATCTGACGCGCCTACGTTTCTGCAAACGACTTGCAGACTGGCACCACAGAAGAGCCGGTGGTGCAAATACTCCAGCCTGTGGTGTGGGCTTGATTGATTGTTTCTACTTTGGGTGGAGAAAGAATGGACGGCCAGGCCAATTCATGTAGGGTTACTTGGCCCAGCGGTGAAGTAGAGTGGAATCAAGCAAACCCAGCGGCGGCACGCATGAGCATGACGGGGAAGGCGTCGCTGCAGCGATGAGTAGGATGGAATGAGCGGCGATGCGGTTCACGCTGCCCATGGACGCAACGTATCCATCCATCCTTTCGGCCTCGGCGGCCCCGCGCCGCAAAAGCCAGCGCCACGCTTTCGGTCGCCGCATCGGCATGGGCCGGCACTTCCTGCATGCTCCGTCCGTGCCTTCCCGCGACGCCACTTGTCGCCGGCCCGACGTGGCCGCCCGGACTCCGCGCGCAGCCGTGCTCGCGTGCATGTGTTGTACGCTAGCTGTTGAGCGGGACGGCAGCCGGCGTCGGCGTGGAGGAGCGTGCGCGGTACTAGCCGGCGTCCAGGGAATCTGGTGTGCGGCGGCGAGCGCCGCAGCCACCGCCAGTGAACGTGCCTGCATATGCGCCAGGGATCGAATATTCCCCCTGCCATCCTATTCCTATTCGTATGTACTAGTATGTGTGGAAGTGGAGCGCCGCATGTGATGCCAAAGACAGACGCGCGCCAGATATTTGCTCGGTATTTTCTGTCAGGTCCAAGAGCTTTCTTTCAGTCCGATGGCGCAGTACAGTGGTGGGCTTTGGCATGAATGCCAGTGTAAAAGTACCAACCGTGGAGAGGAGACCCAACTGACCAGCTCCGTTCAGGCGCACCCGCTGACTTCGACCACTTCCGTTCGTACGCGGGGAGATGATCTGTTTCATACGACTCGTGACCCAGCGCGACTTTGACAAGTACGTAAATTGCTTGCTCCCCTTCCGAGAATCATCGGCTGGGCTCAAAATACTCGCGCCATTAGATAGAAAAAATACGAGAGATTTGACACGGTTTTTACCTTTTCCGACTCCTAAACGAGATTATTTGACGCAGACTACTCATAGGCAGGTCAAGCAAAGACCGCGCGTTCCCACTCACCGTCGAACCCAATCCATCGCCGCCGCGAGCGCGTGCTCGAGAACCTAAACAGCTTGCTTCCCACGCCTTTTCGCTTCGGGATTTCCTATCTTTTATCGCGCACGCCAAACACCTTCCATGTTCCAAACTTGCAATCTCCCCAACTTTTCCTCTCCCACATCTACCTATATATACACTCACCCGCCACAAAAAAGAACTCATCGCCGGCACCGCCACAAGCAAGCTCGACACAACAGAAACCATCGCATCCCAATTGCCACCGCCGGAGGAGAGAAAAGAAGACGACCATGTCTGTGAGCAAGCAATGGACGCGGGTGCGGACGCTCGGCCGCGGCGCGTCGGGGGCAGAGGTGTTCCTCGCGGCGGACGACGCCTCCGGGCAGCTCTTCGCGGTCAAGTCCGCCGTGGGGGCGGCGTGCGCGGCGGCGCTCAGGAGGGAGCAG